>NC_063241.1:1288023-1588023 GCF_020740725.1 Corvus hawaiiensis
GTTCTTACTCTCTCTTCAGCAGTTCCCAGTAGCTCACGGGACAGGATTATTGCTGCAAACAGCACTTTTCTTTAAGTTTTGCTACTCAAAAGGTTATTTGCATGAATTTCTGTCGGGATTACTGAGCTGTACCACGCCTATCTGAGCTCTGAAGAGTCAAACCAGTAATCTAAGTACTTGCCAAGTCCAGGGGCTAAGGTACAATAAAAGGATAAATCCCCACTGCTAACAAAAGGATGGCATTTTATTTTAAGGAAGTGCCAGCACCAAGAGGCCCTTGGAACACAGAGCAGCTCAAACCCCAGCACGTGCCCCTTACCCTGATGATGTTGTCGGGGGCTCGGTTCATGTTGAGGTTCTTGATCCTCACTGTCAGCTGATGGGCAGTTTTGGTGGGCAGGAGGTATTTGCTGATCAAAGGCTTCGGAAACTCCGTCCCTTCGAAATGTTTCAGCCCTAAAGCCAACAAGCTGAGCAGGGAAAGAGGGAGATGAGGAGATAAGAAACCTCTCAGGGAGCTGCTGGGATGTGGCACAGCTCTCCCCAAGGACTGCACCCCAGAAATTCTCCTCAACAAAGGCCATTTCCACACATTTTGCACAATAACTGAAGCACCTACTTGTCCTCTGCCTTGGTGAAGATGATCTTGTCCCGGGGAGGGTTTGCTCTCAAGGAACAAACTGGCAGCAGCTCTGGGTACATAAAGACTTTCCTCGTTGCCAAAATCCAGGCTGCTTGCTTTGGCAAACATGAGAATTCACCTGCTGTGAAAAGAATGAACAGGTAAGGGCAGCTGTGTAAGTGGATGAATGCTTTTCACAACTCCCCTCTTGAAAAGGCTGTTCCTTTTACTCCTCTCACTGCAAAAAGACTTTCTTCCTGTTTCTGGAATTTGCAGATTTCCTGTTTTTTTCCCCTAAATTTACATCAGCAAAAGGTAAAATTCTTTTCCCCTCCCATCTTTTCTTTTATTCTGTAGCAAGAAAAAGACCAAGGCCAAGTGACCACTCTGAGCCCCCCCAGGAGCATCGGGCACAGCCTGGGAGGGGACACCAGCCCAGGAGGGGCCTTTGCTCGGGGTCCCTCCCCGGGGGCAGCAGCTGGAGCTGTTCTGTGTGGCTGCTCCACCATCCAAGGGCTGGAAGGACCCAGAGCCTGGGGCTGGGCTGGGAGGGAACTGGTCTGACTGGGACCAGCTGGGAGTGTGGGAGGGTCCAGCAGGGCCCTGTTGGGTCACTGTGAAGGGGCACTGTGACAGTCTGGGGGGACCCCAGAGCTGCTCCAGGAGGGTCAAACTGGGAATTTCCCATAACACGTGGAATAACTCTCCCTGCCAGTGCTTTCCCCACCCTGTCCCCTCACTTACCATTCTTCTTCACAGCTTTCCGAGGGCTCCAGTCCACTGGGACCTGGGCATGGAAGTCCTCGATGAGCCTCAGGGCCCCCTGCAAGTTACAGGGCTGGAACATGGTCTGGAACTTGGGGTTGAGGGGCACCCGGAGCAGGGTGGAGCTGCGGGCAAAGCTCCCGAGCTCGCTCTGCAAAGCCAGGCACAGAAACACGTCAGGGAGAGGCCTTCAAGTGCAAGGTGGAGAACAAACACGTGTAATGCAAGAAACAGCCTGGAATTCTTAACTTTGAGCATTGTAAATCCAGGGATAGAAGATTTACTGTGAGGGTGGGGAGGCCCTGGCACAGGGTGCCCAGAGAATTGTGGATTCCCCATCCCTGGAAGTGTCCAAGGCCAAGTTGGAGGGGCTTGGAGGGACCTGGGACAGGGGAAGGTGTCCCTGCCATGGCAGGGGGTGGTGCTGAGTGATTTTTAAGGTCCCTGCCCACCCAAACCATTCTGGGATTCCACAATTTTTATTTTGTTTTTAATTCCCGCCTTTTCCAGAACCTTAGTTCTCAGTTTAATGGGATCGATGAAATAATTTAATCTCTTTAATTATGCCCAGGGACCAGCAATCACTTGAATTCATGGAGCTCTGATTCCAGGCATTCCTTACCAAAAACATCCGGGTGGTGCTGGCCTCTGAACTTAGAGCAGGGTTGAAACTTGCCAGGAGATGGATTTGAGTCAGG
This sequence comes from Corvus hawaiiensis, assembly GCF_020740725.1. Lineage (NCBI taxonomy): Eukaryota > Metazoa > Chordata > Aves > Passeriformes > Corvidae > Corvus > Corvus hawaiiensis. Next base: position 1,290,109 of record NC_063241.1, read on the forward strand.
AGCTGAACATGCTTGAGGAATAAAATCAGATAAATTGGTTTTTTTCAGTTGATCAGAAATCCAAGAAACTGGAAAGCACAAGTCTAAAAGCACAAGAAATATCTCCTGAGCACCCCAAAAAATCTCTGACTGCAAAAAATCTTGTGAGCAATAGAAAACTGAGGGGCAGCTTTAATATCCACTGGCAGGAAGTTTATTACACAGATTTTTAACACATCATCTGTTGAAGTCCTCGGGCAGTTTCCCAGCTTTTGTGCCAAAGTCTCATAATGACCAACACAGAAAGGGTTTCTTCCTGAATAAATACATAACAATTTCTTTAGCAACAGTGACTTCAGCTCACAGAACTGCCCATTTCTGAATCTCTACACAGTTTTGTGTGGTGGCAGGAGGAAAAAAAAAAGAATCCAAACTATACCAAGAATAATATTCTTAGACAGTAATAAAGAAGTTGGTGAAAACAGGATTTTGACAGAACACAGCCAGCCAAGGCAACATCTCACAGGAGAAGAGATGCCAAGAAATGAGCTCTACTTCACTCAACTCCAATTCCCTTTCCATGTGAAACCAGGCATGTGAATATCACCTAATAAAGCTCCAATTCACATGGAGCTTTTCCAATTAATTCCTTTCAGGAAGCAAAGCCCTGCTGTGCCCTTGGCTCCCCCTGCTCCTCACTGTGCACAGAGAATACTCCTTAGATCCCACCACGGATAACATTGCTTACCTGCTGCATCTGCTGCTGGAGCCTCTTCCTCTGTGCACTGTCCAGAACAAGGCTCTGGAGGGGCTTCTCATTTGGGGGTTTTGATTTTTCAGTCTCTTGGGGTGCTTTGATGGAGGACCTTTTCATTCTCAGCTGCTCCAGCTGCTCCTTCACCGTCCGGTGCTGCTCGTTCAGCAAATTGGCCAGAGGCTCCTCAAATCTGTTTGAACCCAGGCAGAGCCAAATGGAATAAATGTGTGATTTAACAATGGTTCATGTTCATTTAGAACACTTTACTCTGTACCTGGTTTGCACAGTGCAGGGATGGCCATCCCTGTACTACTCAGCAGTAACTCCAGCTTGGAAACCCTGAGTTATTTCCACATGAAAGTCTCTCAGTGCAGCCCAGCACTGCTGCAGCTTTGGGATACAAAGCTTCAGCTGCTCATTCCAGAGACAGTTAAAAGCCTTTTCCACCATTCCCAACCATCTGTGCCCCACTCACGTGCTTGGATCCTCTCCCCAGCACTCAGGATCCAAACCACTCCAGAATGCATCATCCAATCCTATTTAATTTCTACCATCAGCAAGGGCTGAACCCAAGGTATTATCAGCGGTATTTGATCACCTGGAAGGTCTCCAGAAAGACCCCACACTGCCTCAAATCCTGTTACTTTATTTAAAAAATTAATTAATTATTACCCAGCCTCATGCTGAGAACTCCACCAGAGATCCTACAGGAGGAGCTGCTGCTGTAGCAGGAAGGAGGATGCACCCGTCACCATCCTTTCAAAAACAGTTCCTACTTCATTCATTATTTCATTTATTTTAGCTACACCAGTTAATATCCTGATTTCTGCTGGCTATCAGCTTCCCTTCTGCAACAGGCCTGAGGTCAGCTACAGAGCTGTTCCATGATGCTCCTGATGCAAGGTATCATAAAAACCACAATAAATCCAGCAAGTAGATATTTCTGCCTTTAATAATCCTGTACACAGATAAAACCAGGGAAGAAACAACTGGGAGAAGTGCCCACCAAAGAAAAATTAATAAAACCACCCATTATCAAAGCCAAATGCATACAAATAAGGGAGAGCATAAAGCTGCCTGGCTTTTAGCTTGTAGCTGGTTTTAGAGCTGCTGCACTCCCCTCTGGCACTGCTCAGCCCAGAGAGAGCATCCAGAAACTCCAGCCTTCATTTTAGCTCCTTTCCCAAACAGACACAGCTTGATCTTGAGCTGCTCTGCCCCACAAATAAGGAGACCCCACTCATCCTGCAGCTCCTCTTCAGCCAGAGCCTGCAGCTGGTTAAGTACAGTGGAATGACTACCTAGAGAGAAATCACAGAATCATGGAGTGGTTTGGGTTGGAGGGACCTTAAAGATCATCTCATTCCATCATTCCACCCCCTGCCATGGGCATGGACACCTCCCACTGTCCCAGGCTGCTCCAAGCCCTGTCCAGCCTGGCCTTGGACACTCCCAGGGATGGAGCTGCTTTAGTCCCTTTCCTCTTCAAGGTGCTGTTATGTATAAACCAAAAACCATCCCAAGCCAGTGCCCAAACTTCACAGACATCTCATTCCTAGGCCTCAGCTATCCCAGGCACTCTTTTTCCTTGGAAATGGCCAACACACATCCAAGATATTTAATTAAAAGTGAAGGTGACACCCTTGGACAAAACAGCTCCTCAAGCTCCACCACAACAATGTCAGGGCAGCGAGGGAACTTTGCCCTTCCCCTAGCAACAAAAAGGGAAAGAAAATTATTATTTTTCTGCAATGATGTTGGATCACTGCAGCCACCAGCACAGTGCAGAGCACAGGCACGAAGAGTGGCTGGCACTGAGGCTGGGACAGTCTTTGCACAGGTCCTGCAGAGCTTTGGTCCCACACACAGCAGATCCAGGGTCTCTGCCCACTGCTTGGGACAACCACCCCATCTGTGCCACCTCCTGCTCCACTGAGCAGTGCCAGTGACAACTCTACATGGATAGATCATGAGAGGCCATGGGAATGATTTTGAATTAGAAGAGATTTAGATTAAATTTTGGGAAGGAATTGTTCCCTGGGAGGGTGGGCAGGCCCTGGCACAGGGTGCCCAGAGCAGCTGTGGCTGCCCCTGGATCCCTGGCAGTGCCCAAGGCCAGGTTGGACAGAGCCTGGAGCAGCCTGGGACAGTGGGAGGTGTCCCTGCCCATGGCAGGGGATGTGGAATGAGATGAGCTCTAAGTTCCCTTCCAACCCAAGCCATTCCATGATTCTCTACACAGCACAGAGGCTGAAGAAGCAGGAACAGAATTCCCCACAGCAGATCCTGCCTTGTTGGGGCACATTCTGAAAAGCCTTGGCTGTTTTCAGCTGAGATAAGCACCAGCCTTAGTGCAGGCACTCTGTTTTTAATTTTCAGGTGCATCACAATCAGTAAAATCAGTGGTGGCAAACAGAAGAAGAAAAAGGCTCAATTTAATTGTCCAACCCCACGAATAAAAATAACTCGGGGCTTTCAGAACAGTGGTCTGAGCTGCTGAGACAATCTCTCTCTTTGGTGGCTGCCACAGGTAACCAGAGGCTTTTTCTCAGAAGAGATCAGGACCATAAACAAATTCTCCCACCTGAGGGCCTGTGGGGTGTTAAAATTTGGCCGAGACTCTGTAACAGCATCTTCATCTTCCAGCCCTTCATCTTCCATGTTGGAGAAGCCCATCTCGTCCTGGAACTGGCAGCAAACACGGAGCAAGTCAGGAGGAGAAAGCTCAAGGAGTACATTTACCTTTGGCTAATTAAGTTCATTATGATCCTCTCAGCACACACATTCACTTCAGGAAAATCCTGCAGACCTTCACTTGAGGAAACCCCTACAGACATTCCTTCCTAAGGCTAAAAACGACCCAGCTATGGCAGAGCCCTTGGCACACCCCCAGCCCTGAGCGTTTCCAGAGCCGCCCCTCCAGATTCCACATCACATCTGACAGCTCTGTTCAGTGCCACACTCAGTTCATCACTTACTGTCTCAAACAGCTCCTCCATCAGCTCATTCACTTCCTTTTCTGCAAGTAAAATGAAAAAGAATTATGAAGATGCCTTTTCCAAGACACACTCAGCAATGCTGTCATAATATCAGCTCACTTCAGGAATTCCTCTCACAAAGGGAAACCCTCCTCCTGCAAAGAGAGGACCAAAAAGAAAAGGCCCCTGATAATTCCCTTTCTAATGCTGGGCCCAAACAAACTTGAGCTGAGATTGTCTAGATTCAAAAATATCATCTAAAAACTCACTTTCATGATTAGAGTTATGTTAATCTGTAGTAAGACCTGAAGCAAGTGTGCCTTGTTGCAAAGATGGAAAGTGATATGTTTATAAAACTAAGTTGAAGACTGTAAGGACTTAGAGAAAATTTGATTACATTCAGTCACAAGGCAAGCATTCAAATCTGAACTGCCTGAAGCTTTCAGGATGTATCATCACCTAATTTCAGGTTGTTTTATCACCTAAATATTGCTCTTCAGGCTGTGCTGCACTTGAGCACAGCAGCTCTGCCCAGACCCTTCCACGTACTCCCAGAGAGCCAAAAGCTGCTCAAGCCAGCATGCAGCTCTTGATTTAATTACCCTACACTGCAAAAAACCTTGCAACAAAACACTTTTCCCAATGAATTACTACTCCCAACAAGGAAGGAGGGGGAATTCCTGGGGAACTTACTTGTGATTCTCACAGCACGGTCATTCCTGAAGTCTTCTGTGTCTGGTTCATCCAGATCTTCCAGGAAGTTGTACTCAGGGTCATCATCATCATCTGCTTCATCTAAGAAGAAGCAGGTTTTGAACTGTTATTACCCTGCCCCAGGACCAAGCAGCTGCCAGGAGCAGAAGCTCTTTGTTCACTGCCTGACCTGGCACGAAGAGGGCTTGGAATTACTGCTAGAAATCAACTGTATTTCTTTTATGGAAGCAACATCAAACCCACCCTTCCTTTCAAACTGAGCTGTTAGGACCCTGACCTACAGCCATTCCCATTTTAAAAAGCTGGCTTGATTCTCTGGGATCTGAGTTTCAGCTAAATTTAGAAAGAGTGAAGTAGTTTAATTTCAGTTTCTGGTTTATATTCAATTTGCACAACTGCAAGCAACCACTACATACAGGAAAAAAGGAAGCCGGGCCCCAGAGCTTGTTCCTGTTTCTTCTCAAAGAGAAAAGAGCTGTTTCTACCCAAAAGAGTGCCCCAAACAAGGAGCACGACATGCTGGGATTCAGGTGGATCAATGGTGAGCACCAGGATCCAGCACCAGGGGTTAAATCCACCACATCCCTTTGTGGTTGCCAGTTCCTGTGTGTTGGTGAGTAAATATTTACAAGTGAGACACCTGAAGTTTAAAAACTCTCACAAAGGTCCACGGGGAAGATGAGGAAAGCTGATTGCAAGACTCATGCACAGGATTAAACAAATTCGTGGCTGCAGACAAGAATATCATGTGTAAATAAAAAACAAAGCCTCAGGCTTTCAACATAGAATCATGGCTTGGTTTGGGTGGGAAGGAACCTCCATCATCACCTAGTTACACCCCCCTGCCATGGGCAGGGACCCTTCCACTAGCCCAGGTGGCTCCGAGCCCCATCCAACCTGGCCTTGGACACTCCAGGGATCCAGGGGCAGCCACAGCTTCTCTGGGCACCCTGTGCCAGGGCCTCCCCACCCTCACAGGGAACAATTTCTTCCAAATACCTCATCTAAACCTCTTCTCTATCAGTGTGAAGCCATTTTCCCCTCATCATGTCACTCCAGGCCCTTGGAAATTGTCTCTCCCCATGTTCCTTGCAGCTCCTTCAGATCCTGGAAGGCCACAATGAGGTCAGCCCAAAGCCTTCTCTTCTCCAGGCTCAACACTCCCAGCTCCCTCAGCCTTTCCTCCCAGCAGAGCTGCTCCACCCCTCTGCTCATCCTGGAGCCTCCTCTGGGCTGACTCCAGCAGCTCCAGGTCCTTCCTGTGCCGGGCCCCAGGGCTGGGGCGGCTCTGCAGGTGGGGGCTCACCTGAGCGGGGCACAGGGGCAGAATCCCCCCGTTCCTGCTGCCCACGCTGGGGGCTCATCCCCGGGCTCAGGGGGGCTCTGAGCTCGTGCCCAGCGTGCCAGGTCCTTCTCCCAGGGCTGCTCCATCTGCTCATCTCCAGCCTGGATCGACCTCCCAGATGCAGCAGCAGCACCTGGCCTGCTTAAACCCCAGAACCCCCAATCCCAGTGACCCCCCCACCTCCCCATTTGCCAGGTACCTTCGTTCTCCACGTCGTCGTTCATGAGCCCCCCGAGCCACCTCTTCCACTCCTCGTCGTCGGCGGTGTTGGGGTCGTACATGTCCGGGGTGATGTCCGGCGCGCGCAGCTCGGCCTCCAGCTGCCCCAGGGGAACGTCCTTCAGAGGCCTCTTGGAGCGTGTCCTGAAGGCGATCAGGCTGTCCTCCAGGGGCTGCAGGGACAGACAAGGCCTTCCTGGGATTTTTAGCCCAGCCAAGCAAGTCCAACCCCAAAAATATTCGATTCCTGCCGCAGAGAATCGTTCGCTTTCGTAGGCTGAGCAAGCTGAGCTCTCACTACCTTCCCTGTTAAGCTGCTCTTCTTTGTAACTACACATATAAATATATCCTTGCTCATTTATCAGCTCTTATCTGCCACCAAGGAAGCAGTTTCCACTTGCAATATTTAATTCTTTCACTTATGGTTCACTCTTCACTCTCTGACATTCATCTGGAGCAGCAGCCCAGCACTGTCTCTTCACTTCAGCCTTGCTCAGAACACAGAGCTTTTCCCCTTATTAAAATGGGACACTGGGTCTCTGGAGAACCAAATTCCTCAGCTGTTAACAGTAAAAAGTGTGCCTGCAAAACATAACTAAGCCAACAGGGTAATTTTCAAAGGGAAAACTATTTTCATTAGTTATGTAACTGTTACAGAGTTACATTTAACAGCTGAAACAACAGCGGTAAGAGACTTATGGGCACAAATAGTGTCATTACAAGAAACTAAAAATCTATGTCACTAACAACCTTTTTAACAGCTGCCTCTGAATGTCCTGCACACTACAGAGATTCAATTTCACAGAATCTAAGACCCATGGAATGGTTTGGATGGGAAGGGACCTTAAAGATCATGTGGTTACAACCCCCAGCCAGGGGCAGGGACACCTTCCACCAGCCCAGGCTGCTCAGAGCTCCACTCATTATTTGAAGTTACAGGGGGAGAGCAGAATGCAGTAAAAGGAGGAGCAGAGAGTCCCAGAAAGTCCTGAAAAAACCCAGAAAGTCCCCTCCTCTCTAACAAATTTTAACCACCCGTCTACCACAGCCCCCAGCCCAGTACCTGGTAGGAGTCCATGCAGACAGGGCTCGAGGCCAGCTCTTCATCCACTGCATGCAGCTTCTCCATGAAGGTGCTGTCTTTGGTTTGCTTGGGTTTGGGAGGTGGTGGGGGTCCCATGGGAACCACTTCAGCACTAATGTGTCTAACAACAGGTGTAGTGACCTTCTCCATCTAATTAAAAAGGCCTTTGTGTTAAAAGGTTTTATTTAGAACAGAAATTTCCAAGGACAGAGTAAATCTCTTTTTCTGCTCGACTGGAAATGGGAGAAATGCTTCACAGAAGGATGTGGATTTTTCCTACTACACTGACTTTGGTTTCCAGAAAGTGCAAAGAAATATGAAGATTTGCTGGAAAGGAGACATTTGGAAGATCTGAGTATCAGTCTCAACATTACCAGAGCTGATAAACCTGAACACCAATTATTGTGGCAGAATCCTCCCAGAAACCAACTCATGGTGAGTAGAATGTGGAAACATCAATATAAGATTGCTCTTTTTGATCCCAGTGTCAGGTCCCAGGGGCTTCCTCGTTCTTGTTTGCTGATCCTTGGCCCACACTGCACCTACTACTTCCTCTGACTGCACAGTCACACAAACACCTTTCTCCTTTTATCAAACTCACTTTCTGCTCCTAAGCCAAGCACAGGAAACCATTCTCCTGCACTCCTCAGAAATGATGAGAAAGATAATCACTATCTGAGGACCTGACAACTGTTTCCATTCCCAGAGCTTTATTTTAGACTCAGCCCCTCCTGCAAGGAACGTGGCAGTGGGACCCTAAAGCCACCCGGCACCTGGAATGTCCCACAGCTTTAGGAATTGATCTGGTTTTTTGGGTTTGGATTAATAAATTAGGAACAGTGACTGTGTCCTCCAGCTTTACCTCACAGAGTGTCCCTCCCTCCTCATCAGAGGAGCGCCTTGTCCTGGACCTCTTGGCTCCACGAGGAGAAGAAGCCGTGCTCTCCACGTCGCTCTCCAGCAAGCTCTGCAGGGCAAGAGATGCACAACGCCCTCAAACCATCGTGCCACAATCAATAACTGCTCCAAATAATATTTCAAAGCCTCTCTTTTAGCCAAATGAATAGTAGAGCATTGAAGAATGATTACTGGAAGGTCCAGGATGACTTACAAGTGTCCATGTGTTAAAGGAGAGAGCGTTCTCCTGCCTCAGACACAGAGAGCTCTGTGCTGAGCACACAGACCTTTGCACAAGCTGCATTTACCTCTTCTGCAGTCTCATCCTCATCTTCATCATCAGGCTGGTATTCTTCATCAGAGGAATCATCTTCCTCCAGGGGAATGTCCACAAACTGAGGTGGCTGCACACAAGAGAAAGAGGGTGACCACAGTTAACAGGAGGAGGAAGAGCTGCACTCCAAGGGTGCACAGCCAGAGGAAATATTTCTAACTGAGGAAACACCCTGAAGCTCAGAAAGGAAATCCTGAAGGAACCAAAGAAATAAATTACTGAAAGATTGGCAAAGGTGGTTTAAAAAGGTGCAAGAACAGGCACAAATGATTTAGTATGATATGATGGAAACACTGCACGAGCAGACACCAGCTCAGAGATGGTTTTAGTACACGAGTCTGCTTCAGCCCTCCAAAAGATCTCTGCCTCAGCAGGAAGCCTCCAGTATGGTCTCTCCTTTCCCAGCAGCAGTTCACTTACCTTCATCTCGTGTGCCTTCTTAATTGGGGAAATATTCCATGTTGGAATCACCTAGGGACAGCAAAAACACTTGGGCTGTGTCATGCAGGCGGGGTGAATCCCATCAACCTAAGGAGCACCTGAGCTTGTGACCCTGATCTCCACAGTGGCCAAGCAACAACAGAGCTCAAACAAAGCCTTCAAACCTCCCATGGGATCTCCAGGAAGCGACTTCAGGACAATGGACACTGGGAGTTCACTGCCCTTCTGCCCTTCCCAGCCCTGACCTGGCCCTGTGCTGCTCAGCTCAAATGGATCCTTTTTTTTTTAACACTGTCTTAACAGATTTCTTTCATTTCAAGACTCAACCACACAAAAGCTTTACATTTCTCTTTGGGTCACACAACCAAAACCACTCAGAATAACAGGACAGGCTGAGCTGGAAGGGACCCACAGGGATCAGAGTGCAACCCCTGGCCTTGCACAGACACCCCAACAACCCCACCCTGGGCATCCCTGGCAGCGCTGTCCAAACGCTCCTGGAGCTCTGGCAGCCCCGGGGCCGTGCCCATTCCCTGGGGAGCCTGGGCAGTGCCCAGCACCCTCTGGGGGAAGAACCTTTCCCTGATCTCCAACCTAAACCTCCCCTGGCCCAGCTCCAGCCGTTCCCTGGCTCCTGTCACTGTCACAATGAGCGGAAGTTGGAGCTGCCCCTTGGGCAGGGGAAGGTGCAACAGGGAAGAGCAGATGGTTTACTTACCCCTCCTTTCTCCACAACTTCCTTCAGTTTGGAACGAGTCATTTTGGGCTCCTGAGAGTTTAAAACAAGACAACAGCAATGAATTCAGTAATTTCCTTACCTACAGACTTTTCCCCAGCAACTCTTTACTATGAAACTTTTCTCTTTTTTTTTTAATTCATTGCCTTTAAATTCACTACCTTTAAATTCATTCCCTTTCACCACAGTGACCTCCAAAATAACTCCTCATACTTCCGTTTCATCGTTTACACTGAGACACTACTCACTTCATCCAGGTGGCAAATCTGATAATGAAACCTAATTATTCCAATAGGTAAATTACCTATTTATTCTACCTCTTCTCCCCACATCCCATGATGGCCCAGGCAGGCAGAGTGGGAAAGGCCTTGAGCATTCAGAACAACTGATAAAACGAACTGAGCAAGCTTTTTACTCACAAACAAAGGAATATCTTCTGTCTCACTGATGGCTGCTTTCATCATGGCTACCACGTGTTCATTTGTGATCACTTCCTAAAGGAACACACAAACCCAGGATGTTTATTAAAGAGAAACAGACAAGGTAACAAGTGTTAGAATAAACGACCTGGAAATAGGATGGAGGAATACTCAGTGTACAAGATGCTTTGTAATGACACTGCAGTAAAAATGATTGCTCAGAGATCAGACAGTAACATTTAAAGTAGCACAGCAGTGAATAAAACGTTTGCACTACGTTCTCTGTGAACGCTCCCCAGAATAAATTCCCAGCAGAGAGAAAAGAAAACAGTCAAAACAAAAGCCCACAGCAGTTTCCCTGATATCAGTAATCAGTCATGTCACGTAATCAGTAAAATGTGCTGATCCCAGTCACAGGAGAAATGCTGCTGGGAAGCTGCAACAGAAAACCTCAATCTTGATTAAACTTCAATCTTTAAGCACTCACAGGCTCCCAAAACAAGGGTGTAAATCCCTGGAGAAAGTGTGGAATAATACACAGTCTTCAAAACACTGTGCTACATCGTTCCAGCAAACACTGCACATATTTAGGAGAAATAGGGGAAGGCAGGAGAGACACAATATCCCAGCCTGCATTTTCTGAAGGCCTCCATAAGGCTCCAGGGAAGGCAGGTGACTGTGAGGAACCTTCAGCCCTCCCACAGCTGCACATGACAGAGAAAGGCATTAATTCAGGGCACTTGCACAGAATCCACGGGTGAATCTGCCTGGAAGAAGCGTGGCAGCCCCCAGGTTGTTTGCCACAGGGATGGCAAGAAGGGAAAATATATGAGATCACCTGGATTTGGATAACTCTGGCTGCAGGGAAAACAAAATGTATGATTTTTGACTCTGTGGGAAAATAAATACTATTGCTCTCCAGATCATGCTTTGGGATGAACTGAAATCCAGACCCAAAAGAGGTGCAGAGTTAAGAGATTCACTCCAAAGCTGTGACAGCACAAATATTCTTCTGGCAGCTCCTTTCTAACTGAGAGCTGTGTGATGGACAGTAACTAAAAGTGATGCATTTCTGTCAGCACCACTAGAATTCCAGCAGAATTTTATGATGAAACAGCTCATTCAAAACAAGAAACAGAGTTCACAGCCTATGCCTGCTCATGTGGGCCCAGAAGGATGATTTCAGTTCAGTTATTCCTGCTGCTGCTCCGGGAAAGCAAAACAGGCCCAGGTGCCATTGTAAACACAGGGAACTTGGGATCAACACCTACTGGCAAAGCAGGGCCCAGGTGAGTGGCACAGACACCACGGATCCCATCTCTACAGATTTATTCACGTGATTCCCTCTTTATAGATTTATTAGAAGAGATCAGGATGTGGGTGCTGAGCAAGAATCAGGAATCCCAGAGCCACCATCATTCCCCAGGAGCCAGGCCTGGAGCCCAGCCCCCCCCACTCACGTGCAGGATGTTTCTCACGTTGACCACGGTCAGGTTGTGCTGTTTGGCTCCATCTTCCAGGGTGCGATCCAGGGACTCGTCCAGTTTGATATCACAGGACAAAGAGCCCTCTTCTTCCTGGCTTTTCCCTTCTCTCTTCCGTTTGGTTGCCTTCCTCCTCCTCTTCCTCCTCTCGACATCCTCCCCGTCCTGCTCCTCTGAAAATCAGCAGAAATGGAATCCAAAACTTCGGCTCTGTCGCATCCAGCGCATTGTGAGAGGATGAGTTTAAAAACAAACACAAGCTTAGAGCTCTGCAGCTACTGACACAGCAAAACCTCCATCAGCTGATGGGAGACCACCCAAACAGAAACAGCCACGAGAACTAGAAAGTCTTTTGAATGATGGATTCAGTTCTGCAGGACCTGACTGAGTCACTCGAGCAGGTGAAGGTCCTGCAGCTGCCACCTCCTCCTGATTTATGGAATGGCCTCAGCTGCCTTTTTACACCTTCAACAACGTTGCAATCATCCAGGTACCACACAGCAAGAACAGGACTTAAAAAGTGTTCTCCTGCTTTGCTGACTCAGAGAAAGAAAAGAATCATCTTTTTTATTTGAAGCAAAGCAGTGACTTTTAGCAGCCAAAAATTGCAGAGATCAACTCCAGCAAGTCCCACTGGGACACCTGTACTTTGCTGAGACACTGAACTACAGAGCATAAGATTGAAACCTAAAAATATATTGCACTTACACTGCCCCCACCGTGTTCACAATCCAGAGTTTGCTGTATCAGTCACACCATTTATCCAACAGAATAAACGGCCCCAAATCCAAATATTCCTCATCACTCTGCTGGGACCACTCACCAGCTCTGGCGTTCTTCGGTGGCTTCATCGTGGTGGGATTTCTGGCAGCCACCTGCAGAGAGCTTCTCCCTGGAGCCTCTGGCACTGCACCAGGGTTTTCACTTGGATGTGGATCCCGCTGAGAACTCACTTCCACCTCTGTGTACAGCTTAGGGATTTTCCCTGCAAACAGAACACCCAGCTGCAGTCAGATGCACCACAGGGATACCCAGAACAAAGACAAGACACAAAAGTGTGTCATGACCCATTCCTGCACAACTGCACAAGTCTAACTCAGCCACGGATGTGATGCAGCTGCACGGAGTAGCAGCAGCTCCATCCTGCTGGACACAGACCCAGGCAGAGAGATCCCATTCCAGCCATCTCAGCCTCACTCCCTCACTATCAGCTGTGCACAGCCACGGTCAAACCCTCCCCTGTCACATGAGCCAACTGCCAGAACTTGGTGATTTGTTCAGAACATGGTTCTAGTCCCTGTTGTACAAATGCAACTGCCACAGGAGGGGCAGGCACAGCCAGGGGGTTATTCCCAGCTGGAACAGCACAGTTGGCTGCACCCTCAGGATGCATTTCCACAGCCACCACGGGCCTGTGAACCCACCTGGCTGCAGGGGTGGCTGCAAACCCTTCAAACCCTTCCCCTCCTGTTCTGTGCAGGCCCACACGTTCCACAGCCCAGAAAAAACTGGGAACTGTCCCGTTCCACCTCCTTCCTTGACACAAACTCAGCTTGCAGTCAAATCAGGGAGCTCATCACGGCAACATGAGAACCAGAGACAACAATTCTCACTGAGAAGCACAGAATCCATCAAGTCTGAAGGGCCACAGAGGGTCACATCTGGTGCCACCTCCCTGCGCAGGCAGGGCCATCCCAGAGCACGGGGCACAGGATTGTGGCCAGATGGGGCTGGGATGTCCCCAGGGAGGAGACTCCACAGCCGCTCTGGGCTCTGCTCAGGGCTGGGCACTGCCCAGGGCAGCACTTCTGCCTCCTGTGCAGGGCAATTGCCGGGCTCAGGCCCTGCCCGGTGCTCTGGGGCCGCTGCTGGGCCCCGGAGCAGAGCCCGGGCTCTGCCCTGAGCCCTCCCTGCAGCCAGGGACACCCAGGGCTGAGGGCCCCTCTCAGCTGGGGCTCCTCTCGAGGCTGAGCAGCCCCGGCTCCCTCAGCCTTTACTTGTGAGAGAGAAGCTCCAACCCCCTCATCTCTGGCCTCACGGGGACTAAGAAACAAGGACGGACTGTCCCTTTCCCGTACAACCATAGAATGGTTTGGGTGGGGAGAGACCTTAAAGCCCATCCAGTGCCACCCCTGCCATGGGCAGGGACACCTCCCACCATCCCAGGATGCTCCAAACCCCGTCCGACCTGGCCTTGGGCACTTTCAGGGATGGGAAAACATCGTGAAAGACCTCGTTTTCATTCTAATCTATAACACTTCCTGGGGGGGGGGGAAAAAAAAAATCTCCAAAACAAAATAAACACCCCCAAATCCCAGGGCCCAAAGCCGCCGCCCCTCCCGGTACCTTCCGCCGCCGCCGCCGGGCTGCCGGGGCCCGCGGGGAGCTCCTGCCCGGAGCTCGGGGCCGGTCTCGCAGGGGGTTTCCTCCCGCCCTTCGGCGAGGCCTCCCCGGCCCCCCTCCCCGCGGGCCTGGCGCAGCCGCCGCCATCGGCAGCTCCCGTCGCGGCGGAGCCTCCGGGCAGCTCCGCGTCCTCCCCGCGCTCCCTCGGGCTCGACGGCCCCGCCGCCGCCGCCGCTCTGCGCTTCTTGCAGGGCAGCATCTTCAGCGCCAGCGCCATCGCGGCTCCGGGGCCGCTCCGGGGCTGCTGCCGGGCCCCGCTCGGGCCGCCCGGTCCCGCTCGCCGCGCAGGAAGCGGAAGCAGCCGGGGCTCGCCCCGCGCATGCGCGGCCGGGGCCGGTCCCCGACGGGGCTCCGGTGACGCGGGGCCGGGGGGGGCACCGAGCGCGGGCACCGCCATCTTCGCTGGGCGACGCCGCCGGTGCCCGGTCCAACCCCTCACACACACACAGACACGCACACATACCCCGGCGGCGCCGCGCCCGGTGCCCGGTGCAAGCCCCCCGCCCGCCTCTGCCGTCGGGGGTCTCCCCGTGGGGCAGGGCGGGTCCGCCCGGTGCTGCCGCCCGCGGTGCCGGTGCCGTCGCTTCCCTGTGGAAAGGGGGGGCGGGGGGGGTTCAGGCACAGCGGGCACACGCCCCGCGGCTCCGTGCCCGAAGCCCCGACAGTTGCCGAGTCACCGCCGGGCGGGGCCGCCGCGGGCGGGGCGGGGCCGGGCGGGGCGAGCGCCGCAGCGGGACCAGTCGGCAGCTCCTGCATCCCGGCCGCGAGAGCATCCTCCGCACCGGGCCCCGCACCCCCGCGGCCCCGGCCTCGGCGGGGCCATGGCCGAGATCACCAGTGTCCACCCCGGCTTCGGTGAGTGGGGCCGGGCCGCGGCGGCCCCGGCTGCGGCCCCTCCGCCCCGGCGGGGCCCCGAGAGGCGCCTCCGGGGCCGGGCCGTGCCCTGCGCCTTCGGCCCCCCTCTCACCGCGCGGGGACGGGCAGCGCCGGTCCCGGGCTCCCCGCACCCGACGGCCGCGGCCCCGGCCCCTCAGCATCCCCCGGTACCGGCCTCTCAGCATGCCCCGCTCCCTCAGCATCCCGCGGCCCCTCCGCCCCCGCCGGCGGGCGAAGCTGCTCCCCCCGCGGCCGCCGCTCGCCGCCCGCTGCTGGGGCGGTGCCAGCGCTCGGCCCCGGGAGCGGGGCCGCTGCCGGCGGTCGCTGGCGGAGCGGGGGCCGGTGGCAGGTGCAGCCCGGGCCGATGACGTGATGTCTGTGCCGGGCCGCGCCGCGCCCCGGCCTTTGTTCGCGCTCCCCGGGGCGGCTGCGGCACCGGCACCGGCGGCACAAGGCGGGGCCTGCCCGGGGCACCGGGGGATGCTGCGGGCGGCGGCGGCGGGGCCGGGGCGGGGCGGGGCGGGGCGGGGGGGGAACCGGCCCGGCCGAGCGCTGGCGGGGCCCGGGCGGAGTCGGGAGCCGGTGCCGGGAGCGCCGCGGGGGCGATGGAGAAGCTCCAAGCCCCGCTCAGCCCCCGGGGGGAGCGAAGGGCCCGGCCCGTGCGGGGCCCGGCCCGGGGGTGTTGGGTCGAGAATCGCTCGGGTTTGGGATGTTTTTTCGTGCAGCCCCGGCGTGAGGAGGGCGGGGGCCGCAGCGCCGGGGCTTCCTCCAGCGCTGAGCATCCAAAGCGCTGCCTCCGCCTGTCCTGCAGCAGCCGCTGACCTTCCCCTCCCACCCTCCGGCCCCGTGGGCACTGCACGGGCGCTGCGTTTGCTCTGAATCCCGAAGTACTCAGGGATATTCCTCCATCCGACAGCATTTATCTCATGGAGAACGGCCCCACTCCCCTGTTACCTTGTGTTTCCTGGGATCCGAGAGCCATGTGCTGTCACCATTTAACCATTGGCCACCATTGGGGTATCCTTAGCAAACATCGGGTTTCAAAGGAGGCTTTCGGTGATTTTTGATTTTGTTGCGGTCAAATCGTAGCGTCACGTCGGAACAAAGGCGTCTTCCACAAAGTTTGGATAAAAAAGCAAAGTTCTGCTCTGTTGGAGGGAGGTGTCAGGCTGTGCTGCCATTTCAGATGGACCCTGGGCGTGGGGAGTGCTCTGAAAGCTGCAAAAGCTTCACTGGAATTGGGTTTAGGCAGCTTTAGGTCAGCGTAGTTTTCAAGTGCAGGGAATTATGGAGACAGGACTAAAGGATGTATGGAATGATTACATAAATGGAGCCTTCAGCCAGGACAAGGGGGGTTGTGAGCAAGATCCTGAGGCACGAACAGGCACTGGGTGAGATGAGGTGGGACACAGCAAACTTCAAGCCACGTCATGAGGCTGAGGAGCTCTTTGCCACAGAATGTCACAGGAGCCAAATGTAAGACTTGAAATAATATTTAGAGTTGAAATAATATTTAGAGTTGCGACAATTCAGTGGGAGAAAAGATTTATTTGGTGCTTTCTGGTGTGACTGTCGGGTGCTGCTGCTGGAATTGTCCCATCAGAAGTGCAGGAAATGAAGATACAAGAGCTGATTCTGTGAGGACACAACAGAATCAAAAAAACACACACTGAGAAGCAAGAATAAGAATAAGGAAATAAGAATAAGAATAAGAATGGAGTTTCAGCATTTTTCTTACGTATCCACCAAAGCTTTTTAAGCTGTCTCCAAATGAGTTGTTAAAGACCATTTGCCTTATATCAAAGAGGGAACATTAAATAACAAACTGAAGTTGGGGTTTTGGGGCAGTGTTTCGTCAACATTATGAACTCTTCTTGCTTTAGTTAATTCAATCCCAGGCTCTGCAGCGAAACCTGGGACAGGTTTCTCTGTGGAATCAATCACCACTGACAAAGATTCCAGCTGCAGGTCAGAAAGGCTTCTATCTAACCAAAAGTGGTTTTTCCAGTTTTGGGAGAAGGCAGAATAATTCTCCCTGAGTCTGTCAGGTGCTCAGTTTACAGCCTGTTAACCTCAGGAAACAGTGATGTGGGAAGAACAGAGAAAATCCAAACTCATGGTGCTCTCTATAGCTTCAAGGATGAGGTTAGAAGATTGTTTCCTCCTGTTTGTGGTACAGAATGAAGAGGAAAATGAGACAGGTTTGCCTTTTTTTAAGCAGCTGTCTCACTTGGGTACTGCCACGATTGCCATGATAATGGTTTTTGGTAAAGGAGTGGTTTGTACAATTTGTAAAAGAAAGAGATATGGGGTTAGAGGACCTTTTCTTTTGTTTGCTGGCTTCCCAAAGATAAAAGAAAATGACTCTAAAATCAGGAATACAAAAATAAGTTACATGGACAGCCTGACTCCACCTTTCCTAAAACCCCCCACCAAGAAACTGAAGACAGCAAAAAATCCCCTCCTTTTCCTCCCCTTTTAACATTCAACAACCCCGGCTCTTTTCACATCTCCTTCTCTTCCATCTGCTCTCCATCCTCCACCCACCCCAGCCTTTCAGTCCTCTTGGAATTGCTGGAGGATGTCAGTGCAGAGTCCTAGGGAGCTCAGCACCACTGGCTTCATTCTGCACCTTGGCAAAACTTCTCCAAAGTCATCCATTAGCAAATAACCAGATCAAAATGAACGTGGTATTTATTTTTTTTATTCTGCCTTGCCATTACTGATTAACACAGTTGGCATAAAATCTAGAAAATATCAGATAATCCCTAAATCCAAGCCCAGGATTTTCTGTCTGGTGGTTTGGGCACTGGATTTCCGTGGGAGATTTCACGTTTGCCCTTGGCCTCGGCCACAAGGGCCAGGGCAAAACAACCATTTCAGGGCAAAGTGGTGTTTTAAAAATTGTTAATAAAGGATCTCTCAGATCCAGCATTGTGGCCGTATTTATTGCCCCCTCCCCGTTGTGGAAATAGAATTGTGTAACATTTCTGAAAGGGGCATTAAAAAAATAAAAGAAAATGCTTCCTGCACATCAAGAGCCCGCGTTCCTATGGAGATGCTGGTGATGCAGGAGCTGGCTTTGGCAAGATAAGGTAATCAACAGTTTGAGATCCTTAGCACATGGAACACAGGTCAGGCACGCCTTAGGAGTGTGAGAAATAAATTTAGAAACAGAAGTGGTGTCTGGGGAAGCTTTGATAGGCAGATCCCAGGATTAAGAGCGCGACAGGACTGTGTAGATCTGCACACCTGGGGCCTCACTGCCTTGTCTCCCCACAGATGTGTCTCCCGTGGTGGCAGGACTCATTGGAGCCACCGTCCTGGTGGTTTCTGTCTCAGTCACAGTCTTTGTGTGGACATGCTGTCACCAGCAAGCAGAAAAGAAGCACAAAACCCCCCCGTACAAATTCATTCACATGCTGAAAGGCATCAGCATCTACCCGGAGACCTTGAGCAACAGGAAGAAAATCAACCGGATCCGGAGAGACAAGAACGGCACGGCCAAGGAGGCGGGCAGGGGGAACCTCCTGGTGGATGCTGCTGAGTCTGGGCTGATGGGCTCCGACAAGGCTCCGGACGCGCCCGGCGCAGCTCCCCGCGTCGACCAGCTCCCCATCAAAGTAGATTATGGAGACGAACTCAGCCCAGATCAAAGCCTCACCCCGGGAGGGAGCAAAACCTCCTCCCCCTCTTCCCCGGGCGACGACGTCATGCTGGGAGACCTGACTTTCTCAGTGGACTACAACTTCCCCAAAAAGGCGCTGGTGGTCACCATCCAGGAGGCGCACGGGCTGCCCGTGATGGACGAGCACACCCAGAGCTCCGACCCCTACATCAAGATGACCATTCTGCCCGACAAGAGGCACCGTGTCAAGACTCGCGTGCTCCGCAAGACCCTGGAGCCGGTCTTCGACGAGACCTTCACCTTCTACGGGATCCCCTACAGCCAGCTCCAGGACCTGGTGCTGCACTTCCTCGTGCTGAGCTTTGACCGCTTCTCCCGGGATGATGTGATTGGGGAGGTGATGGTGCCCCTTGCAGGGGTGGATCCGAGCACCGGGAAGGTCCAGCTGACCAGGGAGATCCTCAAAAGGAACATACAAGTAAGTTATGAGGCTCTTTGCCCTGTGTTTGATCCCAGGTCTTTGGATCCGTGGTTTAACCACCAGGAATAATGCAATTCCTCAGCCACGAGGCCTGGCTCTCCCCAGGTGCATGGTTTTGGTATGATGTGGCTGTGGTTTTAGCTGGGCACTTCTCTGCTGTGTGGTGATGGCAGGTGGGTAAGGTTTTGTCACCCCTGAGGCGCAGGAATGAGGAATGTTATGATGGATGGTGCCAAGAAAAAAGGCAAATTCCCATCTCCAAATAAAAGCTGATGTGGTAACATCACTTAGATGTGCAAACCTCACTTAGAGAGGGAGATTTGTCTGATCTGACCAGTTTAGACCCCTCTGCTTGGAATTATTTACATCTGAATTGTTGCTGTAAAATTGTGCCAGTGCAGCCTGATGGGATTCCCCTTGTCCTGGAGCAGAAATCAGCGCCCAGGAACCCACCTGAGATGGGCTGGATTGGGAACAAAAGGCAGACATCTGAAATTTGGGGGACATGAATGCCAGCGAAATGAATCCCACTCTCGGTGCCTGGTGCTGTAGACAGAAGGATGAGCACTCTGGAGCAGATGTTTGTGTGCTCAGGGAGGAGGAGGAGGGAGAGGAGGAGGTACTTAAGATTTTAATCCTCTTGCTCAGTTGATTTCTGCTGCCCATCTCCCAGGTTCAATAGCAAAAGGCATTTGGGCTCACTTATTGATGTAACATCTGGGAAATCATTGCTGGGCTCTATAAAATCCTTCCTTGTGTCCTAGAGTGGCACAGTTTAACTTGAAATGTTTCTACTTTATGGGGTGTTCAGCTTGATTATTATTATTATTGTTGTTATTATTGTTATTATTATTATTTAAAGGAGATTCTGTGTCAATGACCCCAACAAACCAAGAGTTCTGGTAATTATTTGGCTGCTCTTCAGTTCTTGGGATGCTTTTTAGGATAAAACAAGTGGCTGGTTCAGGGTCTTTAATATTTTTTTTTCAGTGCATTGACTGGATCTCTTAGAAGAAATAGATTAAAAATAGAGGGAAAAATAGAGTTGAATATAAATAATTTTAATCAAGGATGCCAATTATTTGCCATTTATTAGTAATCAAAAATTGATTTACCTTGAAAATCTGCATCGTTCCACAGCATCACAACCAAACAAAGTTTGTCTGGAGGCTTCAAAATCTGGGATGCAGAATTGCATTTAACACCCAGTAATGACCCAGTGACCCAGGCCAGGCCTGCATCCCACATCCCATCCTAGTGAACATTCCCAAAAGTTTCTACCTGACAATCACAGACTGCAAATTACTTTGAAGCAGAATCCCAGAATCCCAGAAGGATTTGGGTTGGAAGGGACCTTAAATATCATCTCATTCCAACCCCATGCCATGGGGAGGGACACCTTAAGACCAGAAGAACCCCAAAACTCTTAATAACGTCCTCACTCCATAAAAAATCTCTCTCTGGCTGTTGCATTCTTGTGTATCCAAGGAGCCAAAGTTCCAAACATTTCCCTTCCAGGGCCAGGAACTTGCTCAAATATTTATTCTCCTCCCAGAATTTTGCAGGAGCAGTAAGTTCCCAGCAGCTGGACTTCCATGGTCCTCGTGAGTCCCAAATCAGGATAGTTATCATCCTGTGATTCCAGGCATTTGAAAAACTTGTGGTAAACACACAGAAACCACTCAAATCAAAAGAATGACATTAAAATGAACATTTTCCATGTTTAAGTTCCCACTCTGCACTTTCCCCGCTCAGCTGAGCAGGAGCACTGACAGAACTTCACCTCAGAGCACGGAATGGGGCATTTGCTGTTGTGCCTCAGTGTTCTGAAAGGAGAAAAATCCCTTCCTTGGGGCCTCGCTGACCCTTTGCTCTGCCAGGTCCCAGCTCCTGACGGGGCAGGAGGAGGTCTGGAATTCTGGGAGAGAGCCCAAAGTTTCAGCAGCTCTGTGACTGACACCCCACGAGTTCCCACCCCTGGCTGGTGCTGTTCACCTTGACAGCAAATCAACTCCATCTCAGTCAGTGCCAGCTCAGTGGAAGTGAGCACACACCATCTGGAAACCAAAACTAATTATCTTAATGTTATGCTAACGTAATGTTACTCTTTGGAAGGATGCACAGCAGGTTTAACTGAGACCTGAGATAAAACCAGCTCTGGTTTTATCTTCTTTTAATCTTCATCCTGTAGCTTTGCAGGCTGAACTGATGGTGAGACTGCCAGGACACTCCTGAAGAGCCTGAGGAGCTCAGCTACTGAGGCTCCACCAAAAATCAGTGGCATTTGAGCTCCCAAACCCCTCAGAGCCCTTTAGTCACAGATGCCCAAAGCCAGCCGTGGCCACTCCTCCCTCAGAAGGTCCCACCAGGTTTGCCCTGCTGGAAATGCAGAATTCCAGGCTGTGGGGGCACTCACAGCTCTGGGGGGGAGCACGGGGTGGTTTCCCTTCTGCACCTGAGGCACCAAGAGTGGCCTGTGGCTCATTTTCCCACTCTTTAAGGCATTTAGCACAAGGAAAGGGAATTCTGGCGACCTCCAGAAATCATCCCTGGCTCTGAGACCACCTCGTCCTGACGAGCTCTCTGTGTTTCACCCTGACAGAAGTGCATCAGCAGAGGGGAGCTGCAGGTGTCCCTGTCCTACCAGCCCGTGGCACAGAGAATGACCGTGGTGGTGCTGAAAGCCAGGCATTTGCCAAAGATGGACATCACCGGCCTCTCAGGTAGAAGCTATTTTCTCCAGCTCTGCACGTGTGGGGAAAAAATAAATCCCCAAGTTCACTTGCAGGGCTTTTCCCTTGTTTCAGCTGAAGGTTTTGGCTGTTTGCACATTTTTCCTCAGATTCTTCCTGAGGGTGATGGATCGCTCCGAGTGCTCCGTCACTCACCTGCAGGTGGTTGTGCAAAGCAGCCCAAATCCTTCCTGCTGGGAGCCCCGGTTGGTTTGTTCAGGCAGGGGTTGGTGGAGGCAGCAGCTCTCCGTGCTGGATCCAGAACAGCCTGGATCCATGGGATCCATGGGATCCACAGGCCGAGGCCAAAGGTGTGAGGAAAACTGGGAATGGCCCTGGGTGGCTGGGGCTGGACATGAGCCCAGGTGTGCCCAGGTGTGCCCAGGTGGGCGAGAAGCCGATGGCACCTGGGCTGGACCAGCCCCAGGGTGGGCACAGGAGCAGGGCAGTGACCGTTCCCTTTGCTGGGCACCGATGAGAGACCTCAAATCTGGGGTCAGAGCGTGTCCAGAGATGGGAGTGGAGCTGGGAAGGGGCTGGAGAATTCCTGAGGGAGCTGGGAAAGGGGCTCAGCCTGGAGCAAAGGAGGCTCAGGGGGGACCTTGTGGCTCTGCACAAGTCCCTGACAGGAGGGGGCAGCCGGGGGGGTCGGGCTCTGCTGGCAGGGAACAGGGACAGGAGGAGAGGGAACGGCCTCAGGCTGGGCCAGGGGAGGCTCAGGGTGGACAGCAGCAGGAATTTCCCCATGGAAAGCGTGCTCAGGCCTTGGCAGGGGCTGCCCAGGGAGGTTTGGAGTGCCCAGCCCTGGAGGTGTCCAAGGAAGGGCTGGAGGTGGCACTCAGAGCTCTGGGCTGGGGACAGGGTGGGCATCGGGCACAGGGTGGACTCGATGATCCTGGAGGGCTTTTCCAACCTCAGTCATTCCATGATTTTGTGATTTGAGGTCCTGAGCAGCTGTTCCATGGCTTTGTCAGGCCCTGCCCCTGGGAGAGGAGGGGGACAAGCGTGATGAGGAGCAGTGGCAGGCTCAGAATGGAGAGGAGGAATTCGAGACAATTCTGGCTCGGTGTTTTGGTTTTTCCATTTCTGTTGTTTTTGCTGGGTTTGTTCTTGTGCTGTTCGAAGAGAGGAGAAGAGCAGCTGTTCTGGCTTCCCTGTTTCACAGATTCTCAGACTCCTGAATCCCCTTTGCAAAGTTTCCTTCGGGATTATGGGGAAATGGTTGGAGTCAACCTGAGATTCAGTAACAGCCTGACTGAGAGCAAACATAGCCCTGGTTTTGCAGCTTTCTCCTGGCCACCTCAGAGGGAATGCAGACAAATGAAGACCAGGATTAATTATTGTAGGCCCTACGTTTTACTCTTTTGTTAAAAAAAAAAAAGAAAAAGAAAAGCCCCAGGATAAATTTTTCAGTGATGTTCTACCTGCAGAATCTTGTGACTAACACTGTTTATTTTTATATGATCTTTGTATTATGCATAAGCCCAGTGCAGCCGGGTAAAAAAAAAGGTGAAAAAGAGGCAGTGCCAGCTGGGCAAGGGCCTTCCAGCTTCAAAACTTGTGTGGCACAAGAAAAAAAAAAGCTCTCAGTGCCTGGTATCTCGATTGTAATCCTGCACCAGTGTCTGCATAAAGAGCAGCTGCCCGAGGGCCGGGGGAGGCTGGGGGGAAAAGGGAGGCTTTGTTTTAAACTTTGTTCTTTCCCAGCACCTTCCACTGGCAGCGTTTCCCATCTGCAAATTATCAAAACTGCCTGGGCCCTTTGCTGGGCTGTGTCCTGAACAAGGGTGGGGTGGTCAGTCTGGGGAAGAGAGGGATTTGGGGTGACCTTCCTGTGGCCTCCCAGTGCTGGAAGGAGCCAGCAGGGAGAGGGATTGTTTATGAGGGCCTGGAGTGGCAGGGCAAGGGAAAACGGCTTCAAACTGCCAGAGGGCAGGGCCAGATGGGATATTGGGAAGGAATTGCTCCCTGTGAGGGTGGGGAGGCCCTGGCACAGGGTGCCCAGAGCAGCTGTGGCTGCCCCTGGATCCCTGGCAGTGCCCAAGGCCAGGCTGGAGCCACCTGGGACAGTGGGAGCTGTCCCTGCCCACGGCAGGGGGTGGGATGGGATTTTTAAGTCCCTCCCAGCCCAACCCACTCTGTGCCCGTGTCTCACACCCTGTGGTGGAGCTGTCCTGGGCTGTGTTATTGGTTCCTCCCTCTCCCCCAGCAGACCCCTACGTCAAGGTGAACGTTTACTACGGGCGCAAGCGCATCGCCAAGAAGAAGACCCACGTCAAGAAGTGCACTTTGAACCCCGTCTTCAACGAGTCCTTCATCTACGACATCCCCGTGGATCTCCTGCCCGACATCAGCATCGAGTTCCTGGTGATCGACTTCGACCGCACCACCAAGAACGAGGTGGTGGGGAGGCTGATCCTGGGCGCCCACAGCGGCAGCGCGGCGGGCGCCGAGCACTGGCGCGAGGTGTGTGACAGCCCCAGGAAAGCCGTGGCCAAGTGGCACAGCCTGAGCGAGTACTGAGCACAGGCCGACCCCTAGGACAGACTTAAACCTTGTTTTAGCTGTAGGACTAAACTTTCGTTGAGAAGCAGCAGCTGATTGGTTCTCTTAGTGATGTGATTTTTTTTTGCAGGGCACTAAAATTCTAAGGAGCATTAAAAAATCGATGGGGAATAAAGAAATAAATGGAAAAAAAAAAAAGGTACCACGAATATATATAACAGTGTAATCACGCTATTGCATGCCTACTACAAACTGAAATTAGTATAACTGCCAATATCAAGTTGCAGGTTTTAATACAATTATCTGTCACTATGGAAGTTGTGTTTGTGCCGAGCTGTCTTTGCTGGTATTCACCAAGATTGGCCTGTCTTTATTAGGCTTCTCCCAAAGTTTCTGAATTCTGCTGTTTAACCTCTAGTTTCTTGTTAGTTTTGCCTGCCCATTGGTTCTTGCAGTTCTGTTCTGTGCTGGTTTGGGAGTCCCAACCGCGTTTCCATGTAGAGCTGGGTTAGAATTCTGCACTGGCACAAAAGGAAAATACAGGGAAAATGGCACTGGCCTCCAGAGAAGAAACAATTCTGTGTCAGGCACCGAAATCCTTGCTGCTGGGATGGACTTGGGGAGCTGTGAGGTCACAGCCTCCAAGGCTTGACTCTAAAATCCAAACCCCAATGAACTGATCCCGTTGCTTTTGCCACGTGGGAGTCACGCAGGCAGGATCTCACAGTCTGTAGGAATTGGGGAAATCCTGCTCGGTTTTGTTGTATTTAATCCTGTCTGTGCATGAAAAAACCCAAACATTGATTGGTGAGGAAACCCTTAAACATGAAATGCCAAATTCTACCTGGCTGATGAGTTCTGTCCAATGGCAAAGCAGAGCTGAGCTAGGGAAAGGCCTTGGAGGCAGAGCTTGTGCATGAAAAGCTCACAAAGCTTCCCTTCATCCATGCTGGAGTCAATTTGCATCAGACGTGGTCCTGCAGTCACCCAAGAGCTCCCAAAAGAAGAGCAAACCCAGGGCAAAGCCTGGCACTAAAAAATGGGCCAGACCTGGAGTTTCAAGGCAGCTTGGGGGAATCCTGAAATCCTGACTGACTCCTGAGTCTGGGAACCGCCTGCAAGGGGACAGATGGCCCTGACCAGAGGGACCTTGAGCACCTCAGGCTGTTTTAACCCTGCAGAGTAAGGAATTTGGAACAGAAGTTCATAAAGTTTGGCAGCAGCTGCCTGACATGTGGTGGTGCTCACACGGCCCTGGAGCTGCCTTTGGACGCAACCAGAGCATCCTGGCACAGAACTGGATTTGGGTATTCTGGCTACAGCCCAGCCAGGGCACAGATAAGGATGATAACTGGCAGCAAATAATTCATGGTAACCAGTGTTGGTGAATTGAGCAGAAATAATTTTAACTAAAATTGTTCCTGGGCTCTCCAGTGGAAAAACAGAAGCAGAACTGGGTTTGCAGAGAGGCTCTTGGACAGCCCCAGGTTTTCAGGAAACCTTTCGCTGCTCCCAGGCAGCCACTCTGCTCTGAGCCCTGTGGGATGCAAATAGGAATGCAAATAACAGATTATCATTTTTAAAAAATTAAGATCATTTACCTACTTACAGGATTTGACTGCTGAATTTTAGATCCCTGTTGGAAAAATGATCCTTTTCACCTTCTCTCTCCTGAAATGGGAATAACTGAGTGAGGCTCCCCCAGCTCCCCACGAGGCGCCAGGGAAGCAGCAGCTCCGTGTGAACAGGCAGCACTTTGTGAGCTGCCACCACTTTGGCATCTCTTCCTAAGGCATTATTTTTGGAAAGCTGATTTTTCTCACTCACAACCACTCACTCACTGGCCCTCCCTCCCAGGCAGTGGCTCCTTGAGGCTGCAGCTCCATTTCTCAGCAGACACAAGTGTGGATTTTGCTCCCCCCGTTACCCATCCCCATGGCCAGGATTTCTGCCTGAGGTTGTAGTAGATTTTATCAGTGTCTTAAATGCTTTCCAGCTCGAGCTCTTGGTGGCTCAGAGCCACAGCCCAGAGAACGAGTTCCCCCTTGGAAATTGCTGTAGATCTCTTTCAATCCTAGTTTTTGCACTAAGCAATTGCGTTGCTGCAGTTTAAGCAACTGTCACGACTTCTCCTCGGAACATGCTTTGAACACCGCTCCAAAGATCCGACCAGGACTAACAGCAACAACAAAATGCCCTTCTCCCTTCGGTGTGAAAAGCATGACTAAGCCTAGATGATCTTAGGATTCCTTTAGTTGCAAAGGAAAGATGAATTTCTTGTCAAGGAAACATGCTCAGGGTAAATAGACTTAGGCTATCGGGCAGGTAGGAGTAGCTCCAACACTCTTCTGGAATAATAGGAAACTGAAGATGTGCAGATATATATTTTTTAAAACATAAAATAGACAGTAAGTGACAGCAGACTCACTGTAAAATCTCCCAGGTGTGGTTATTCTTTACCTTGTGTCTTCTATTGTAAAATGAACTTGGACAGTTACAACTTTGTGTGGAAAAAAAAAAAAGAAAAAAAAAGAAAAAAGGCAAAAAATCTAACTCAACCTGTGTGAAACTGCATAATGCTATAAGCTAACCTACATTCTGTAATGCTACCTTGTATGTTGAATTTGTTAACGCACATTGAGCGTGCAAATAAAAATTAAATCACTTTAATTGTGCTGCCTGTGCCGTGTGTGACCGTGGGCAACACGAAGGCGACTGAGCGCTCCGAGGATTTGTTTCTATAAATATGCATTTCTGCTGAAAATGTGCATTTAATTCACGGGAGAAGCACACACAGAATAAATCTCAGTGGAATAAAGAAACGCAGCAGAATCCTGGCAAATGAAATATTAAATTAAAGCGAGTCTGGAAAAGAGAAGGATTCAGGGTGACCCAATTGTGGCCACCCAGCACCTAAAGGAGCCATCAAGGAAGATGGAGAAAGACTATTTATAAAGGCCTGGAGTGCCAGGACAAGGGGAATGGCTTCACACGGACAGAGAGGGGATTTAGTTTGGATTTTGGGAAGGAATTCTTCCCTGGGAGGGTGGGGAGGCCCTGGCACAGGGTGCCCAGAGCAGCTGGGGCTGCCCCTGGATCCCTGGAAGTGTCCAAGGCCAGGCTGGACCAGGCTTGGAGCAGCCTGGGACAGTGGGAGGTGTCCCTGCCATGGCAGGGGTGGGATGGGATGAGTTTTAAGGTCCCTCCCAACCCAAACTATTCCCTGATTCCGTGATAACCCTTTTACTTAAGCCTTAGCCCATCCCAAACCCTCACTGCATTATAATTTGGTGTAATTGGGTACAATCTGGCATGAACAGATATTCATTAAGTTGAATCTAAGTGGGGAAAAAGGACATTACACGGGCAGAAAAAGAAGCAATCTGACTGCAGGGCTTGTAACCAGGCTTTTCCTCAGAACGTGCTTCCCAACACCACTCCAAAGATCTGACCAGGATTAACAGCAGCAGCAAAATTCCCTTCTCCCTTGGTGTGAAAAGCGTGACTAAGCCCAGATGACCCTAAGATTCCTTTAGTTGCAAAGGAAGGATGAATGGACGGAAGCGTTCCTGGACCCCTGGTCGAAACTGAATTCTCCAGGAAGGTTTCTGTCCATCCCGCCCTGGGCAGGACACAGCGCTCCCTCCTCAAGCGCAGGGATTTGGCTTCTGGGGTTGTTTTTCTGCAGCTGCCCATCGACAGTAGCCAGAACAACATCGCTCGGCACAAAGCCACGGCTTTAGAAAAGGCCAAATAGCCCCGGGCTGTGTTTCCCCAGCAACAGATTCCAGCCTTAACGCCGCTCTCTGCTCTCCTTGAGAGCTCCCCGTGCGGCAGAGAACAACTTCCAGAGGTGCTTCAGGTGTCTCAAAACGAGCTTCAGGTCTCGTCCGCGAGGAACCAGGAGGTTTCAGCCCAGGCTTTACGAAGAGGTGGGCGATGATCCTGGAAAAGGGATGTGGCATTCCTCGGCAGAGGGAGGCGAGGATCACAGACCCGTGATTAGGGTTGGAAGGGACCTTAAAAATCATCCAGTTCCACCCCTTGCCCTGGGCTGGGACACCTCCCACTGTCCCAGGTTGCTCCAAAGCCCATCCAACCTGGCCTTGGGCACTCCCAGGGGTTGGAGCAGCACCAGCTGCTCTGGGATGTCACAACTTTTGTGCTTTCCACACCTTGGAGCACCTCGTGTGCCTCCTCCAACACAACCAGAGTTAACACTAAAATCTGACTTCAGCTCTGCTCTGGGACAAAGACAAAACCAATCCAAGTGCAACAGGGACTGTCCCATCCCCAGGCTGGCCAGGGACAGGCTCGGCTGTCCCAGTCACACTGGGGAGGGAGGGACTGGAACACACAAGTTCATTAAGCTCGGCCAGAGTTCTGCTCCGGAGATTTAATTCCAACGTTTCGCTCCCCAGAGGCTGCCAGAGAAGGTGCTGAAGACACAAAATTACCCAAACCCACCAGGATTCTGCAGGTAATGAATGACCCACGGCACTCAGAGTTGAGCTAATCAGGGTGACCTAAATGCAGCCTTCCAGGACCTGAAGGAGCCCACGAAAAACATGGAGAGACACTCTTTGCAAGGGCCTGGAGTGACAGGGCAAGGGGGAGTGGATTCAAACTGCCAGAGGGGAGGGTTAGATGGGATATTGGGAAGGAATTCTTCCCTGGGAGGGTGGGGGGGGCCCTGGCACAGGGTGCCCAGAGCAGCTGGGGCTGCCCCTGGATCCCTGGCAGTGCCCAAGGTCAGGTTGGATGAGGCTTGGAGCAGCCTGGGACAGTGGGAGGTGTCCCTGCCCGTGGCAGGGGGTGGGATGGGATGAGCTTTAGGCTCCCTTCCCACCCAAACCGTTCTGGGATTCTGTGACTCTTGCGGGCATTCAAATTCGATGCCCAGCGAGTCAGGACACAGAGGTTTATTTAACACTGATACTTCCCCTTCATTTCCACGTTCTCTGCACCGTCACTGATCAGGGTGTTCCAAACCTCTCAGTGATCTATTAGGGCAATAATCAGAGTTATTGAGCAGTTGGCTAAAACTATTCAGCCCAAGTGCACAGTCACTGATTATCTTCTACTTATTGTGCAAAATGTGAAAGGGAATCTCTCTTCATCCTTCTCTGCTTGACTCCTGCATCCAGCACCACACGCCTTTAGAAACCGACGGGTTTCAGGTTCTTACCCCATTCAGACGAACGGAAACAAAAGGATTTGCATCATAAAAAGGGGGGAAAAAAGGCGAACAGAATGGGTTCGACAAACCATGAACAGAGAAAAGGTTTTGTGGAGAGCATGGAAGCTCAGCCCCGACTCTCTTCCCACCTTCCCCGGCTCTGCCACTGCCACCGGCGGGATTTTGCTCGGCGCTTGGCACAATTGGGTCTCTCCTCCTCCAGCTCCGCTCCTGCCTTATCTCACTCCCCGCAGGAGCGGATGGCGTTGCCAGGGCGATGTGAGTCACTGCCGATGGCAGCGCTGGCTGGGGCCCTGCCGGCATCTCCTGCGAGCGGGAGGCACCGGAGGCTCCGTGTCCTTTCGGAGCCCCAAAGGCGCGGGGCTGGGGCTGCCCCGGGGGTCCCTCTCTCCCTTATTCCACCCTCATTGAGATGCAACAGCTGGATCCGAGTTCTGAACGAGCCTTTCCAGAGCGGCGGGAGGATCACGGGGCCCCTGCGGAGGCTCCGTTGTTGTCGGGAATTGGAAAGGATCCAAAAAGTAAAGCCAAGAAAGACCCTCCAGAGCCTGCAGGGGCTGGGGAGGGATTCCTGTGAGGAGCAGCTCAGGGAGCCTGGGGAAAAGTAGGCTCAGGGGGGACCTTGTGGCTCTGCACAAGTCCCTGACAGGAGGGGGCAGCCGGGGGGGTCGGGCTCTGCTGGCAGGGAAAAACAGGACAAGAGGAAATGGCGTTAAGTGGTGCCAGGGGAGGCTCAGGGTGGACAGCAGCAGGAATTTCCCCATGGAAAGGGTGCTCAGGCCTTGGCAGGAGCTGCCCAGGGAGGTTTGGAGTGCCCATCCCTGGAGGTGTCCAAGGAAGGGCTGGAGGTGGCACTCAGAGCTCTGGGCTGGGCACAGGGTGGGCATCGGGCACAGGGTGGACTCGATGGGCTGGGAGGGCTTTTCCAACCTCAGTCATTCCATGATTCTACAGCCCCAGAGAGCCACCACCACCTGAAGCTGCTGGGCTGGAACAGAGCCTGGGTGTCTGAGCTCCCGGGTCACTGCTCTGGCACAGCACAGTGCCTGACCCTCAGGGAGAGAATTTACTGGGCCAAATGTAACAGGACAGGAAAGGAAAAACACACTGAGAGATAAGTAAAGCATTAGTGGCAGAAAATGCAAAACAAAACCCCAAACCAACACAATAAATACACACCCACAAAATCCCAAACCCTGAAAAACCCAAAGCAAGCCCTTAGTGCTGCCGTGCTGCTCAACTCCTCCAGCTTCTCCTCAGCACCAACACAAACCCTGTGGTGCCACTTAGAGCAGAACATGAATTCATCTGCTCCTGGGATGACTCATCCCAAAAGGACTCAGCAGCCACGTGGGGACATCCCGTTATCACCGCAGCCAGCTCTTGGAAAACCAATTAGCAACGTTCCCAAATTAACCCGGAGCACGAGGAGCCTGAGAGTCCTTGGGAGGCTCGGGGACACCGACCACGTGTGGGCTGGGAAGGGGAAGGTGTGGCCCAAGTCTCCGCATTCTCAGGACACGCTGATTTCAGCTGGGACAGGACAAGAGCTGGACCCATCTGAGCCCTGAAAATAAAAAAAAACAAACAGGCAAAACTATTTGGGGAATATCCAGTTTACGTAACCTCGATTTTTACAAACATTTAAGCAATGCAACTTTCCACGGGCAGCTCCTCACCTCGGTGTTTGGGCCTGAAGAGAATGTTAATACAGAGACACAAAAATCCAGAGTTCAGGTCAAAGGTTGCCCAAGTCCTTCCTGGTAAGGAAGGGAACAAACAGCAGCTCAGAAAGGCAAAATGCACCGAGTGCCTCCCAGAATGATGCTGTTCCAAGGAGGAATTACAAAGCTGAGATCCATGCACTCACACCTCCCCACAGTGCCAAGGGATGTGTCAGTCCCACCTGGGTCTCTGCAAGGAACCCCAGACAGGCAGGAAGATGAAGGTGCTGCCTCCTGTCACAGCTCAAGGCCTGAGCTGATGCTTTCAAGTCACTTTTTTTCTTATGTAACAGAGGAATAGCAGAGCTGGTGGGGAAAAGAAGTTTGGGAATGGTGGGGGGAAAAGGACTGAATGGGAAAGAGCCCTTACACAGAAGATGCACAGCCCAGGGGGAAAAGTCCAGCAGGGCCTGTAGAGGATCATCCAATCCCACTGGAATCAGTGTCTTGGCCACAACCCATCTGCAGATACGGCTTTTTAAAAATGACTTCTGGTATTTTTTGCAGAGAACATCTGTATTTCCAAATAACTCGAACACTGTACCCATGTGAGGACTCCAGAGGAGAATTATTTCACTTTTTCTAACCCAGTCTGCACTTGAACAGTTGCAGTACAGGAGAGGAAAGAAAGGAAAACGACCCACACCAAAACCTGAAGGCAAAGAAGGTAGAAAGATGAAAGCAAAGTCAACTTTGAGATGGTTGGGATTGGCTTTGCTGGTTCATGCACATCAGGGACACCCTGCTTGTGCACACGCTGAGGTTCAGGCCATGTCATTCTTCCCTTTTTATCCCTTCTCAGTTATCCCAAGGTGGTGTTTCCCCATCCTGAGCTTTGGGAATGCTCCAGAGTTGTTTCTGTATTTCTGGGGTTTATTCTATACAATCATAAGAGACTGGAAAAGGCCCCTAAGATCACTGGAGAAGGCTCAGGAGTGATGTAATTGTGGCCTTCCAGGACCTGAAGGAGCTGACAAAAAACATGGAGATGGAATATTTAAAATGGTCTGGAGGCACAGGACAAGGGGAATGGATTCACACTGCCAGAGGGCAGGGATAGATGGGATACTGGGAAGGAATTCCTCCCTGGGAGGGTGGGCAGGCCCTGGCACAGGGTGCCCAGAGCAGCTGGGGCTGCCCCTGGATCCCTGGCAGTGCCCAAGGCCAGGTTGGACACTGGGGCTTGGAGCAGCCTGGGACAGTGGGAGGTGTCCCTGCCCATGGAACTGGATGGGATTTAAGTCCCTTCCCACCCAAACCACTTTGGGATTCTGTGACCCTCCCAAACCCAACAGGAGAGGCCACAGCAAAAGCCTTGGACAGTGGCCTCAGGCAGCTCCTCCTGCCCTTGGAAATTCACCACGCAGAGAAAAGCAACACAACTGGATGGAAAATGTTCATATTTCAACAATTTAGCACCAGACTCACAGAAGTTTTAGCCTTTGCACCACTCAAATGCAATGAACCAACTCTTTTTTTTTCAAGCACGGGAAGCACATCCCAAATTTACAAGCACACAATGAACTGTCCTCCTTCAGCATTCTCAAGCTGAACAACCCCACCACAGACCGACACATCCAAAGCAGAGAGTTTGTATTAAAAATTATATATATTGTGTCAAATAAAACAATCAGTCTGTGTACAAATTTATACATGACAAAAAATAAAACTCTTTGAATAACACTGTGTACAAAAGAAAAAGTGCTGGCTGCTGTTCTGCTCTACGAGTTCTAGAAGCAACAGGCTCACCAAAGGCATTAGTAAACACCTAAACTGCATTGCAGGACTCAGGTAAGGCACAGAATTCAGTTATTTAGGGGTGAAAATAGTCCTGTACAGCGTTCAGCACCTCTGCCAGGCTCCTTCAGCTGTGCTCCGAGAGCTGATGGAGAAGCACTGGAAAATACATCATCACCGTCAGGCCCCGGCTCTGAAACACCTGACAAGAGCCCAAAAATGCTTTAGAGCCACTTCTGAGCTCATTCCTCCTCCTCTTCCTGCAGTTTTTGGCCAGGTGGTGTTTTTATCTGAGTTTCAGGCAGTTTTTAATCCAACAATGAGAACGCTGAAGAGATGCCCGCGGCCGCTCACACAGGAACAGGAAAGAATCTGAAATTCTGAACAATCTCAAGTGTCCTCAGCCTTTTCCAAGCAATTTTTCGATTCTGTGATTGCTGCCAGAGCAGCGTAGCACTGGGAGGAGACGAGAAATGGAAACCAATTTAAATGTCCAGCTCATCACAGAGCAAATGTAAAATGTAGCCCCTGCCACAATTCTCATTTGTTTAAATCTTCCACAAAGAAAATATTCTTAAAACCAACAGGCACAGGACTTCCAGTCCTATCTTAGGTAATAGGAGTTTTTTTACATATATATATATATATATATAATTTTTTTTATCCTCACTTCCTTTACTAATCCTTTTACACCTGGGTTCTCAGTTTGGATGCCCCTGTCCCGTGCAGCACAGACTGACAGCACAGATCTGAGTGGAGATCAGGAAGATCACTTCAGTCCAATCAACTCTTTCACTCTCCCACCGAAGGATTCCAGGCACTTGGTTCAGAGAAAACTGCTTTTAACCACATCTGAGTTACTCAGCTGTGATTTGTCCTATGGTTAAACAGCAAAATCCACAGGAGCACCAGGCACCTGATCCCAAAACTGCTGTAAAACCAATCAGCTCGAGGGCACGGAGTCCCTCCAGGTGTGGAGGATCTGCCTCACAAGCAAATCGCTCTTTGTGAGCATCAGAAACTGCCCCAGTTACCTGCACAGGTGAGATCAGGGAGGGGAGGAGCTGCTGGGCCTGTGCTTCCCTCCCCTGCTCCAGCAATGCTCAGACTGCACTGGGAGAACCCCACCGGGATGAGGGAATGTCAGTTCTGGGCCCAGACCCTCAGGATCAGCCACTTTCTCCGCAAAACAGTTCCCACAGAACAGCTGGGAATGACTATCAGAGACTCCCACTTCCCAAAGTCGCTGGCTCCTTTAGGGTGACACAAAGCTGACCAACTCAGCCAGTGCCCCGTTCCCACCAGGATTTTTAACGAGCCAGGGAGCTCCAAGCTGTGGCTACTCCAGCACATCACACTCCAGGGGCTGTGGCAGCACCTTCAGTGCTGTCTGCAGCAGGAACAGCCCACATGTCCATGCACTGCTGCCAAGCCACAGCTGCCACAGGAACCACAGTTTGCCTTCATGACAAAGGGTGACGGGAATTTGGAAGGGGCTGCTCAGGAGGCAGTGGAGTCACAGTCCCTGGAGGTGTTCAAAGGACTGGAGGTGGCACTGAATGCTCTGGTCTGGGTGACAGGATGGTGCTGGGTCACAGGCTGGACTCGATGATCTCCATTTAAATGATTCTGTGATTCTGGCTTGTTTACATCCCACCTGCAGCACTGCTGAGAAACTGATCACTTGGATGGACTTGCACACCAGTATTCCACGTCAATTTTCCTGGAAAGAAATCTATTCCATGAGGGCACAAGAAGTCCAGCCCAGCTCTGCTCAGTGACCTCCAAGGCCATGACGCTTTGTGAACGCCTGTTCAGCCTCTCACTCTGTGGGTTGTTGATCTGGAGAGCAGCAAAATCCTCTTGTGCAAACAACATGGGTTCAGCGAGGCTGGGTGCAACTCCAGCAATGGTTGGCACAGTTCAGCTGCCAGGGCACTGTGACCAAGAACAAACACTCCGAAGTGCAGGGCCACAAACCCATTGGCCTCTGTGGCCAACACGTGCTGGGTCCAGTAAAAAATGACAACAAACAAAGTACAACTGTCACTGGGTCTGAAGGTCAATATCCAGGATCAAGGGAACATGGTTCTAAACAAAAACAACTGGCAGAGTTACGCATTCCCTCCCAAAGTCCCCTCAGGTGTCACACATCCTGTCAGTGTTGTCACCGAGCTGCTTTGGTCACAAAAGGTCACAGCTTTTGTCCTGTTTTGCAGAGGAATTTTCTGTTCAAGTGACCGAATCCTTCTTCCTCCGAAAGGGAGACTTGAGTCTTTTCCAGACACTGCTTTTGGGCTTGGATTTCTTCTCCATGGCCATCACGGCCTCCTTCTCCTTCCTGCGGATCTCGCGCACCAGCGCGTGGAACACGTCGTCGATGTAGTAGCGGAACGCGGCCGACGTCTCAAAGAAGGGGCAGTTGAATTCCCGTGCCAAAGCAGAGCCTTCCTCTTTGGACACCTGGGAAATAAGTGCACACCCTGGTCAGGGAAGCCAAACCCCGTGAGTTTATTCCTTTGCCATCCCCTGTTGTGCTCAATGTTCCTCTGCAGGGACACACTCCAAGTCCCAGGGCAGGTCGTTTCCACCCATCTCCAAAGGCTTCTCTGCAAACCTGTTCTGCTTTCACTCATCACTTCTCTGGCAATGCCAGACACTCTCTGGACATTCACAAAAAACAAACTTCAAAGAATATTCCTTTTTTTGACCTAAACCTACAAGCTGTCTGACACGAACAGCCTCAGCCCTGGTAGTTTGTTGAGTTAAGGAAGTTTCCTTCTTCCTGCCAGAAGCTGTTGTGTTTGTCACACTACTTCCCAGATCCAGGAAAACCCTTTCTAAAAGCTTTCTTGCTCCAAACCCCATCCACCCTGGCTTTGAACACTCCAGGGATGGGGCAGACAGAGATTCTCTGGGCACCCTGTGCCAGGGCCTCCCCACCCTCATAGGGAGGAATTTGTTCCCAATATCCCATCTATTCCTGCCCTCTGGCAGTGGGAAACCATTCCCCCTTGTCCTGGCACTCCAGGCCCTTGGAAATAGACTTTCTCCATCTTTCTTACAGCTCCTTCAGATCCTGGAAGGCCTCAATGAGGTCAGCCCAAAGCCTTCTCTTCTCCAGGCTCAACATTCCCAGCTCCCTCAGCCTTTCCTCCCAGCAGAGCTGCTCCACCCCCTCTGCTCATCCTGGAGCCTCCTCTGGGCTGACTCCAGCAGCTCCAGGTCCTTCCTGTGCCGGGCCCCAGGGCTGGGGCGGCTCTGCAGGTGGGGGCTCACCTGAGCGGGGCACAGGGGCAGAATCCCCCCGTTCCTGCTGCCCACGCTGGGGGCTCAGCCCAGGGCTCAGGGGGGCTCTGAGCTCGTGCCCAGCCTCACACCTACCAGAAAATCAGGAATTACAAACAAAGCAAAGCCCAGGATCAGCTGAACTTAAACACTTCATTTCTGTGCTTGCTACAGGCAGCCGGTTTTCACCACATTCCGTGTGAAACCAGCACTGCTCTCGTCAGAGAGACAACATGACAAGAAACAAAGAAAGGGACAAAACCCTCCTGTTTCACCACATTTTCCAACAGGAACAGCTCCTGAGGGAGGGCTCCCCGTGGCTTTTACCTGGCGCAGCTGGGTGAGGTCGGACTTGTTGCCCACCAGCACCACGGGGGTGTCGTCGGTGCGGCGCACGCGGTAAATGAGCTGCTTGAACTCGCGCACCTCGTGGAAGCTGCGCCGGTCCGTGATGGAGTAGCAGATGATGAAGCCCTCGCCAGCCCTCATGTACTGGTCCCTCATGGCTGTGAACTCTGCCTAGAAGCAGACAATGGCGTTTTAGTTCCACCAGTGTAAAGAATTCCTGGTTTTCTCAGGATGGGAGACACAACCTGAGATCCAAACCCGGCTGTGCAAACACCTGGGCATCGACCTCCCCGCCCCACAAGCCATGAGTGTGTTTGGGATGGCCCCCGAGGTTGCCTTGGCACAGAAACCCCACTGACACGTGATTTACCAGCTCACAGATGCTGCTGCTTCACCAGTGGGGGAAGCAGTGCCACAGTTCGAGTCAGGCACCATCAGCATGGTGCTCATGAGAAGTGAGAGAGCTCAAACCCCCCAGTTTGGAATAAGAGAGGCATCTCTGAGGCAGGATTTCTGTCTCTACACCTGATCATTACAGGCTGCTTCACATGCTCTCCATTCACTTGTAATTGCTCACACACCTGTCCTGCTGTGTCCAAAATATCCAGGTTGGCAGGTTCGTCATCGATGCGAATCCGGATTTTATAGGCATCCTCTGTGGATTCCCAGGACATCAGAAAGATTGGGATACAAGCACAACACTCATCAGCCACCAGCTCACCAAGACAGTGCTGCACTAGAACCACCCACCCCAGCAGGAGCACTGGACTACCTCAGTCTGAGCGTTGTTTAAATTAAGTTAAATTTCTAATTGTTCTGGTGTGATTCAACATTTCACGTGCAAAAATCGTGTTTTCCACCAAGGTGACCAAAATGAATTTCTGGTGACCAAAATTAATTTCAGCCCAGAAATTAATTTTGGTCACCCTGGTGGGAAACACAGAGGAATATCATTTGGTTTTTCTCAAAGCCAGAAAAGATCTGTAGTTCAAGGGAAGAACTGGTCGCCAACAACTGCTGACTTCTTAGAAGACATTATAATATATATCTCAATAAAATATATGAAACATTATATATGTAAATGTTAAATATTATATATGTAGATATAAATATTACACATGTAAATATTTATAATAAAGACCATATAAAACCAATCTGCTTATGAATATATAAATACACAAATATTTTGTGCCTCTCAGTCAGCACTCCCACACTTTAAGAACCCACTCTCAGCAAGAATTTGGCTTTTTTCCCCCCACTTTTCCTTCCACTGGGTAAATGTTGGTTCAGGTTTCTCCTAGAGATGCTGCCGAAGTTCTACAGCACCAGAGTGAGTTGTTGAGCACTTTCATCCCTCCCAATTTCTCAAACACAGAAAACAATTTGGGCCTGACAAGTGAACAGCAAAGAGCTGAGCACAGCACAGAGCCTGGATTTTGTGAACAGACAACTAAAAATGGCTTAGCAGCAGTTTCAGTCCCTGTCTGCCAACACACAAACAGAGACAGGGCATGCCCTGAACGCATGGATTGGAAAACGATTGAAGAGCTGAAACTCAGGATTCGCATCCCACTCTTAGGACTCTTCAAATCACAGAAACACAGAGAGGTTCAGGTTGGAAGGGACTGCAGCAGATCAGCTGCAGGGCCATCCCAGAGCACAGGGCACAGGATTGTGGCCAGATGGGGCTGGGCTGTCCCCAGGGAGGAGACTCCACAGCCGCTCTGGGCTCTGCTCAGGGCTGGGCCCTGCCCAGGGCAGCACTTCTGCCTCCTGTGCAGGGCAATTGCCGGGCTCAGGCCCTGCCCGGTGCTCTGGGGCCGCTGCTGGGCCCCGGAGCAGAGCCCGGGCCCTGCCCTGAGCCCTCCCTGCAGCCAGGGACACCCAGGGCTGAGGGCCCCTCTCAGCTGGGGCTCCTCTCGAGGCTGAGCAGCCCCGGCTCCCTCAGCCTGTCCTGGGCACGGATCTCTCCAGGCCCTTCAGCATCTTTGTCACCCTCCGGGAGCTCCGTGTCCCTGCTGTGCTGAGGATCCAGAGCTGGACGCAGCACTCCAGAGGTGCCTCCCAGGGCTGGGCAGAGGGGCAGGATCCCTCCCTGACCTGCTGGGAAGGCTCTTCCTGATGAGTGATCAAAGATCAATCTACAGCCAGATTTACAGGTATCTTTGAATTGAATACCTTAAAGCAACGGGCTGTAACAGCTCGACCTACCAAGGGAATGAATGAACAGAAAAGAGAAGAGATTTTCCTCACCAATGGTGGGATCATGATCCTCTGGGAACCGGTGACTGATGAACTGCATGGTCATGGCTGAAAGCAGAAATCAGGGAACAAGTGAGCAGCTCAGCTCACAGCTCCCCTGATCCCACCGTTACCCCACAGCCACGGCACAAAACCAAACCCGGGCACGGCCCGGGCCGAGCGCGGGGGCTGCAGTCGGCCCAGGGATGCTCCGCCCGTGTCCTCCGCTGGGACGAGCCCCAGGGACGCGGCCGGAGGCGGAAAGCGATGACCGAGACATCCCGGGAGGGGTCCGGACACCGCGGCGGGGACAACCCGGGATGGGCCGGGCCACCTCGGGAGGAGCCGTGATATCCTGAGAGGGGCCGGGACACCCCAGCGAGGGCACCCCGGGAGGGTCGGGATACATCGGGAGGGGCGGTACCGGGCCCAAAACGGGGGTTTACTCAGGGAACGCGGCTCCCCCCCCGGCCGCTGCCCAGCCGAGCTCCTCGGGCCGAGTCCCCCGGCCCTGCCCCCGCGGCGCACGGCGGGTCCCGGGGCGGGTGGCGGCCGCAGCCCCGCACTCACCGCTCTTGCCGACGCCGCCCGCGCCCAGCATCACCAGTTTGTACTCTCGGGACTGCCCCGGGGCGCCGCCGCCGCCGCCCGGGCGGGCTCCGGGATCCATCGCCGCTCCCTCGCCGCTCCCCCGGCCCCGCTCCCAGCGACACCGAAATGGCGGCGGCTCCTCCGCCACAGCGCCCGCCCGGGCCCGCCCCGGCCTGGGCGCGCAGCGGGCGGGGCCCGACGGCGGCTCGGCGGGGACACGGCCCTGCCCGCGCCCGCCCGGGCACCCCCGGGCCCGCGTCCCCTCAGCCCCGCGACTCCCGGATCTCGGGGCTGCTGTCAGCTCTCGGACCCCCCCTCAGCCTGCGACTGCCTCCTCCATCCCCCCATCCCCAACACCCAGGGTTTCCCCACAAGCCCAGACCCCCTCTCCATCCCGGGGCTCCCCCCAGCCCCGGGTCCCCCTCCCCGCCCGGCGGCTCCCGCAGCTCCGGGACTTCCCCGAGGGGCTTCTCCAGCCCGAACCCCCCTCCGGATCCCCAGCCCCCCTCCCATCCCCGAGGGCTCCCCCGGCCCCTCCTATCAGGGGCTCTGTCTCCAAACCTCACCCACAGCAGCAGCAGGAAGCAGAATATTTATACATTTATTTAGAATGAAAGTATGATTCTAATTATTTACAACACATCGGAAAGCCGAGGTTTGTATAGATGAGCCATCCCGGCTGTCTGGGCTGCAGCAGCGACACAGCCCCTTCTTAAACCCACAGCTCCTGTCCCAAAAGCTGCCCCGTGCCTGGGAGCAGTTCCTGTGCCACTGCTCCATGCCACAGTTCTGTCTGCACTCAGCCCCCGGTGCAGTTCATGTCCAAAACAGTCCAAAAACAACAGTCCAAAAACTCATTCCCAGGTTCTGCGCAGGAAGCAGGAGCTGCTGGACCCAACTGCTGCCCTTTGGGAAACCACCGTGGAACGTGCTGGCTCTGGTGGAACCCAGAGAATGAGGGAAAAGGAATTCCTCCTGGGTGGGAGCGCATTCCGGGGTGACTGGAAACGGTTCAGTACCAAGGCTACAAGTGCCAAGTCCACCTGGGGCAAGGTGGACCTTATCCAAAAACCTGAGCAGCCCCCTACCCCAACATGTGGCTAGATTGAGAACTTGTGGGATTGGTAAAACCACATTTCAAAATAAAACCAAGCCGAGTTACAAGAGATGTTTGAAATAAAAACAAAGAGTTTTCAAAATGCGATGCTCAAGTTTTTCACGACTCCTGGATGTTCCTTCCCTCTGGTCAAAGTCCAAAACTGAGGCTGAGTCACCAGCAGCTCACTGGGGCTGACAGCAGGAGCACTCCATAAAATGCAAACGCAGAGTGGAGTCAGTGGCACTGACTCTTCCCTTTAAATTATCTCAGAAAAACAGAAAGCGTGGCCCAAGAGGCTTCCCTGGTTCCTCTTTACAGCACTTCTCCCTTGCACAAGGGACTAGCCCTGTCAGGATGCTATTCCAAATACTCCTTTTTAAAATTGACAAATACACTGACGAAATAAGGATTTTAAAAACAATGGAGCCCTTCCAAGGGTTCCAATTGGCTTCTGCAAATGTAAAAACAACACGTCTGTGCCAAGTTCGTTCTGGAATATACATGCATTATTGCTAGAGGGGAAAAACCAGATGAATGAAAACTCTTCTGCAGTTTTTATGGTGCCATCCAGAATGGCATCTGTTGTTTTGCTCGCTGTTGTGAGGACGGGTACTGGTACCCCAAACTCCAGCCCTGTGAAAAAGTACTTGCGTTTTTATGGCCACCATGTTCCTCCTCTTCATCTGATGAATCTCCAGCATAGGCCACTAATCCAAAGCCCTTCTCTGCAGTTTTCATCTTCTTGGTTTGATGATCTAGGAGGGGAAAACAAAACAAGCCCCCCCAGCCCCCAAGAAGGAAAAATAAAAACAAAACAAACAAAAAAGAGATAAAGTGCCCCAAAACGAGTTAATAATAATAAAAAAAAAGATGTTAATTGTAAATTGTTAGTTGGACACCATTTTGAGGTCACAAGGCCAATGGTCATCCAAGGTCGAAGGCCACACGAAACAGCACCAGCAACAGCCATGTGATCCATCAGAACCATGTAAGAGAACAGAGAAACAAGAAAGAAACACACAGAAAAGGTAAAGTTAGCAAATGGCTCTCAGCGAGGGCAATTTCACCGTTAAAGAGATCAACACGTAAAGAAAAGCAGAAATTTTGTTCAAAAGGAAGCTAACAGGAGAGCAATGTCTGGGAGCAAGACTGCAGAAGAACTAAGGTTAAACAGGCTGGGTGATGTCCCTGCAGAGCTGAAAGCACTGAACTGCCTGCAGACTTAAACAACTGCACGTCTGACCAAGTTCAAACCCTTGCTGAGTGACAGCCCTAGGAAAGATGAAATCCTGACAGCGTTTGTGTTGTCTGCAGCCAGAAATGTGTGTAAATCCCCACGTGAGCACAACTCCACCAACGCTCCTCAGTGCCTCTGAGGCAGCTGCTCACAATGCAAAGCCTCACCTGTGCCACAGAACAACCCCACCACATTCTGTGCTGCCTGATGGGTCAAAAACTCCCTGTCTTTAGTCCCTCACTTAATTAAACTCCCCTCATTTCATAGAGATATTTATTAAAGCTTTGAGAAGCAACCTGTGTGTATAACCACAGCAAGCATCAGTGCTTTTAGAGCAGTGCAATGTCACCTGCTTTGCACTTCAACGAAGAACAGCCAAAAAAAATCACCAGTTTAGACATGTGTTAAAACCAGCACCAGCTCATTTGGGAAAGGAAACTGGACTTACAAGGGTGTTTGGGAAAGGAAACTGGACTTGCAAGGGCATTTGACCCATTGCACTCACCATGGCTGCCTGGTAAAGACCCCGCACCTTTTCTTTCTTCCGATTCCGCTTTCATTCCAGCGACAGGAAAAGCTGGCGGAGGCATCAACTGCCTGTTCAAAGCAATATTTTTTTCTTTTTTAAACCAAGCTGAGAGTCAAAGGTAATAAAAACCAAATTCCTAACTCAGCCCTTGGCCTGAGGAGTTCAACTTTAAATTCCCTGACTCATCCAGCGACTGTACTGGTGGACTGCAGTGAATGATGGCCCCCACCCAGAGCTCTACAAGGCCTGTCCCCTCCCAACATTCTTACTTCCAAATGGGACAGGAAGGGATTGGATGGATGGGCTATTAGAGGGGTAAGAAACTGGCTGGATGGCAGTGTCCATGG
This sequence comes from Corvus hawaiiensis, assembly GCF_020740725.1. Taxonomy (NCBI): domain Eukaryota; kingdom Metazoa; phylum Chordata; class Aves; order Passeriformes; family Corvidae; genus Corvus; species Corvus hawaiiensis. Next base: position 1,332,462 of record NC_063241.1, read on the forward strand.
ATGTCCAGTCAATGGCTCAATGTCCAAGATGAAACCAGTAACAAGTGGTGGCTCTCCAGGCTCTGTGCTGGGGCCAGTACAATGGAACGTGTGACAGTGGCAGAATACCAGACCCAGACAAAGTAAGACTTGAGGAGTGGAAATGAAGCTATTTTCGTTCTGTAGCATGAAAAGGTAACCCTTGCATCCCTTCTCCTTAAAAAACCCAACCCAAAATATAAAATAACCCACGACAACCAAACAATCCCCAAGTCACAGACGAGAACATGAAACCCAACTCTGAAATAAGCTTTGCATGAGAACCAGGAGAGCCCTGGCCATGATTTCCTCACTCACCTGTCCCTCTCTCTCTCCTTTCCTGAGGAACTTGCTGGCTTCGCCGCGGCTCCCTCGATTTCACTCTGACTGGAGAAGCCTGTACCTAAATTAGTCATATGAATGGGTCCATGCTATGAGCAGAAAAACACACGGCATTAGCAAATCTACAACTACAACAAAAGCTACAGCTCCTTAATGATACTGTTAGGAAACCCAACCTTTCAGAGCATATGGCCAACTAGCAGGAGGAACCTCTAATCACCACTGTTACACAAAATGCCTTCTCCTAAAAATACTGAGGGCAGCGTGGTAAGAAACATGCCTGAGCACCACTCTGGAAGACTCCTCACTTACTCCACCTTGACAGTAGTTCAGGACACTAAAGAGAGCTGGTCCCTTCATGGATCACCTATTACCTCCTCAGTCATCTAATTCTGAACACTGAGCAGACCTCATGCCACAGGAATCTGCTCGAGATTCTAATATTAGCTCTAACACATGGCAGTTCCTTATTGCCTCGAGGCAAAGCTTTTATTAAGGGTTCTGCCTGTGGCAGGGGTGTAGCATCACAGAAGCATTTACAGACACTCCCTCTGCTCACATGCAAATCTGAAGAACTCAAAATTATTTTTCTTAAAAATCATCTCATTATCTAAAAAACAAATAAATTAAGCTTTTAAACTAGGCTTCTTGAAATCCTCTCAAGTGCAACCTGCAAGGTAAATGGGAAAATCTGGAAGTTATTACATTTCCCTCCCTCAAAAAGCCTACCTAAAACCCCCAAAAATTCCAATAAATCCCCAAATAATCTCCCCTTAAGTCAAGCAGTCCCACGCTCTTGTCGTGTCTGTGACCTGGATGCACCACTTGTCTTTGGGAAGGACTGGGGGCGTGGAAAGCAGCTGGAATGAGTTCAGCCACAGCTTTAGAGCAGTGCATCCACTCAGAGACACCAAAGCGCGGGCCCTGTGCTTTGGAACAAGCACTGCCCTCTGCCCAAGGCCCTGCACAACTGCTCCAACAACCTGGGCTAACAACAACCTCTCGCCAACCCCGCTCTGCCTCGGTGAGGGAAGTAAAATTGCTGATTTTATTCCACCTGGTATCCCAGCAGTCCTGACTCTCTCTCATCAGGCAGTTCCTCGGTGAAGCGTCTCTTTTGGCCCTGGGGATGCTGTTGGACTTGTGGCTGTGTACCAGCTGGCATGGTGGTTTTTACTGGGGCAGCAGGAAGGAAAGGAGCGCTCAGTGGACTCTGCCATGCACAAGTCAGAGAGAAAACACAAGAGAATTGGATAATGTGCTTGTAAAGTATTCATTTCATGCTGTTTCATACAAAGGAGCAGAACACACAACTGGTTTCTCTAGATTATAAGAGAACTTAGAGGAAAATTCACAACTGAAGAGGTAAAACAAGTATTTCATTTAGAGAATGCTCCCACCTCAAACTAATCCCCATCTGTAACTCAAACTCATGCACCTACATAGGGGCACCACAGCCTGTGATGATGCTCCTCAGAAATGAGCCCTCACCCCCTGAAAATGTCCTTGCTGTTAACAGGGAGTATGAAAAGTGCAGTAGGAAGCAGCCACATGACAATTTAGTTGCTCAGAAGGAAGGAGCAGCTAAACAATAACAAAAAAACCAAACCAAAAAAAACCACAACAAACACACCCAAACCCCCCCCCCCAAAAAAAACCCCAAACCAAAAATAATATACACAAAACACAAAAACAAAACCACACCAAGCAAACCAACAAAAAACTCCAAACAAACACACAAACACAGCAAAAAAAAAAAAAAAAAAAAAAGCCCTAAAGAAGAATTCACCATCTGGAACTATAAAAGTCTTTTCTTGCTGGTTAATTTGCCAACTACATAGCAAGGAGTGACCCCGGGGCAGTACCTGGCCAGTGCTGGCTGGAGGCTGGACTTGAGGTATCGGGTACTGCGTGGGCACGGGTGGCACTGCCGTGGGCAGCGTGGGGAGGACTCCAGGAGCCAAGGGCACTGCAGGGGGGACTATCCCTGGTACCCCATAGGGAGGCTGGACAGGCTGCTGAGGAGGGGGAACCACAGGATAACCAGACTGGTACCCGTTGGAAGGGTAATAGGAGGGCTGGGAAGGGACGCTGTTGATTGTGGCCGGCTGTGTGAAGCCTGGGGAGAGACGGGGAAAAATCATCTTAGTTCTGCCACAGTCACCAAAAGATCCAGTTTAATTCCAAATGTAAAAGAAGCTGGACTCTCGAGGCCGAGTTATTGGTGATATTTACCTGCCAAGGGAACTGCAGTGGTTATCTGGTTCACAAATCGGGAGTACTCGGCATGAACCTACGAAGAATTTCAAAGATTAGACAATAAAAATGTATTTACAAAATCAACCTTGATGTAATTCCCCATAACCACGTGAGGGAATGCTGATTACAGAACACACAGTGCACAAGGACAGCAATAACCCAAACAATCCACCCACCAAAACCCCAATAAACATCCCCCTCATCCTACTGGCCTCTGGAGCAGATTTGTGTAAATCATGGGATAATCTTTCACAGGAGAAGATTTATTACCACAAATTTATTACCACTACAGAGATTCAGAGAATAAAAAAGCTTCCAAATATTTTTCAAAAGAGACTTTGTAGCCCATACTCCATTATCTTATTATTGTATTAACGGAAAGACTCCAGGACATTAGTGTCATTCATGTAAGAGAAGCTGAGAAATTGAAGTTTCTCTGTGTACATGTGAGAGATTTTCTAGAACTTTTTGGTACACCAGTCACTTTATCTTTCCTAAAGCCAACAGTGCAGCTTTGGACATCATGTAAAGCTAAAGCAAGGGAAGCTGGAGCAATAAGCAAAAAAGCAGGATTCTTTAATGTTTGCAGTCAGACATTCCCTCGTCCTCACTCCCAGTGCTGCTCAGGAAGCATTTGCATTTTTCCCCCAGAAAAATTCCTGTAGTCTCAGCTCCTTCCTGAGAAAAGTTTATTCCCTGTACAAGAATTAGACAGGAACCCTTGAAAGAAAAAACCTGTGAGCAAGTCAGACACATGGATAGCTTTGCTGAAAGCATTAAAAATTCTTCAGCCAAGCACACCCCAAAGCTACAAGAGGCTCTGAAATCTCATATTTGTAAGAGCTACTCACGGTTTGCAATAGGTTCTCACACAGCTTTTTAGCAGCTGCCAAACCTTCTGGCTTTGGGTGACTGAAAACATACACAAAAAAACCTCGTAAGAACAAACTTTTCTGTCCAATTTGGGAGTTCCTTCAGCGATCCTGCTGTCAGAATTATCCTTTAAGGAAGAAATTCCTCCCTGTAAGGGTGGGGAGGCCCTGGCAAAGGGTGCCCAGAGCAGCTGTGGCTGTCCCTGGATCCCTGACAGTGTCCAAGGCCAGGCTGGACAGGGCTTGGACCAGCCTGGGACAGTGGGAGGTGTCCCTGCTCATGGCAGAGGGTGGGATGAGATGGGCTTTAAGGTGCCTTTCAACCCAAATCCTTCTGGGATTCTGTGACTCCACCCTATCACCATATGGTTACATCCTTATCACTTCAGAGACACCTCTGTTTAAGTCCAACCAGGTTCAACACCTATTTCATTTACATTAAGTCAGTCAGAATTAAGAACTCCCCACAGTGATTAAACATTAAACAACACTCCTGACTGGCCACTGGGATTTTTTATGGTTTTTAGGAACTCCCCCATACCTGATGTAGATGTACATGGGTTCAAAGGCTTCTCTGCCTGATGCTGGTTCTATGCAACCTGAGCCTTTCCCTCGAAGAAAGACTTTGGCACCAGTTTCAATCTGAATGTGCTGCAAGTAGGAGCAGCCAGGCCCTTCCACCTTCTCCTTGACGTTAAATGTGGGAACAGCATGTTCCAGCCCAACAAATAACTTGTCCTGGACATAATGCATCTGCAAATGAACAGCAAAAGCTTAATATTTCACTCTAAGAAATAGGATGTTCGTTTCACTGAGGGCACAAATCCCATTGCTGTGACAGACAGAAGGGTTCAGTGTCAGATGGCACAGTGAGTCCTGTGCTCTTCTGGAAGTAGGACTGCTCTCTCCATCCCTTTTCTTTTAGGAGGCCACTGTCACCAGAGTCTCACTCTCCAGACTCAGTCTTGTTAGTCCTCCAGTTTTCACAACACAAGGTCGGGGGGGATTTTTTTGGGGTGTTTTTTCATCTTTTGTGTTGTGGGTTTGTTATTTTTTTTTAAATAAACAGCATGTGACATGTCTGCTGTGTAAAAGGTAAATCTTGTAAGCAGTGATACTCAGTGAAATCCACATCGATGGATGCACTTACCCCTGACTGGAATGGAGGTTTTTGGCCAACAGCTGGAGTTATCTGAGTGATAGGGGCTGGCTGGTGATAGACAGTGACTGTGGCTCCGTTGAACGTCGGGCTGGAGCCTGTGGCTGCTTTCACCACTCCGTTGGTAATTATCTCTTTGATTCTGTTAACAGCTCCTGGTTGAGAGAATATGAAATTCATCCTTATTCAGCTGCCCACAATAACCAAATTCTGACATGACAGGGTTACTTTCCATATTCTGTGACAGAAGGCCCAGGATTAGCACCCTGGTATGGGACCACAAAGGATGGCAACAAGCCACCCCCAGGGGGCAGCTGGAGCTGGGCCAGGGGAGGTTTAGGCTGGATATCAGGGAAAGGTTCTTCCCCCAGAGGGTGCTGGGCACTGCCCAGGCTCCCCAAGAACGGGCACGAGGCTGCCAGAGCTCCAGGAGCATTTGGACAATGCTCTCAGGGATGCACAGGGTGGGATTCATGGGGTGTCTGTGCAGGATAGGGAGTTGGACTGGATGATCCTGTGGGTGTCTTCCAGCTCAGGTATTCTGTGAAGTATCAGAATTCCTTCTCCATTTCCCCCTGGTAAAGTTTGGGTCAATGTTTTAAGGCAAGGGCAGGGTCCTGAACCAGGAAGGAACAACCCCAGGCACCAGCAGAGGCTGGGGGTGACCTGCTGGGGAGGATCTGGGGTGTCACCAAGCTGTCCCTGAGCCAGCCCTGGGGACCAGGGGCCAGTGGGGTCCTGGGATGGATGAGGAAGAGCCTTCCCAGCAGGTCAGGGAGGGATCCTGCCCCTCTGCCCAGCCCTGGGAGGCACCTCTGGAGTGCTGCGTCCAGCTCTGGATCCTCAGCACAGCAGGGACACGGAGCTCCCGGAGGGTGACAAAGATGCTGAAGGGCCTGGAGAGATCCGTGCCCAGGACAGGCTGAGGGAGCCGGGGCTGCTCAGCCTCGAGAGGAGCCCCAGCTGAGAGGGGCCCTCAGCCCTGGGTGTCCCTGGCTGCAGGGAGGGCTCAGGGCAGGGCCCGGGCTCTGCTCCGGGGCCCAGCAGCGGCCCCAGAGCACCGGGCAGGGCCTGAGCCCGGCAATTGCCCTGCACAGGAGGCAGAAGTGCTGCCCTGGGCAGGGCCCAGCCCTGAGCAGAGCCCAGAGCGGCTGTGGAGTCTCCTCCCTGGGGACAGCCCAGCCCCATCTGGCCACAATCCTGTGCCCCGTGCTCTGGGATGGCCCTGCCTGCGCAGGGAGGTGGCACCAGATGTGACCCTCTGTGGTCCCTTCTCTTAGGTCTCCCTGTCACACACCTATTCCCGTGGGATCTCGGTGTGTTATCAGTGAGATAAGAGCTGTACCTGCCCAGGAACCCTGCCCACTCCCCCCACCTTCCTTGTAGTCTATCCAAAGTTTTGGTTTCCTGATGAATGCAGTACATGGCCCCTTAGGGAGGTCTGAGCAGAGATCTTGGTATCAATGTTTGAATGGAGCCTGTTTTCACCACCAAGATGTTTATAACACAAATCCAACAAAGCCACTCAGACAAACCCTTATCACAAACACAGAGAGGAAAAGCAGAATGTTTTGTACTCACTGTCAACCAGCTCCCGTGTCTGACCCTGAACATGAAGATACAAAGGACGATCTCTGGAAAGAAAAAGTCAAATATTCAATTAAACCCACAGACAACACAATAATAATGGACCCATATTACAGTTATATTATTAGTATTATTAGTATATTGTATTACAGTCATTACACACAGAAAGTCTTCCATAAAAATCTGAAATGCCCTCCAGATAACAGAATACAAATTCCTCAAGTACCACAGTGCTCAGGCAGAAAAGCTCTGCACTGAAAATATGATTCAGGAGTTGATGATGACGACTCGTAAAAGTTACACCCCTGAAAACTTTAATTAGCTTGTCCACATAAATGGTTCACTAACTAAAAGCAGCAATAAATTTGTATTTGGGAAGTTGCAGTGTTCTGTGGGGAGGAGTTCAGCACAGTGTGATCTGTCAGGGTGACGGTTGGTGTGGTTGTTATTTCACCCCGCCAGTATTAGGCAGTCAGCACCATCAGAATGGCAAATTTATTGGTGACACTGCTCATAGAGAACCAACCAAACAGGAACCCCAGCACTTTGTCACTTGAGGAGGAAAGAAGGAGAACCTCCAAAAAAAGAAATACAAACCCAGGTCCCACTTTGGCTTTCTCTTCTGCAGTCATGAACCTCCCTCGAGTCGAGACAGCTGCTCCACTCAGGCGACTGATCTGCAAAAAATGTACAAAGCCCAGTGACACACCTGACAATAACAACCAGGGCACACACAGAATACCAAAGGCTAAACAATGCTGTTGTGTAAAATACCCAGAAATTGTTAATAAAGTGCTAAGAGACGGATGCTGGCTCTGAACTCATCATACAACAATTTACTGAAAAAACCAATGAACTAGTAAACAACCACTTTTAGAAAACACGAGTTTTCTAGAAGGAAACAGCCACTGAGTAGAGTTCACTGCAAGTTCTTTTAACCTTACAAGTTAACTTTATCTCCTCAGTTAACCCGGCAGATACAGAGGTAAGGTGTTATGTAACCTCAGAGCTCCCAAGGCCAACACAGCTGCTGTGGGTGTGGGATGTACCTCGTCCTGGGTCTGGCCCCTGGTCAGCAGGTTCCTGCACGTGAGGGGGACGTCGTTGATCTCCACCTCTGCCACCACAAGGTCATCTTTGCTTTTACTCGTAGCTGGACCTTTTCCCAGAGCCTGCAGCTTCAACGAGAACCATTGCAAAAGACCAGTGGGTGGAAAGCAGTGATGCAAGGAAAACAAACTGAGCCCAGAGCTCGAGGGGTGAACGTGCTTCTCGTTCACTCCTTTCAGTTGTTGAAGGCAAAATCTTTACAGAGATTAGTGGAAAGCTCATTGTACTCATTGTACCTACTACTTAATCTGCCTCCTCACAACCCCGAGCCCAGATAAACACACCAGCTTCCTCTTCAGCACATGTTAATAGAATAATTCATGTTTCTGTTCTGGAAATTACGTAGAACTGAGCTGAGCAGAAACCAAAGCATTTTACACTTGAATTGGCAGCTCTGACAGAAATCTGAGAGACCAGTGAAACATGTTTGTAGCTTCTGCTTCTCTCAACAGGCTTTACAGAGACAGAATTGAGAATTTCTGTTCAGGATCTGAACTCATCCACACTACACTTCCCCCAACCTCTTTTTTAAGACAGGGGTGTAATACTTTGTGTCAGGCTAAGAAATAAAAATCCACAGTCACAGATTCAGAAGCTACAGTGGTTACCACATAGACCTTTTCAATGTACAGAGTTGGTACAGCCTTCTAAAAATTGCAAAATTAATTTTGGGGACATAAAGGTAAACCAAGACTCTATAAAAAAAGATAACCTTCCAGTACCACCCATCCACTCTCACAAATAGCACTTGAAGCACTTGCAGGAGAGCCACAAGGCAGCTACAGAGGGACTCCAGCACAGGGCCCTGTTCTGACATTAAACTGCTCCACTCTTTCCACACTTTAAAAAAAAAAAGTACATTCATTAACCTGCAGCTCCTTAATTTCCATTCCCTCACAACCTGAAAGGTCATCAGCGTTAATCACTCCAGAAATGCCATCACTGAGCATGTTCGACCAAAAGCAACATATGCAATGGAAGAACTATATGCATGTTATATACACTTGTTACTATATTAAAAAATAAAAAAACCTGTGCAATAAAAATTGACACCCCAAATGCACATTAATTACTTGGTTAATGGTTCCCAGAGCAAAACAATTTGTCACAGGATGCCAGAGTGCCACCGGAGCTTGTGACAAAAACAGAGCTGGGAGAATGAGACAGCACCAGCATCTGCCAATTTTTGGATGTCTCAAAGTGCCAGTCAGCAAATGGATTTTACTTCCATGGGCTATGACTATGGAGACTCCCTGAAACCAGTCCATGTGTCCTTAACGCTGGGAATTCCACCCATTCCAGGTGGATTGTTAAGCACTGAGAGGCAAATCCCATCGTTTCCATGTGGGATTCCTGACAGCAACACTCCAAGAACCACCTGCTGCTAAACCTCACACAGGGAAAAGGCTGCAGTGGTGGTTTCAGCCCCAGAAGTGACAGGGAAGCAATTAAGGAGAATTCGTGACAATTTCCCACTCTGTTTTATCTGTAAGTAAATACAGTGGCAAAATGAGCACTCCTTTGGACGCAGCCTCACAAGGCAAAGCCCCGGACTGGCACGGTGTGAAAAAGGAGATACAACACCATAAAAGCCACCCTCCTCGCTAATTTTCTGTTTCAACAAGTTTGGATGGAAACTGGGGTCCTCAAAAATGGAAGGGAGGGAGTCCAGAGGAGGCCACGGAGATGCTCTGAGGGCTGGAGCTGCTCTGGAGCCAGGCTGGGAAAGCTGGGGGAGTTCACCTGGAGAAGAGAAGGCTCCAGGGAGAGCTCAGAGCCCCTTCTAGGGCCTGAAGGGGGTTTATAAAAAGGAGAGAGAGGGATTTTTTTACACCGGCAGGTTGTGACAGGACAAAGGGCAACGATTTTAAAATGCCAGAGGGCAGAGTTAGATTGGATATTGGGAAGGAATTCCTCCCTGGGAGGGTGGGCAGGCCCTGGCACAGGGTGCCCAGAGCAGCTGTGCTGCCCCTGGATCCCTGGAAGTGTCCAAGGCCAGGATGGACATTGGGGCTTGGAGCAACCTGGGACAGTGGGAGGTGTCCCTGCCCATGGCAGGGGGTGGGATGAGATGTGCTCTAAAGTCCCTTCCAACCCAAACCACCCTGTGATTCCATGAAACTTGAAACAGCTTCTAAACTTGGCTCTAGCACAGGCTAAGGAGTAAGACAAGCCTGGGACTGGAACTGGAAAAGCGGCTTTAAGTTACACTTGCTTTAGAATAGAAAACTCAGAGACTATTTAAGAGGAACACACAAGGGACCATCCAGTCCAATTGCCTGAGCTAATCAGGGTCAACCAGGCACAGGGCAGGGTTCAGCAAAGGCCGAACAAGCTGTTTAGACTTGGACATAAAGCTCCTATTGGTAACTTCTTCAGGCATGAAAATAATTTGGTCTCATATTTTAAAGGGGCTGTTTCACGCAGCAGTTTTTCCATCAGCTCTGCTATCTGGAAAACACTTCAGGAAAAACACTTTAAGAGTTAGACTCGATGATCCTCGTGGGTCCCTTACAACTCAGAATATTCTGTGGCTCTGAGAAAAAAGTTTTTCATCTCCCTACAGGTGGCTTTGCTAAAGACTTACAGCGGACTGACCTCACAGCCATCCACTACTTTCTAGTATGCTGAAAAAGGTTTTAAAAATGATTTCTATCTGCTTTTATCGCACCCAATTTCATCGCTTCCCGGCCCGGTGACAAATCAAGGTCCCCGGAACCCAGCCGTGACACCCCCCGCGCCCACCCACCTTGTCCGCCGTGCTGGGCGCCGGCTTCAGCTTCCCTTTGGCCATCAGCATCGCGTTGATCTTCGCCGCCACGGCCGCAGCCGCATCCAGCGCTCCCGAGGGCGCCGCGGAGCTCTCGGACCCGGCCACGGCGGCGCCGCCATCGCCGCCCCCGCCGGGAAACGGGCGCCCGGGCAGCGGCGCCGTGCCGGGGAGGAGGAAATTGGGTGCCGGGCCGGGCTGATCCCACTTGCTGCGGCGCCTGGAAAAGACAGAGGGAGCGTAAGGCGCTGTCCCGCGGGGCGCCGAGGCCGCCCGAGCCGCCGCGGCCGCGCCTCACCCGCCCGCGGCCCCCGCGTCCCGCTGCGCTCCGCCGCCCGCCGACATGGCCGACACGGCCCACACGGCTCCCGGCCGTCACTTCCGGCCCCGCGCCCGCCGCGCGACGCCGCTTCCGCCCGTTGCCATGGGGACGGCGCGGCCCCTTCCGGCTGCTGCCATGGAGACGGAGCGGGCCCCGCGGGGGCGGGGGGTGATAAGGGGTCGGAAAGGACCCTAAAGGTCATCGAGTCCAATCCCCCTCTGTTCTTTCCACGTGTATTATCCCAAGTATTATGCCGTTTTCCCAAAATGAAGCCTAAATGTGTAACTTTCTTTTGGCCCAACTGAAGTTTGGATGCCCCGTGTCCCATTTTATCCCAGGGCAATGCAGAAATTAGTGTCTGATGTAAAGGCATTCTTATCACTGCTTGTTAACAACAAACCATCCACACACTGCACAAAACCCGACTCAAATGGTAATTTCATACCTTTTAAATCAACCCCAAATATCTGTGAAAGAATCGTGGAATCAAAGAATGCTTTGGGTTGGAATGGATCCTAAGGGAACCTAATGGTTGGGGGGTTCACCCAACCATGGGCAGGGACACCTCCCACTGTCCCAGGCTGCTCCAAGCCCCAATGTCCATCCTGGCCTTGGCCTTCCAGGGATCCAGGGGCAGCCACAGCTTCTCTGGGCACCCTGTGCCAGGGTCTGCCCACCCTCACAGGAAACAATTCCTTCCCAATATCCAACCTCAATTTCCCCTCTTTCAATCTGAAGCCATTCCTCCTTGTCCTGTCACTCCAGTTCCTGATGAGAAGCCCCTCTGCATCTTCCCTGTAGCCACTTCAGGTCCTGGAAGGTGCTCTGTCTGAGATCTCCATAGAATCTTGTCCAGTCTGAACATTCCCAGCTCTACCAGCCTGTCTCCATATGGGAAGGGGCTCCAATCCTCTTACCAACTTCATGGCCTCCTCTGGACTTGCTCCTGATGCCTTTTCCTGGTCTTAAAATCAAGAGTCATACACGGTTAGAAGGGGAAAAGGGATTTTACCTTGGTATTTATTTTAAGGATCCTTAGGTGCACACGTCCAGGTCATGTGCATCGAGATGCCGAGAGGGCCCCCAAAGATCAGGTATAACATTATAGGTGTTACTAATTAGCAGATCTATCAAAGATTCCCCAATGAGAGGCTCGAGTGAGCCCCCCTCCCCAAGGAACTTTCCCCTGGATGGTTCTATCTTGGTTTACAGAATGTGTTCTGGAGGGGACCTTGGGGTCTGGGGCACACTGATCCCTGGCTACGAAGTTTCTAGAATGTTTCGTCTCTTAGCTTGACAAACAGGTCCAAGAATGTAGGGAAAAAGCACGAGGAATACAGAAGTTGCAAAAAAGGTATAACAGGGGTATAAAAGAAAAGGCAAAAAACCTTCATGGCATCACTCCAACAGGAGCAATATCTGGAGATAGTCTAAGAAGCACAGGGCAGGGTGGCAAGGACCAGGACAGATGAGGGGCTGTTGGCCTCAGCACAGCCCCTGTGCATTAAAACAAAGGGAGGAGTGTGACCCTCTGAGATACAGGATCCTATTCCAGGAATCCAGGAAGAGTATCCAGAAGCAGACAGACCAATGCTTAGCCCAAGGGACTCTGAAGCATTTCATTGGATGAAGAAAGTTAACCTTTGTTTGCCTTCACCTGGAAAACACAGTGACTGCCTCAGACACGTTTTCCCCAAAGTTTTGCTGGATCCCTTCCAAAGGCTCCAAGAATTGGGATTGTTCAGCCTGGAGAAGAGAAGGGTTTGGGGTGACCTAATTGTGACCTTCCAGTACCTGAAGGGAACTTAGACAAAAGATGGGGAAGGCTATTTGCAAGAGCCCGGAGTGGCAGGACAAGGGGAATGGGTTGAAACTGAAAGAGAGTAGGTTTAGATGGGATATTGGGAAGAAATTCCTCCCTGGGAGGGTGGGGAGGCCCTGGCACAGGGTGCCCAGAGCAGCTGTGGCTGCCCCTGGATCCCTGGCAGTGTCCAAGGCCAGGTTGGATGGGGCTTGGAGCAGCCTGGGACAGTGGGAGGTGTCCCTGCCTATAGCAGGGGGTGGCACTGGATGAGCTTCAAGGTCAATTCCAACCCAAACCATTCTAAGATTCTATGAGTACTTGGGGTTTAAAGAGTATTTTTGGGATTTCAAGGGTATGAAATTACCGTGTGTATAGGGTTTTGTACAGTGTGTAGATGATTTGCTATTAACAAATATATATATTATAGGATATATATATATGTATATAAAATTGCTACATTATATATATGACATATATCTATCCCTATTTGTTATATATACTTATATATATATAAAGGTATGAGTATGCCTTTATATGAGGCACTATTTCTAGTGTATTGTCCTAGTCCATCTCCATCCAAACTTCATTCGGATCAAAAGCAAGTTACATATTTAGGCTTTATTTTAAGCAAATGGCAATGGATAATAGATCTGGAAAGAACAGAGCCCCTAATTTTGTCCAGACACTAGAAAAGAAGTTATGACGTTCTCTCGGGTGTCATGGGATTTTGTTGGCCACGGATTCCTTAAGGCAACTACGTCTCTGACTGAGGCAACCAAGAACAAAGAGACAGAATCCATTGTCCACGCAGTGGGTTGTTTGTGGTGCCTTTGTGCTGTCCCCGTGGCAGTGAGGGCTGGAACTGACACCAGGCACTGGGACTGTATGATGTTTATCAAGGGCAAGTGCTGGATTCTGCACCTGGGATGGGGCAACCCGGGGTGTACGGACAGACTGGGGAAGCAGAGGCTGGGGAAGGATCTAGGGGTCCTGGTCAGTGGCTGGCTGGACCTGGGTCACACTGTGTCCTGGCAGCCCAAAGGGTCACCGTGCCCTGAGGGGCATCGGGCCCGGCATCACTGGCTGGGCAAAGGAGGGGATTGTCCTGCTCTGCTCTGGGCTGGGGCAGGCTCACCTTGAATCCTAGGTGCAGTTTTGGTAATGCGAGAAAGACATGAAGCCATTAGAGAGTGTCCCAAGGAGGCCACGAGGATGGTGAAGGGTCTGGAGAGGCCGTATGAGGAGCGGCTGAGGGCACTTGGTCTGTCCAGCTGGAGGAGACTGAGAGGAGACCTCAGGGATCTGCACCTTCATCACAGCACTCCAACACGGCTGGAGCTGCGTCAGGGGAGGTTTAGGTTCGGTATGAGGGAAAGGTTCTTCCCCCAAAGGGTGGTGGGGCACTGCCCAGGCTCCCCAGGGAACGGTCCCGGCCCCAAGGCTGCCAGAGCTCCAGGAACGTTTGGACAACGCTCTCAGGGCTGCACAGGGCGAAGAGTTGGAATCGATGATCCCTGTGAGTCCCTCACAGCTCAGAATATTCCACGTCTCCCTGGCCCCTCACCAGCGGGGCAGACGCTGCGCGTGCGCGGACTGCGCGCGGCGCCGGCTGAGGGCGAGCCCGCCGCGCTGTGTTTGCGCACGGCCCCTGGGCAGCGCCGGCTGAGGGCGAGCGCGGGAAACCGCGCCCCGAGCGTGAGGGCGGGCGGCTCCTTCAGCTCCCTTCCTCTCACCTCACATTCTCCTTCAGTTTTTCCTCGGTTATCTCTCGACCCACCCACACCCCGCCTCGCCCTCACCGCCGAGGTTTTGCTGCCCTCCGCCCCGCGCTACTCTGCAGTATTCTGTCTTCGCGCTTTCATCCTCCGCTTGCCTCAGTTTCCCTGGAGGGGGCAGGTGCTGTGTTCTGGGCTGACACTGCTGGGAAGCGGCTCCTTTGTGACAGTGGGGCTGAACTCGGCCGCATGCTGTGATCGGGGGGCTTTATGAGGATTTGCTGAGGGGGAGCTCGGTGCCCTGCGTGATGCAGAGCCCACTTCTAGCTTGGGAAAGGTGTTTTCCATGGCCTCAGGCGTGGGTGAATTTGATATTTCCGAATTGGGGGGAAGGCTTGTGTGGCGTCAGACTCAGGGTGATGAGGGTTCTGTTTCTCCCGTACTCATTTGAATTACAGATGAAAACAACCCAAGCCTGGCGGTGTTTGAAATGTGGGGAGGGCCTTTGAAAATGTCGTAGGTTTGGTGCTAGTTAGCACTGAGGAGAATTGCCTTTGGAGGTTCATATAAATACAGATATAAATATTCTAATTATTGCATCCTGTAGCCTCAGGGGAGGCCTGTGCTGCTGTGAATATCAAGAATCTGATACTGGGGATGATTAGAAGAACTGTCCTGCTCTGTTTCCTGAACATTACAGGTTGGTTTGAGCTGGCGAATTGTGCAGGAGGTGTTTGTAAATCCAGGGAATGCCCTGGAGAAGCTGGAGAGCTGCAGGCTGGGCTTTGCTGCCCTTCTTCTCAGCCAGGTGCTAATGCAGGTGTTCCATTAACAGGCACAGGAGTCTCTGCGGCATGGCAACTGCTCAGAAGCAAAGGAATTCTGTGGTACGGTTTTGTGGTTTATTTCAGCACAGTAATGGGAAAAATGGGGGAGTTTTGGCTGAAATAGTGCACGCAGGTGCTCTGTGGTATTTCTTCACGTGAAAATTGCAGGCTAATTCAGTCTTTTAATTATGAATAAAGAATGTATAGAAAAAAATACAGAAAAGTAGCCTGAACTTTGTTGTCATGCGCTTGGTAGAAACCGGTTACAACGTGTCCTAGAAATACATTATATTTATTTATATATTTTTTGTATATACGTGTCCTTTAGCTGCGTCCTATAAATACTGTAACACCAAGTGTAAGGAATGTGCTTAACTTTATAACTCACAGAAGTCATACTTTTCAATTAAATTAAAATGAAGGCGTTGGACAGGATTGAAGCCTGTACAGGTCTGTTGATGTAGGTAGAGTTTAATTGGTTTCTTTCTGTGATTTTCAGAGTGCAGTTGTATTTCCCAAGAAAATAGCCACGGAGCAGCAATCCCTGATGCTGGTGAAGAGGCTCCTGGCAGTGGCAGTGTCCTGCATCACGTACCTGAGGGGAATCTTTCCTGAAAGTGCCTATGGAACAAGATACATGGATGGTAACGGGCTTTTTTCCATGATAATTTGCAAAACCTGTTGTCATCAAGTTGTTTTTAAAGCCACTTGGTCTTTTTAATGAATGGACGCCATTTCAGTGCATGTAATGGAAATTTCACTAATGCATTAATTAAATTTTGTTATTGGTTTTGTTATTACTCAGCATTAAAACTATGCTCATGCGTAGTAATGTTAGTTTTAGCCTCTTCTTGATGTGTACTTTTAGGGAATGAACTTTTCGTTGCACTTTGTCCTAAGTAAATGTGTGTGTGTGTGTTTTTGGTTTTTTTGAGATGTCTGTGTCAAAATTCTGCGGGAAGACAAAAACTGTCCTGGCTCTACCCAGCTGGTGAAATGGTAGGTTGATTCCAGCACACAGGTAACACTTCCTTGGCGTGTTAAGTGCCCAAAGAGTCCTTCCTGGTTGTTTGCAGATAGAAGGGAAAAAGCTCTCTTGCTGTGAGTGAGCAGCCCACATTGGTGTTGTAGATGTAACAGTTGTGTCTCCAGAAAGGTTTTCAGCTCAGGCCTTAGGAGAGCACAGATCTCTGTTTGCAGAGTGACTGTGCTTTATATTTACTGTATAAATACTAAATATCTAATACTAGATATTTATATGCTTCATTCCTCTAGGTGCTCATGAGTACTCAAGGGTGCACAGAAATGCAAAAGTCTAACCAGTAGTTCCTCTCTAGTTGATCAGGAGACTCAATGCCACCCTTTTGCATCTTAAAGGTCTTGCTCACAGATTTTGTAAGAGAGTGGGAGACTCGGGCTTCTTGTTCAAAGGCAGAGCTGTGCCTGCCAGTGACAGTCTGTGTGCTTGAGCACTGCCACAGCTGAGTGTGGCTGTGTCTGTCACCTGTGACTGCAGCTGCTTATTCTGGTTTTCTTTCTGCTCACAGTAACTGTGAGGTCTGTTCCTAGTGCTCTCCTTGCTTTTTAGAAAACTCTGTAAGGCCTTTGCCTTAGTTACATATTTCTGTATTTCCTTACCTCCATAAAGGTTCTTTCCCTCCTCTTCCCCACTGTGTACAAGGCGTGGGGATGATACTGCATTCATCCCCTGGCAGCGCTGAGGGGTTCAGATGTGAGGGCTGACAGCTGATGTTAGAGGTGGAATCAGCCGTGTGCCGTCACAGAGTGGGGGGGAAAAGCTTCCTTTGCTGTAACCTGGAATTTCCTAATGGATCTTCTGTGGCTGAGGAAACAGAAGGGTCAGTGCAGTTCACCTTCCCCTCACACACAGTGAGGGCAGTTCACTGCAGCCTGTGGAGGCTGACCAGGACAGGCTCCCTGGTTTTGTGGGAAAAGGATGTGGTACCTGTTGGGAGTTCACAGATGAGTGGCCTTTCTTGCCCCAGCATCACGTACACACCAAACCCAATTTTTGTTTGTTGACTGTATTTGAAAGGAATGTCAGGAAAAAAAAACCAACAGGGTTAAGTTTCGATTCCCTATTTGACTACTGTTTGGGTGTTACGTAAAAAGGAAATGGCAACATCTAAATGAAGGTAATAACTCCTGTGTGCTTCAGCTGTGTTGCTGTTCAGCTGAATTACTGATCAGTGATGAAATCATGGAGTGCTTTGGGTTGGAAGGGTCCTTAAAGCTCACCTTCTTCCAAGCCCCTGCTGTGGACAGGGACAGCTGCAACTAGACCAGGTTGCTCCCCTGATTAATAAATGCATGTGTTGGAAGTATTGCAATATGTTTTTACTGATAACTTAGTTACCTAGAGGTTATATTTTTAATTACGCTTCCAGGAGGTTGGGATGATTTGGTGTCACAAAGATAGTCATTGCTTGTATCAGTGCTAATAAGATAGAATGAGGGAATAAGTGTTATTTAATGCTCTAATACACTAAGAATAAAAACAAGAGGTTCATTTTTTGGTGCTATTTGATTTAGTGAGAAACAAGTGAAAATTAGTAGTAGATGGCCAATATTATTTGGTTTTTGCAGGATGTTAGGATGCTATGATGCCTTGCAGAAGAAATACGTAAGTCCTCCAGTCTCATTTCAGTTGTATTGAAATGTTTATTTAAGTCCATTATGTGCCAGTGTAGTTGTAGGACTGCTCAGGGAGTAGCTGAGCTAACTCAGTCAGCTGCAGTGTGGGATGCACAGGCATTTCTGCATAAAATTCTTGTAAACAGCAGCACTGAAAGCCAGGGATCTGTAGGTGTTTTCTTCTGCAGCTGAGTCCTCTCCTCCGCAGAAGAGGAGTGAAGGGGAAGAGGCTTTTCTTCCAACAGGCCTTAGTTGCCTGTGTTGGATTCCAGAGCTAGAGAGACAAAGCAGCTTGGGCAGCAGAAATGGGCTATGAAATATATTTAATGTTCTTTTTCTTTCTCTGTTTATGTTCCTGACAGCTGAGACAGATTGTCCTAGCAGTGAGTATCTCTGAAAAGCAGGGATGCTTTTTTAAGGGACGCTCTTTGAGGGACGTGCAGGTCTCATTCTGATTCCTTTCTTTACTTTAAAAATACAGGTCTACACTCAGCAAGAAGATCCTCAGGTAAATCTGCTGGAATATCTCACGGGATGACTGCTGATAATGTGGATGTAGTGAAATGCATGTACAAGCAGGAATATTTAACGTGCACATTTTTCAAAAGGGGACATATTGAAATGCCAAATGTAAAAATCACTGGAGTCAGTGGGAATTGCCATGTGTGGAATTGCATTTAAGTATCCAGTGTCAGGTTATTCTCAGGCTGGTGCAAGCAACCAGAATGTCATTGCAGAGGGAGATGTCCATAAAGATGCCTCATCCTAACTCTGCCTAACAAATCTATGGGACTTTTGTGGAAAACACAAAACCCACTGGGTGTCACCACATCTGTTATGTGTGTGAAACGTTTTCACAGCGATTAAAACTGGAATATTTTGTGCTAAAAACTTCAGCTGGTATTTCAAAATATTTTATCATGGTGATTCCTGGAAAAGAATCATCATTTTTATTAGCTGACACTTATGCATTATTATTGTTAATTGTTAGGGGATTAGGAACCTGTATTCAGTAAGTGGATGGGAGTTGGGCTGTCGTTATTTTCTTTAAAGGTTAATAGATTACTAACCAGAGCTGCAGCAGGAGGGTGCTTGGCAGCTGATTAGTGTAATAATTACTGGCTTTGTTTGCAGACAGTCACAGAGTGTTACCACTTCAAGTTCAAGTACACCCACAAAGGGCCGCTCCTGGATTTTGGCAGGTACAACCCCTGTGACTGCCCCATGGCCTTACAGTCCCTGTGGACACATCTGAATGTCAGAACTTTGGATTTGATCTGTTTGGTGTTTGCTCTTTAAATTCGGGATCTTGAGACTAATTTTATCAACATACACTGCTAGCTTAGACTTACTAAAATACAATTAATCATTTTGTCTGATTATGCTCGTAATTTTAATATCCACTCAGAAGATGATGCTCAATGTCAGAGTTTGATACTCTGTGACCAGGATATTTGAGATATTCGGGGGGGGCTTGTGAAGCTTAACACCAGATTCAATTATCTGAAGATACTGAATGTTACATGGAATTCCTCATTTAGCAGAAATGGTAGAAATACACAAAAACCACAATAGAAATGTAAGCTGCACTTAGCAAAGCAGAGCTGTTGTGCTACATGGCTCGGTCATGGTGGAATTCCCATTGCTGAGATAAGCTCACTGTGAGGACACTGGGCATCCTCAGCCGTGGGGAAGGAATCCCTGGGTTGAAACTGGCAGGGGACAGGTTTGGATCAAATGTACAGAGGAAATTCCTCCCTGTGAGGGTGGGGAGACCCTGGCACAGGGTGCCCAGAGCAGCTGTGGCTGCCCCTGGATCCCTGGCAGTGTCCAAGGCCAGGATGGACATTGGGGCTTGGAGCCGCCTGGGATAGTGGAAGGTGTCCCTGCCCATGGCAGGGGGTGGGATGGGATTTTTATGTTCCCTTCCCACCCTAAAGATTGGTGATTCTATGAAGCTGCTCCAGCCAATTCCTCTCTTCAGAATTCTTTTGTTTGTTGTTCAGTTTTTACACTTTTTGGGCCAAAACACAGCTTCACTTCCCTTGTATCCATCTGGCAAACTCAAGGAGACATTCAGGGGCTTTTAATGAACTTGGGGAGAAGCACTGACCCCACCAGTTCACCCACTCAACCCCCATAACTTTGTCTAAAATGGAGGCCCTGCTCAGCTCTCCATGTGCTGAGATCAGGTCACTCCTGGCAGCAGCTGTGGGCAGTGACACCCTGTGCTTGTGCTGGAGCTCTGGGGACACAGCCCTGCTCCCCATCGCCTCCAGACCCTCTTCCACCATAGGGATTCACTGCTCAGTCACAGCTACAGGGAAATGGCTTATTTTAAGACAAGTAATTGAAATACAGTTAATTCATACCTGACAAACTCCTCCCAGCTTCCCTCCTACATAAAATGCTCCTTAAATTAAAAAAGAAAAGGCTGCAGTGCTGCAGATGCTTGGGCTGGGTTTAGCTCCTTATCTGTGAAAGGGGAGAAGGGGATGTGACTCCTGGCCACACCAGGTTGCCTTAGTGGAACAGCATAAATTCATGTCAGATCAATTTGAAAATAGGTGTGAGGCTACTTCTCTGGTCCCAGCATGGCAGGAATTAACCAGCTGGAGAGGGGTGAGAGGTCTGAATCCATCACAGTTCAGGGAATGCTTCCAGAAGACAGGGACCCACAAGGAAATAACTCCTGGTGCCTGCCCTGCTGTGCAAGTCCTCAGGTGCCTCAGCTGGGGGCTGTGAGGAGCAGGAGAACAGAGGGAGGGGTGTTGGCATTGAGGTGGGATTTGGGTCAGCTTCTGGTGGAATGGGAGCATGGAAATGTTGGAGCTGGATGCCAAGAGTCTGTTGGGTACCAAGTTTATTATCATTAGCCATTTGTGTCCAAGTAAATAGTGGGACTTCAAGGGAAATGAAGTAGTTAAGACTTCAAAGAATTGGGGCTTTCACACGTCCCTCCTTTTCTCTTTCTTTCAGAGTGGGCTTTTAAGCACTAGGTGTGATGTAGGATAGAGCAGTTGGTGCCAGGTGCTGATCCCTAAGCTCTCCTGCTGTCCCTGGCTCAGGGTTTGATCTCCCGAGGGGCAGAGAACATGCAGCACTTAGGCAGGGTTAGGAATTGCTTCTGATCTCAGACCTCAGGCAAGAAATGGGGTGCTTCTCATGTTCATAGTCTGTTAAACAGTTGTCTCTTAATACTAGAAACATCTTACTCTGTATCAGAAATAACCTGGCTACTCTGATTTTAGCAAGGATAAGAAGTCAGACTCCACCATCACCTGTGCAGACACCAAGAAGGCCAGCATCCTCCTCATCCGCAAGATCTACGTCCTGATGCAGAACCTGAGCCCGCTGCCCAGCGACGTCTGCCTCACCATGAAACTCCTGTATTATGATGAGGGTACATTGCCATGCCACCCTGATTTATCAGCTGTGTTCAGCCACTGGAAAGCAATCCAAAGGAATTTTCAGTGGATAATCTTTGTGGCTGTTGGGACTTGTTAAATGAGGTTATTTCACGTGTGGCTGTTTCTCACGACAGCTTTGAACCTCCAGGGGGAAGGGATGTGATCTCACTGCAGGAACAAAATCCTGGCACTGCCTTCATTGGATTCGGGTGTGTTTTAAAACACTTGGAGTTTCCCAGAGTATGTTAGGCTATAGCATAATTTGCCAGCCTGGTTCTAGTTTGATGACTGTCCAAATGTCTGGCTCTGCTTTCAGAGTGTGTTACTGCCTTAAAATGACAAATCAGAGCTTCTATTTTCTCTCTATCTACAGCCTCTTTGAAGGACCTTTAACTGGCCTTTGCCTGTTGTGCAAAGAGAAAAGAACTTAATTTACTCCAAATTGAATATTGATTACTCCCTTCCTCACGCAGTTTTTTGCAGTAACTCTCTGTATTTAAAGGGGAAAAGAGTTTGACAAGAACATGTTTCATTCTAACACATCTGATGAATTTTCTCTGCAGTTACACCCCCTGATTACCAACCTCCAGGGTTCAGGGAGGCCAAGTACGGGGGGATGATGTTTAATGAGGAGCCCATGTACCTGAATGTGGGGGAAGTGCCAACGCCTTTTCATATGCTGAAACTGAGAATTACAACTGAGAAACAGCGCATGGAGAATGTTGATAAGAACATCCTAAAGCAGGGAGAGACTGCTGAGCCTCTCCAGGTGTGTGGAGCGAGCGGAGATGATCCAGAAGAGGAGAGCCAGGACATGGATGTAAGAGCACAGACTTTATTTTGTTGTACTAGTTTGAAAACAAACCAGTGGGAGGCACCAAGTCAGAATAACAGTTTAATGGGGAAATTAAAGAAAAGGAAGAAAAAAAAAAAAAAAAAAAGCACTGGTTCAAACTGACAGAGTCAAGATACAACCTGAGTCCCTGTTGTAGCAGTCTGGTAGAATGGTGGCTGCAGTCCTCTGAAGCAGTGATCCTGTAGTAAAAGAGTCTGCTCTTCCTCAGGAAGTCCAGTGGTGGCTGTGTAGCTCCTGTCCTCTGGAAATCCAGTGGGAAGGGTTGTCTCTGGTGTTCAGAGTCCCAGATTATATCCAGGATGGGATGCTTGGTTCCTCCCTCTGGGTGGAGCATCTCACAATGGGGTAATGAGTCATGAGGCCAAGTGTTGATTAGGCTCATTAACAGAAGATGGTCCGGAGGGAGTTATCTCTGAGTCAGGCGGCAGGACAATGATGGGCCATTAACAGCAAGATAGTCTGGGGGGAGGAGGCAAGGAAACACTGCCCCACCTGGTTTCAACAGCTCATGAGGGTGGTAATAGGATACACTGCAACCCAGGACATTTGTGTAGCTTTTTGAAATTTTTTTGTGGTCTATCATCTAGAAAAAGGCCATTATTGTTTCACTGCATGTCAGCCATAACATTAATAAACCCCCTTTGTTTCCAGGTATCTTTAAGCAGGGCAGTATCTTCAATCCATGTTTGCCTTAATTTTACTGCTCCAGTTTGCAGTAAAGCAAACTGTTCAAGCAGTGCCTGTGCCTGAGGAGCAGCAGAGGGACAGCTCGTGCCATGGGGACAGTGCCATGTGTCCCAGCACAGGGCACAGATGAAACCTCTCTTCATCCCATGTCACAATCACTTATTTCAGTTTATTCCACCAAAAATCCATCTAATAAGTCTGCCCTTAATCATCTGAATAGAACCTTCTTCCCTGTGTGTCTGCAGTAGGTGACAGACCTGTTTCTTAATCTAGGAAGATCCTGTCTTGGATAATGAAGTGGAAGATAAGAATCATATGAATATTTCAGAAGCTCAAGGTAACATTTGTGTATATTTTTCAAGTCTCTGAGTTGTGCCTCTTGCCTGATGTTACTAAAACAAAACCTTCGATTTTCTATATTCAAATTTTCATTATTTTCTTCACATACGTGACTCTGCCTTTATTTTCTATCAGGGCTTCATTCTGTGAAGCACTTGGTTAACAAATGTTAACATGTTAAAACATGATTAACATGTCTTCATGTTACTGTTCAAAAATTCTGATCTTCTGTTCCATTTTATCAGCTAACCTAAATTGAATGGGGTTTATGTTTAGGAAAAAAAATTGTTTGTTTTTTCTACTATTGTTGTTACTAATAATTACTGATTTATTTAGTTTTTGATAATACTTAATTTGTACATTAAACTTGCAGAGATCTTGTACTGTTGAGCTCATTATTGCAGAGCTGGGAAGCAGAATTCTCTGTGCAAAAACCAATGATCTAGGTTTGGGTTTGTTTTTTTTTTTTAATTTCAGCTTTTTGGGCTTCCGTTCAGCAGAAATGCCACTTTAAGCCACCTTTTCCCCTGCAGTAGCCCAGAATCCCACTGTGCACCCACACTTTCAGCCCCGGGGCGTGGAGGAGTCGGGGCTCTTGTGGGTAGAGGAGCTTTTGTGTTATGGTAGCCCCTGTGAAACACCTCCAAAGGGAGCTGCTCATGGCTGTGGTTTGCTGCTCCTGCTGCAGTAACTTCACCAGAATGTGTTTGGTTTTATGAATGATTCTGCTTCCTGCTTTAGTGCCTTTTCCAGCTGATTGTGCTCTGGGAACCTGCTGCCCTTTTCCTGTGTACTGGAGCATTTTGATAATTGCAAGTGAACTTTTTTTGCCATCGCACCATAGAATCCCAGAAGGGTTTGGGTTGGGAGGCACCTTAAAGCTCATCTCGTTCCACCCCTGCCTGCCATGGGCAGCAACACCTCCCGCTATCCCCGGTGGCTCCAGCCTGGCCTTGGACATTCCCAGAGATCCAGGGGCAGCCACAGCTTCTCTGGGCACCCTGTGCCAGGGCCTCCCCACCCTCACAGGGAGGAATTTCTTTCTAACATCAAATCTATCCCTGCTCTCTGTCAGGGTAAAGCCATTCCCCCTTGTCCTGTCTCTCCAGGCCCTTGTTCAAACTCCTTCTCCAGCTCTCCTGGAGCCCCTTTAGGTATTGGGAGAGGCTCTAAGGTCTCCTTGGAGCCTTCTCTTCTCCAGGCTGAACAATCCCAACTCTCTCAGCCTTTCCTTGTAGGAGAACTTTAATAGGAACAAAGTTCTAGCAAAGTATTTTTGTTAGTGTGAATCACACCAAAATGAGTTTCTTCAAGTGTTTTTCCTAACACTGTAAATAAAATCTGTCAATAAATAACTGTCCTGGCTCCCCAGCCTGGCCACAGCTGCCACCAGGAACGTGCCCTGGAAGCTCCCTGCTGCTGGTTTCTAATCAGAGCATCAAGATGTGGACCCAGACTGTCTCCAACTCAAAACATGAGACACCAAATTGTCCTCAGGGATCTCAGGAGCTTCCTTTTCAGATTTTAGATAAACCAGGAGGAAAAGCAGAGGATGGTTTGTGTTCACATTTCCCAGTTTAGCCCAGGGGCCTGAAGACTGAACTTTGCTGCCAAACAAACTGAAGAAGGAATTGCTGCTTGTTGATCTGCTCCTCTTGGAGGGGCTGCATAGAAGCATCCAGACAATCTGGAACCCATTTGCTGTACAGAAAACATTTCAAATGTTGGGTTTGGGATTTTTTGAGAAGTAACATGTGCAGCTTTGCCAAACCAGCTGCCATTTCCATGCTGCTCAAAAACGATAATGGAAATGTGTAGGAAACAGCACATTTAGATCAGTATTTTTATCTTGACAATGCTAGTAGGCTGCAGAACTGGAATAACCACTTGAAGGTCTGTCTGATTCTTTTAAAAAGTCATAAAAATTCCAAAACCATGCAAAAATCCAGCAAATTTCTTGTCCTAGGGAGTTGGCAAATGTTTTATTTACAGGAACTACGAGACACAGGGAAACACATTTGTCACCCTGAAATTCTTCTGTTGTTTCCACAGCTGATGCACAGTCACCCTCCACCATTCCCTGCTTCTCTCTGTATCCTAGAAAAACAGCATGAATTAGAAACAGCAACCAAACTGTCTGGAACTGCCTGTTCCCCCTTGGGACCCTGTTCCTGCAGCTGCAGGCAGTGACAGGGGCTCTGCAGCTGGAGCTGCTGCTTGGGTGTGGCTGGGTGGGTTCAGGAGGGGCAGGAGCTGGGCCAGAGTGGCCTTTTCCCTGTCCTGCAGCACAAAACGGGCTCCTGAGGCTTCAGGCTTGAATCAAATCCCACTGCAGGCAAGCCTTCAGCAGGGCAGTGTGTGAGGGAGCTGGGGCCCAAACCCATCCTCCAGAGATCCTGTGTGTACCAGGGCTGCTGAAGTGAGCTGGAGGCTGGGATGGGAAATGGCTGAGTTGAAAAGAGGAAGTTTAAATCTTGGTGGAGTTGAGAACTGGAGCCCTCTGGAAGCACTTGTTCCCAGCAGTTTGGAGTGTTCCCTGAAGCAGAGCTGCTGTTGTTTGCTGTGGGTTGTGGGTGTGCTGTTGTGAACCGCTTTGTTTAACTCTTCAACTCTTTCCATCTTTCAGAAAAAATTTCAGCTCATGAAGAGGAAGCTGGAGGGATCCAGACTCCCCGTGTTTCTAATCCTCAGGTATGAAAATTCTGTCATCTTCAGCTTCTACTGGAGCTTCTGTGAAGCTTCTTCCCTCCTTTGAGTGATCCATGGGTAATCTGCTAAAGCCTTATTTCCCACAGTCACTATTTCCAGCAACAAAATCCCTTTACATTTCATTTCCTGGAGTTTTCCAAAACTATTCTAAAGCTCTGACAAAAGGCTGTTCCTCTGTGATACAGCTCCCAAACCAAACAGATGCTGGGACTGTTACTAAGTGAAAAGGGGAGTGTAATTTCCATGTTAATAAACTGCTTAATAGGAATTCCACTGCTAATTCTGACAGACCAAAGCTTGTTTAGAAGTTGATTAAAACTTAAAAATTCAAGTTTATAACTCAGGTTATATTCCCTGCATGTAGAAATTGGTGGCATTTATACGTGGAGGACTGCTTCACACAGGTCCTTAAGATTTCTTAAAACAGGATAGCTGTAGGTAAGTGTGAGTGATTTACTGTATAAAACCAGCACATGCTTCTCTCTGCCAGGGCCCTGCAGCACACCCAGCTGTAAATGCTGAGACTTCCACGGGTTATCACCATTTAAATACTCCCATATCTCAATTTTGGCTCAGGCACAGCAGAGAACCGTGAATGCCCCAGCACTGAGCCCTGCTGTGGTCTCCAGTGTGTGTTTTTTGCTGCTTTCACAAGGAAAAAATCTATTTTCTGATTTCAGGTTGATCATTTGACTCGTAAAACATCTGAGCTGATTGTGTCAGAGAGCAGGACAAGAAGTGGAAAGATATTCCAAAGCTGCATTGTTAGTATCAGTTTTTCTTTAGTTCTCATTATTTCTGGTCCAAGCAGTGAATAAAACTCGGAGCTTGAATGCATTTGCTACTGACAGAATGAAATTCTCATCACTTCCTAAATTCCCATTAGATTCAACAGGGTCAAAAAGAGTTCTGTCCCAAAGAGTTAGAAGCTGGTTCGATGTAGGTAACACAGGTTGAGAGAGATTCCTTAGTTTTAGTTGCTATCCTGTTGGGAATGCATTTAGCCAGATTTCCTGCTGGTTTGATCCATCAGCCATGGGGGTTTGTGCCAGCAGAGATCCCCAGCACAGTTCACTGAGAGATCCTTGTGCTTCTGCTTGGGAAACACTGGGCCAAAATTATAACCTCACCTCTGTGACTCCTTCATTCCAAGAAAAATCCCTTTTATTTGCTTCATCAGGTCAGTCTGGCAGGCAGTGCTGCTTGTGGGGAGCCAAATCCTTCCCACCTGGCACAGCTGGAGCAGAGGTTGTGTCCAGGGTGGAATTGGACTTTTGGGGGTGGGTTTGGGGCCCCCATGTCTGTGCTGCTCCCTCACTGACTGAGCTTGGCAGCTCTGTGAGGCTGTGGGGGCCTTCACCAGGTATTGGGAATATTGGGAATGCTGAGTTAGGAGTAGGTCCTTCTCCAAAACCTGTGGGGGGAATTCTTCTCTCTTTTACAGCAAGAAATTTTTCCCTGTGAGGGTGGTGAGGGGCTGGGATGGAATTCCCAGAGAAGCTGTGGCTGCCCCTGGATCCCTGGAAGTGTCCCAGGCCAGGTTGGACGGGGCTTGGAGCAGCCTGGGATAGTGGAAGGTGTCCCTGCCATGGCAGGGAGTGGCACTGGATGAGCTCTAAGGTCCCTTCCTGCTTCCAACCAGTCACGTTCAGGGGTTCTTACTCAGTGATGTGACAGAAAAAAAGAGAACATTGTTCTGTTTGCTCACTGTCCCTTGCTCACTATCCCTGTGTCTTTTTCAAAGAGGTTTTACTGAACTTAATAATAAATTTATTAGATGTAAACAAAACACGAGTGCTTTCGATAACCAAAAGCACAGTGGAGCTAAAGGTTCATTGTCATCTTTTCGTGGCAGAGTCAGACCTACCAGGACTGAGCTCCCAGGAGGTTGTTGGCTGCTGAGCAGCCTCTCCAGGGTGCAGAACCCTCCTGGTGCTGCTCCCTCTCCCCAGGGCTGCTCTTGGAATGGGACAGGGCAGGGGAACAGCCGGCATTGCCTTGGAATCACGGAATGGTTTGGATAAAGGGACATTAAAGCTCACCCAGTGCCACCCCCATGGGCAGGGACACCTCCCGCTGTCCCAGGCTGCTCCAAGCCCCGTCCAGCCTGGCCTGGGACACTTCCAGGGATCCAGGGGCAGCCACAGCTTCTCTGGGCACCCTGTGCCAGGGCCTGCCCACCCTCACTGGGGGGAGTTTCTCCATATATCCAACCTCAATTTCCCCTCTTTCAGTTTGAACCCACGACTCCTTGTCCTGTGCTGCAGTTCCTGATGGACACAGCTCCTTGATGCAGCTGTGACAGCAGGAATACATCCCAGCAGGAATACATCCCAGCCTTCCTTCAGTTGGTCAGTTCTGCCAGGAAGTGGTATCCAGATGTTCCTGCAGGCCCAGCACATCTGGGTGGGGACTGGGGTGAGGCTCTGGATGTGTTACACCTCTGTCCTGCTCGGGGTGGGCTGTGCCCTGTTCTGACACCACGGAGCTCCTGTAATCCCATGAATTGGTTTTCCTTGGCAGGTTCAGCAGGCTGAGCTCTCCTCCAGCCAGGACGTGCTGCCCAAAAGGAGGAAGCTCAGCGAGCCCAAGGAGCCGTTTTAGCCGCCCATCTCTCGTCTGCCCGGAGTTCTCTGCTTCCATTCGGTTGTTCTGTGTCACTGTTGGGTTTTAAGGATCAGTTCTGCTCCATTAGCAGTCCCACGGGAGTGTGTTTTAGGGAAAGAAAATGCCAGGAAGTCCAGCTGAGGAATTCTGAACTCATTTTGTACAGGACCAGCAGGCAGGACCAGAAATCCTTGGATCTGGGGATTGACTCTGGTTCTGGGTACGTCCGGGTCCTGCTGGTGATGGAGGAAATTCATTCCCCCCGCACAAGGTTTCACCAGTGCCTTTGGGCTGTGGTTCTGAGCTGAGGAACTCACCCAGAACCTGCCTGCCCCAACACCTCTCCAGTTTTGGGGTGATTTCCAGAGCTTTCCAGAGGGCTGGGCTGTCAGTTACAGGGTGTTACAGTTTTGGGGTTACAGTTTTTGCTTTTCAGTTGGAGGAGTTGGATGCTTTGCATTTCTTCCACACCAAAAGCACCATACTCAGGTGAAAAACAAGCCCTCTTCGTGCCTTAAATTCCAGATTCCCTGCCAGAATGCAGGAATTTCTGATGCCGCCTACCCATGCCACAAAGAGCCGTGGCAGCGTCTGTTCCAAGGTGTGGGGGTATTGGGAGAACCTGGATGTCCCTAAAACGATTTATGGCAGAGGCTGGACACGGTGCCAAGTCCTTCAACAGCAAACCGTTAGTTTTCGGGTGCCGTGAGGGAATGGGAGTGAAGCCGTTCCCGCCGGCGCGGGCGGGGACAGCTGAACATTTCTTGACAGTTTTGACTTTTAAATTACGAATGTCTGTTCATCATCAGTCCTCTATTAAACGGCGCTCACCCGTGGCTGCGTGTTCCTTTACCGGCGGGATGGGGCCGGAGCGGGGAGAGGACGGGAACCGGATGGGATAGGGGGACGGGACAGGAGCGGGAAGGGGATGGGACGAGCGGGGACGGGACCGGAGCGGGAAAGGGATGGGACACGGGATGGGACAGGACTGGAACGGGACATGGGACAGGCCGGGACGAGCGGGGACGGGACTGGAGGAGGAACGGGACGGGAACGGGATTGGACACGGAATAGGACACGGGACGGGACTGGAGCGGGAACAGGATGGGACTGGAACGGGACACGGGACAGGACTGGAACGGGACAGGAACGGGGCCGGGCCATGGAACGGGACAGGACACGCGGGCGGGGGCGGAGCCGCCCGCTGACAGACAGGAGAAAGTCCCGCCCCTCAGCCCAGCCCGCCCGCGCTCATTGGCTGCTCCGGCCCGCGCGGGCTCCCATTGGCGGAGCCGCGGCCTGGGCGGGGCCAGCGGAGCCCAGGAAGCGGCGGCGGCCCCGCGGAGGCTTTTCCTGCCCGCGGCCCCGGAGCGGAGCGGGGCGGGCGGACCCGCCGGGCCGCGGTGAGGCCGGGCAGCGGGCGGGGGGCGTTGGCAGCCCCCGAACCCCCTGGAGGGGGTGAATCTTCACCCGCGGGGCGCTGCGGCGGCGGGCGGGATGGAGCGGGGCTGGTCCGGCGGGGCGAGACGGAGCGGGCCGGGGGGGGTGGGACAGAGCCGGGGGGAGGGGGGTGGGGCAGAGCCGGGCCGGGGTTGGGAGGCGAGTGGGACAGAGCGGGGGTCGCGGGCGGTGGGATGGGGCCGTCCCGCATCGGCCCGGGACGCTGCCGGAGCCCCGCGTCCCCTCCGGGTGCGAGGCCCGGCCGTGCGGCCCCCGGGACTCGGGGCCGCGGCTGCGCCTCGGGGCTCCCTCCGGAACCTGCGGGTGCCACCGTCCCCTCCAGCACGTCGAGGGGTGACGGCCGCTCCCTGTCACCGCCTGCGACACCGCCCTGGGAAGGGGGAGCTGGAGATCCTGGGGTAGAAGGGGCGAGCGTCCCTCGGTCTTAGGGTCTGGGTTGGGTCTGCGGGCTCAGCACCGTCGCTGTCCATCGTGGTTAGCAAACCTGTGCCCTCCTGTGCCCAGCTGCAGCGGGAGATGACGACGCTCACGCACCGGGGCCGGCGGGTGGAGGGCAGAAACTCGGACAAGAAGCCGGACGGTGAGGAGGATGCGGCTGCAGACAGAGACCTGAACGAGGACGATCCTGATGACTCCAAAGACATCCGCCTCACGCTCATGGAGGAGGTGCTGCTCCTGGGGCTGAAGGACAAGGAGGTGAGGCAGGTGTCCAGTGGCACGTGGGCAGTGGTGTGGCAGTGCCGTGGTCAGCCTGGACTTGAGGCTCTCAGGGAGCAGCAGAAGGGATTGGATGGATTCCTCTCGATGCTCTCCAGCAAAGCTCTCTTAGACTCTTAGAACCTGCTTAGAACCACAGAATCATGGAATGGTTTGGGTTGGAAGGGACCTTAAAGCTCCTCCAGTTCCAAACCCTTGCCATGGGCAGGGACACCTCCCAGTGTCCCAGGCTGCTCCAAGCCCCAATGTCCAGCCTGGCCTTGGACACTTCCAGGGATCCAGGGGCAGCCACAGCTTCTCTGTGCCAGGAGATGGCAACCTGAGCTGTGGGCATGGCTGGTAACTGCTGTCCCACCAGCTCTGCCCTGGGGACAGTGGCAGGAGGTGAGAGGTGCCCTGGGGGTGTCGTGTCACTGCCTTGTGCAGAGCAAAGGGGAGGTTGCTCTTTGCCAAAGCCATGGGGTAAAAGTAGCCTCAGCTGGTCCATCCAAGGGTGAACATCCTCCTCTGCAGCCCAGGGCAGCCTCCTGTCCCAAAGCAGCAGCTGACAGACACACAGGGACACCCTGAGCCCTGCTCTGCTCTTTAAAAATCAGTGTGGAGAAGAGCAGAGATGGCTTTTGAGGGAAGAGGCAGCAGAGGGAGCTGGAAGCAGGCACGGGCTGAGTCTGGACCCACGATGGAGAGGGAACAGAAGCTGCATCTCTGGTGGCTTCCTGGGCCAGGCAGGAGTGGGGATGTGCAGCTCCAGGGGAGTGGGGCTGGGTGGGAATGTCAGTGCTGGGCGCTCCTCTTGTGTGCCTGTCGCTGGCTTTGCTTGGCAGCAGTGGGGGGATGCAGAGCTGGTTATTCCCAGAGGGGTCTTCCCTGTGGGAAAGGGATCCTGGTCTAACAGAATTGATTTGTGCTTATCAGCTGGTAGGAACTCGTTTATCAGCTCTGCCTGGAAGGAGCCCTGGGGAAGGGGGAGGTGCCTTGTGTTGAGCTCTCTGAGCTGCCTGGCCCTGCCTGTGCTGTCACTGTCACTGTGCCTTGTCTTCATCCCTGCATCCATCCTCTGGATCAGTGTGGGGAAAGCTTTGCCTGTGAGGGTGGGGAGGCCCTGGCAGGGGCTATTCCATGGCTGCTCCATCCCTGGAAGTGTCCAAGGCCAGGCTGGACAGGGCTTGGAGCAGCCTGGCTTATGGGAGGGTGTCCCTGCCCATGGCAGGGAATGGGATTGGTTGATCTTTAAGGTCCCTTCCAACCCAAACCATTCCATGATTCTAAAACCTGCTATTCCTGACGAGTAGCTGGGGAATTGTAGACCTGGGGAAGCCAACCCAAGGTGCCCGAGGTGCTTCTTGGGGTGACAGTGGCAGAGCAGAGCCTTCTACAGAGGCTTCCCAGCTCCAGAAACCACTTTGGTCAAGATTGGACTCAATGATCCTGGAGATCTTTTCCAGCCTTAACGATTCCATGATTCCTGTGTGAGCCTGTCTCCCGCCCTGAGGAGCTGTGGTGGATGGGCCTCCTTCTCTTCATTCCTCTGGGGTGGAATTAAACCCCTGTGAGGTGCCTGGATTTTCTTTTCCATAGGGTTTGGCTGTTCCTGGGTTGGTCCCAGCTGGTGCTGAGCTGTCACACGGATCCTGCCTGGGGGTGATGACAGTGACAGGGGCTGGGGCTGTTCTGTTTGAGGATCCCAGATAAGATCTGGGAGCCATCTAGGAAGTGGCAGGAGCTCAGGGCTATGAAGGGAACATGATGCAAATAATCCTGGAGCAAATATTTGAGAGCAGCCTGGGAGTGGGGTGCCGTGGGCTGCTGTTTTCCTGGGCTGTGTTTGGTGTTCTTGGCTTGGTTAATGTATCCTGGGAACGGCCCTTCAGCCACCAGGAAGTTGGGAGAGCACAACAAATACAGGAAAAAACCTTGTCACGCTTTTCTTTTTTTTTTTTTTTGCCTTCCATCCTGTCCTCCTACATTCCTGTACCTCTGACCAGAAGCAGCAGCAGCAGCCTGGCCCTGAGCTGGGCTCACAGCTCGGGTGTTCACTCATGGTTCGATGACTGAGGAAAAACAAGACAATTTTTGCCAAATTCAGTGAGCTCACAGTGTAATTTCATTATTTAAAGCACCGGCCTGCCCATGTAGGAGGACCTGGCTGCAAACCAGCCTGGCTTTTGTAACCAGGCTGATTCCAGAAGCTGGAAGTAACCCAGGAGCTTTCCACTGGTTTGGTTTAGAATTTAAAATTTCCTAGGGGTGTTGTGCCCTCCAGACCAGGAAATTGAAACTTTTGCTCATCTTCACACCCTTTCCTGGAGAACTTGTTTGGAAAGCCAGGAGCAAAACCCAGGAGCGGACATCGGGAGGGCAGGGATGAAAGGTTGCTTTGTCCTCCCTCACAAGGAAATGAAGAAAGCAAATAAAGGTTTTAATGTCTTTTATGGTTCTCAGTGCTGGGCCAGCCCAGTGTCCTCATGCCCTGCTCAAACAGAGCCTCTGGGCACGGGAATTCACCCATGGGGCTGGAAAACCTTCCCTGGGAGAGGGCTGAGGGTTCCCAGCCTGTTTTCCTTGGGGAGGGGCTCATTGGGTCCCCTTGTCTCCAGTCTCCTGGTAGCTTTCAGACCTGTCCTTTCCTCCCTGTTTTCCACCCAGAGAAAGAGCAGCAAAAGGGGAGTTTCCCCCAGGAACCCATTCCAGGTGTGTTGGGGTGTCCCTGCAAACGAGCAGCTCATGACTCTGATCCCCCTGGGCTCCCCCTTCCCTTGGGCACGCCTCAGATGCCAGTCCAGCCCCCCAAGCCTCTCCCCAAGCCTCTCCCTGAGCCCTGGCTGCTCCTGGCTCTCTCTGAAATCCAAGGAATGCCTCCCCGTGTTGGCCCTCACCGAACAGAAGGGAACAATCGGGCTTTGTTCTCATCAGGGAGTGAAAGAGGAGTGGAAGGAGGGAAGGGAAAGGTCACCTGGGCTGTCCCAGTGCTCCAAACCGGGGCCAGCTCTCTTGGAAAGCATCAGCTGGGTGTTGTTAAACCTCAGGGAGCAGCGAATTCCCTCCCTGCCTTTCCCTGGGCTTTCTTGTCCAGGTGTTTATTTCTTCCCAGCTCCATCTCCCTGGCTGCAATTGCAGCCCAGGACTATCCTGGAAGTGGGAACTGGCCATTCCCTTCTTTTTTGCTGCTGCCTTTTATGTGTCTGATCTCCCTTCTCCTCCTCTCCCTCTGCCCTCTCTTTCCTGCACCAAATTCCTGTTTCAATTCCTGGTTCTTTGTGGGTCTTATTTCCCAAACTTTGCACCTTCTTCTTTCCCAAATTCTTTGTCTTTGGAGCTTGCACCTCTCAGGATGAGGCCCCATCAACAGCCTGGAGTGCCAAGAGAGGGGGGGATGGCTTCAAATTGACAGAGAGGAGCTTTAGGTGGGATTTTGGGAAGAAATTCCTCCCTGGGAGGGTGGGCAGGCCCTGGCACAGGGTGCCCAGAGCAGCTGTGGCTGCCCCTGGATCCCTGGCAGTGCCCAAGGCCAGGCTGGACATTGGGGCTTGGAGCAGCCTGGGACAGTGGGAGGTGTCCCTGCCATGGCAGGGGTGGCACTGGGTGATTTTTAAGGTCCCTTCCAACCCAAACGATCCCATGGCTCTGTGAAGCTCCTGTGGGAACTGGGTCTTGCTGGAGCCCCACGGGCTGTGGGGAAGCTCCTCCCAGGCCTGACGTTGATTTCTTGGCATATCCAGGGACTCTCAGTGGGGTCCTGGAGCCAGGGAGGGAATTCCTGCAAGGAGAAGAGCAGATTGCAGCTCCCCTGTCCCCGGGCACATCCACAGCCAGCGCTGGGACAGAGCCTGGCAGAGCTCCTGGGGGGTGCAGCCCCTCAGCAGCAGCAGCGTCCTCCTGTGCCCATGGAAATGATCCCACCTTTCTCACTTTTCCTTGGATTTTTTCCACGCTGGGGCTGGGCAGAGCCGGGTGTGCCCCGTGGCTGTGGGTGCAGGAGGAAGGGCACAGCCTGGACTTCTCAATGTTTGCAGGAGCTTTTGGGCAGGAAGGGGGAAAATTGGAGCTTCTCACCTGGTGGGGAAAATCCCTCCCTTTGGAAGGCTGGGAGGATTCAGAAAGACAGGAGCAGGGAGAGGCTGAACGGAGGAAGAATTCCTTCCCATCCTCTCCCCCAGGGCTACACCTCCTTCTGGAACGACTGCATCTCCTCGGGGCTGCGGGGCGGGATCCTCATCGAGCTGGCTCTGCGCGGCCGCATCCGCCTGGAGCCGCTGTCCCTGCGCAAGAAGAGGCTGCTGGAGAGGAAGGTCAGGGTCCTGCCGGAGCCCCGGCAGGGTTTGAGGCTCTGCTGGAGCGGGATCTGCTCCGGGAGGGGACTGGCAGAGCTCTGACCCCGCGTTCCCGCTGCTCCCTCCAGGTGCTGTTGAAGTCGGATGCTCCGACCGGGGATGTGCTGCTGGATGAGACCCTGCGGCACATCAAGGCCACGGAGTCGGCGGAGACGGTTCAGACCTGGATAGAGCTGCTCACTGGTAGGGCCAGCTGGAAGTTCCATTGTCCCAGCTCCCTCTGGGCCTGTCCGAACATCCCCCAGAGCCCACCAAAACCCATCCAGGATCCCATGTCCAGCATCACCCTCTGCACCCAGAGCGCCAGGATCCAGTGGGGAGGGAACCCCAAAAAGAGGGGGGAACCCCAAAATCACCCTGGACCCTCAGATCCCTCCAAAACCCCTCTCCCTGGGCTGGCCCTGGATCGCTGGGTCATTCCCTGGAGATGGGCAGAGCAGGGGAAGGCTGAATGTGGGGGCAGAGAAGGATTTTCTGGGTCGTTTTTTGGGCTGAATATGGGGGCAGAGAAGGATTTTTTGGGTGGATTTTTGGGCTGAATGTGGGGGCAGAGAAGGATTTTCTGGGTGGATTTTTGGGCTGAATGTGGGGGCAGAGAAGGATTTTCTGGGTGTTTTTTTATTGGGATCTCGATGGAAATCTTGGACCTCGCTCTCCTTTAGTTCCTGCTGAGGCCTCACCCAGCCTGGGCTGAGCCAGGGGTGGAAGAGGCTTTGCAAAGGGATTTGCCCTGGGATCTGCTGCCTGGGAGCTTTGCCAGGTGGGACAGGAGGGTCCGAGTCAGGCCAGGGGATCAGGGCAGAGCCCGGTGCCCGTGCAGGACAGACGGACGGCACGGGAGGGTGGAAGGATGCTGGGACTGGGAAGCAGAGCCCGAGCAGAGTCTCCCACCCCTCAGGAGAGACCTGGAACCCCTTCAAGCTGCAGTACCAGCTGCGCAACGTGCGGGAGCGCCTGGCCAAGGCGCTGGTTGAGAAGGGCATCCTGACCACGGAGAAGCAGAACTTCCTGCTCTTCGACATGACCACGCACCCCGTCAGCAACGCCTCCGAGAAGCAGCGCCTGGTGAAGAAGCTCCAGGAGAGCGTCCTGGAGCGCTGGGTCAACGACCCCCAGCGCATGGAGCGCAGGACTCTGGCCCTGCTGGTGCTGGCCCACGCCTCGGACGTGCTGGAGAACGTTTTCGCCAGCCTGGCCGATGACAAGTACGACGTGGCCATGAACAGGACCAAGGACCTGCTGGATATGGACCCTGAGGTGGAAGCTGCCAAAGCCAGGGGCACGGAGATGATCTGGGCTGTCCTGGCAGCCTTCAATAAGTCCTAAAACCTCCCTTCGCTCTGGGTGGGGGAGACCCTTGATGTGACCCAGGGGTTTCCCCAGAGGATGGGCAGTTGCTGGGCTGGTGGGTGGGCTCAGCCTGGGGAGGGATCAGGGGATTTTGCTTTCCCCTCCCCAGGCAGAGGTGGGAGGTGAGAGCCTGGCACTCCCACTGCCCCGTGCTCTCCAGGGAGAGGTGGCAGTAGCTCTTCACTCCTTGCCCTCGGGGATTTCCTTCTGAGGCCAGTGCAGAGCTGGGGGTGGCAGAGCCCCGGCCCCGGAGCTGCTCTGAGAGGCCAAACCCCGGCACAGACAGGGCAGGGACACACTCCTGGCTGCCTCTCCCACAGCCGGGTCCTGCCTTGGAGCTGTGTGGGCAGTGCGGGTTCCCCTGAGGGACTCACACCCTCCTGGGGTGGGGTTTGGGGGTGTTGGGCAGCCGGGACCACCCCCCTCCCTGGCTGGCACGGGGCACCCAGACCTCTCCCACGTGTCTCCATGGAGGAGCAGCTCTGCAAAGACTCCCATGTGTGCCCCCATGGCTCAGCTGCTCTTTCTAGTAAGAAGAAAAGTTAAACTGTGATTATTTTTGTTCACGACCCCCTTCCTTCCTCCTCCACTTTATTCTCCTGTAGTTCACTTAAACGTATTTCTCTGCAGCCCCAGGGTCTGTCCGTGTTTCAGTGGGTGCAGCTGCCAGGGCTGGCATCTCAAGGGGCACTGGCAGTGCTCGGGATGGCCGGGGCGTCCCCAGGGTGCTGGTGACACTGGTGTCGTGAGCTGCGGGTGGTCTCAGCTGATGCTCCCTGCTGGGTGGGGTGGGGTCCTTCCTCCTCCAGGCGCCTTTGCACGGCAGGGACAAGGCCGGGAGCGGTTCCGGGGCCTTGAGCCGTCGCTGCCACATCCCCGCATCCCCTGGTCCTGCGCGGTGTCTCCGCATCCTCCCGGCCCCGGTCTCGAACCGGCGGCGTCACGGCACTGCGGGTCCGGGGCACCTGAAGCTCCGCCTCTTTCCCCGCCCACACGATCTTTCTCTTTCCCATTGGCCACCGCTCGTGCCAGTCATGGCTGCCCCGCTCTGTTACTTGCCCCGCCTCATCCCTATGCCCCGCCTCCCGCGCGCACTGATTGGTTGGGTGTGACGTCGCTGCTGGCTCTTCTCTGCGCTCATTGGGCAGAGCTGCTGTCCGTCACACAGCTGAGGCGTTGGAGGCGGTGGCAGCCATTTTGGAGCAGGGCGCGGGGCCGGACGCAGCGGAGGGAGAGCGGAGCTCCCCCCTCGCCGCCATGGCAGCCCCGCTCGGTACCGGCGCCTTCACGGAGGAGACCGGGCAGGAGAAACAGGTGGGGAACCCCCCGGAGGTGGGAGGGGGGTCCGGCCGGCTCCCACTGGCTCGGCCGCACGTCGCTCTTTCCAGTTCTGTGCGGGGATTGGTTGTTTCCGTTGTCCGTCTGGCGAATGTCGGGCTCTCATTGGCTGTGGGGCTGGGGGTGGGCAGGACTTCCGGCTTGGGCTCGATGGCGGCGTGGGGGGTGCGTGGGGGTGCGTGGGGTTGGTGGGGTGGGAGGGAGGGGGCTGGGATGGGGGTAACTGGGGTGGGAGGGGGCTGGGAAGGGGATAACTGGGATGGGAGGGGGCTGGGATGGGGATAATTGAGATGGGAGGGGGCTGGGATGGGAGTGACTGGGGTGGGAGGGGGCTGGGATGGGGGTAACTGGGATGGGAGGGGGCTGGGATGGGGATAATTGAGATGGGAGGGGGCTGGGATGGGGGTGACTGGGATGGGAGGGGGCTGGGATGGGGATAATTGAGATGGGAGGGGGCTGGGATGGGGATAACTGGGATGGGAGGGGGCTGGCAGAGGGGTAACTGGGGATGTGGGGATGGGGTAAGTGGGATGGGGGTGCTGGGATGGGAGTGGGAAGGGGCTGAGGCGGTTGTGGGTGCTGGGGGGTTTGGGGTGGGGGTTTCTGGGGTGCAGCGGTGCCCCCCCAGCCCGCAGAGGGCACACGGGGGGATGGGCACCAGTGATGGGTGTGGAGGAAGGCGACTGGGAGATGTGGAGCTGTGGGGAGCAGCCAGGGATCATGGAATGGCTTCAGGGGACGAAGCTTTGGGTGCTGCTGTCAGACCCCCTGAGCCCTAAAATCCTACCTAGGAACCCCCAAAGCTCCCCAGGATACCCAAAACCCTGCTTGAAGTTCCTGATATCCTCCCCAGGACCCCCAAATCCTACCTGGGATCCTCCAAAATGCTTTCCAGGAGCCCAAAATCCTATGGAGGATCTGGAAATCCTCCCCTGGTCCCCCAAATCTTAACTGGGATCCCCAAAATCCTTCCCAGGAGACCCGAATCCTATCTGAGACCCCCTAGAATCCTCCAGTAGAACCTTCCAATTCTACCTGGACCCCTAAAGTTGCCTCCAGGGTGATCTGGGAAGGGAAATCATGGACTGGTTTGGGTTGGAAGGAATCTTGGAATTCACCCAGTGCCACCCCCTGCCATGGGCAGGGACACCTCCCACTATCCCAGGCTGCTCCAAGGCCCATCCAGCCTGGCCTTGGACACTTCCAGGGATGAAGCAGCCACAGCTCCTCTGGGAATTCCATTCCAGGGTCTCCCCACCCTCCCAGGGAGGAATTCCTTCCCAATATCCCAACTAAAAGCCCGGTTTACCAAGCCAGATGTCATTGTGGGTGCTTGGAGGGGCTCCCAGGTGGGAAGGAGGCAGGGAAGGGAGCTCTCCCTGTCCCACAGCTCCTGCAGGGAGAAGCTGTTTGTGCCTGGGAAGGTGTTGCAAGTATTGTCCTGGTGCTTTTCCAGGGCAGGGCTGGAATGTGCTGCTGGAGGTTGTGTAACAGCAGCACAGGTGGGTGTTGGGCTGTGGGGCTCCGGGGATTCACACTCCTTTTGTGTTCCAGGACACTCAGGAGAAGGACAGAGCCGTCCCCCCCGAGAGGGCAGAGGAGGCAAAGCTCAAGGCCAAATATCCCAACCTGGGCCAGAAGCCCGGGGGCTCCGATTTCCTCATGAAGAGGCTGCAGAAAGGGGTATGTGAGTGTCCCTCGTGGGACAGCCCGCGGGATCAGCCCACAATTCCCCCTCCTTCCAGGGCCTGCCTTGACTCTGGATCCCCCCAGCAGATCCCACTGTGTCGCCACACTCTGGCCTGAAACCTGGGAAAAATCCCTGAACTGCAGAGGTGGAACGAGTGCTGGATCCCTCCCTGGGGTGCTCCAGGGTTGAGGTTTTAGCCCTGGTTTCACTTTGCTGGCCCAGAGGCTTGGCTGCACCTGCACTGCAAAGCCAACCCTCTCCCTGTGCTCCCTGGGAGTGCAATTAAATCCCTCAGGAATGGGATGAAATCCCTCTCCAGGAGCCCTCTGTGCCCTGCTCGCTTTGGCCCTGCTGGCTCCAGAGACAGAGAGCACAAACCCCTCCCAGGCTGATGGCAGCCACTGCCTGTGTCCCCTCCCAGGGCCATTCCCAGTGCCGCCATTCCCAGTGCCGCCATTCCCAGTGCCGCCATTCCCAGTGCCGCCATTCCCAGTGCCGCCATTCCCAGTGCTGCCATTCCCAGTGCCCATCACAGTGCTGCCATTCCCAGTGCTGCCATTCCCAGTGCCGCCATTCCCAGTGCCATTCCAGTGCTGCCTGTCACAGTGCCGTTCCCAATGCCGCCATTCCCAGTGCTGCCTTTCCCAGTGCCCTCCAGGTGCCACTCCCAGTGCTCTCCTGGTGCCACTCCCAGTGCCATTCCCAGCTCAGCACAGCATCCCTCTCACCCCCTGTGCAGGGTTTGGTCTGTCCTGGCCCTTCCCTGTCCTGGCTGTTCCCAGCTGTCCCTGTGCCGTGATCCCAAGACTGCTGTGGGAAGGAGGGGTGTGGTGGCCGTGGGGAGTGGCCCTGGCTGGATTCCAGGTGTCCCCAAAGCTGCACCATCCCTGCCCTCCTCAGGGCACAGGAAGGAGAACCAAAGGCTCCAGGGTTGGGAGAAGGGCAGGGAGGGCTCAGTCCCTGAGCACCAGCACGGGCAAAAGGGGCTCAACTTGGGGAAATGACTGAATTTATTATCCATCAAAGCAGAGCTGAAAATGAAGTAAAAAATCCTAAAAAAGCACCTAGAAGGTGGGGGGTTCTCTGCTCCCCATGGGCTGGCAGGGAATTCCAGCTCGAGTACTTGGAGCTTCTCCAGCCCCTCCTTCCTCCCTGAGCTTGGTGCCCACAGGGTCTCTCACACATTCTCGCTCCTCTGGCCACAATTCCATCTGCACAATCCCCTTTTCCCCTCCTGGTTCTGGTATTCCCAAGGCTCAGCCCTGGCCAGCAGCAGGTCCATCCCAAACCTGGCTGTGCACACCCAGTACAGGTTTTTTATCAGGACTGGGCTCCCTGAGGACACCTCGGGACAGAACCAGGCTCTGCAGCCCTCCCTGTGCCCGGCAAAGCCCTGTCCAGCTCTGGCCCAGGCACTGCCCTGGCTCCAGCCTCTGCAGGGCAGTGGGATGAGGCTGTGCTGGGAAGGAGCAGAGTGCTGGCGTGATGTGATGTGATCATGTGATGTGATATGTGTGTGATAAGGCACTGAAACGCCCTTTGAGCTGGGAGGAGCCCCCAGGCTGTCCTTGCAGGCAGTGCCCTGCAGCTGTTGGGAGCTGGATGGTCCTGGCAGCAGCCAGGATGTGTTCCCTGGGGCAAAGTCCTCCTCTGTCACCCTGGCTCATCATCCCAACCCAGAGGATCCTCTCGGGCACTGGCACCTGGCTCTGCTGTGCCTGCCCTCAGCATTCCAGAGGCTCTGGACTGGGACCAAATCCCTGTTGTGCAAAGGCAGAGTAGGTCAAGGCTGGTCCCAGACAACCAAAGGTCCCAGAACCTGTCAGTGTGTGAAAGGGATGCCTTGAGTCAGGAACTGCCACCCAGGGCTGGGCTGAGTCACTGGCCCTTGGCCAAAGGCCTTTTAAACCAGGCCAGACTCACTGCTTGGATTTCCCCCTTGGGTGGCGTTGCCATGGCCTGGTTCAGAGCAATCCCAACACGCCCTAAAGGATCCTCATGGCTCTGCTGTCCCCATGCTCCTGCACACCCAGTAACCCAAACACCTCCCCCTCTCGCAGCAAAAATACTTCGACTCTGGTGACTACAACATGGCCAAGGCGAAGATGAAGAACAAGCAGCTGCCAAGTGCAGGGCCTGACAAGAACCTGGTGACAGGAGACCACATCCCCACGCCCCAGGACCTGCCTCAGAGAAAGTCCTCGCTCGTCACCAGCAAGCTGGCGGGGTAGCCTGCGCTCCCAGCTGGGGGCTTCCCTCTTTTTGTTTCTTTTCTTTTGGCTAAATGGATTGAACTTCACTGTACCATAGGGATGGGAGCACCAGAACCCATGTAGTTGTTTGAGTCTTTCCAGCGAACACACCCCAAACCCGAGCGGGGAGGGCAGGGTTGGGTTGGCCCTTCCCCTCAGCGAGGCTTTGCCTTAATTTTCCTGCTGTTTGAAACCATCCCAGAGCCACTGGAATGCTGCCTCCTCGCTGGGAGAGCCCCGGGAGGAGCAGGAGAGGGCTCGGGGGAGGCGCCTGGAGGAGGGGAGAGCGCAGGGCTAAGGCGTGGGAAGGGATTTCAGGTGTTGGGGGTCTGCAGAGCGACCCAGCTGGGCAGGAGGTGTGATCCCAGGTCTGGAAAGTGTGATCCCAGATCTGGGAGGTGTGATCCCTGATCTTGAAAATGTGATTCTAGATCGGGCAGGTGTGATCCCTGATCTGGCAGGTGTGATCCCAGTCTGGAAGCATAGTCAGGTGTGTGCATTAGAGCTTCAAAGTGAAGAAACTGGCTGAGATGAAAATCCCGGGGGTTGTTGTTGGGCTGAGCTGCCTGGGGTTTGTCCCTGGCTCAGCTCACAGGGACAACATGTCCAAGGGGTGTGAGAGGGGGGTTGGGCAGTGTTTGAAACATCTTGTGGCTGGTTTGGGGGTAGAGCCCCAGCACAGCTGCCCCTGAGCGTGGCGTGGCTGGCAGGGCCTGACTGAATTTGGCCAGAGGGGCTCAGCCAGAGGCTCAGCTGCCCCGAGGCCGTGGGGGCAGTTTCTCTGTCCCTGGGCAGTTCTGCTCAGTGAGGCTGTGCCTGGCCAAGGGGGAGATGAGAACTGAGCTCTTCTCCTCCTGCCAGGGAGGTGGGAGAGGTGGGAGCTGAATCCATCAGGGAGCTGGATGCAGCAGGAGGTCAGGACACAGCAGAGCCCTGCCTGGGCACCTGCAGCCCCTGCCTGGGCACCTGCAGCCCCTGCCTGGTGCCAGACCTTGGTGCTGGCAGAGCAGGAGCAGCAGCAGCCAGGGAGAGGGATCTGTGCTGCTGGAGCTGACAGTGGAGGGAGAGAGGCAGGACTGGGGGTAACCACCCAGAAGGGGGAAAAAAGCACGAGAAACAGGAATTTGAAGGGCGTTGAGGCAAACCTGTGTTTTGAAAGTGTTGGGCATCCCAAGCTTGGATTTGTGGTTTTTTCCTCCCATTTTTTCCCTTTTTGTGTTTTCTTTGTTTCAAGCCTGGGAAAAAAAATAACAAAACCCCCAAACTAACACCAACATCACAACAAAAAAGCCCCGAACCCAACGACCTGTTGCTGCAGCCCTGCAGAGCCACGCATGCTGGGGGTGGCACTGTCCCCACCTCGTGCCCTGGATCCCAGTGGCCTTTTCCAAGCAGTGGGAAATGCGGGCACGCCTGTGCCAGGGCATCACGAAACTTGCCCCAGTTTCAGCCCCGTCCTGGAAGCACAAG
Source organism: Corvus hawaiiensis (assembly GCF_020740725.1). NCBI lineage: Eukaryota > Metazoa > Chordata > Aves > Passeriformes > Corvidae > Corvus > Corvus hawaiiensis. The sequence goes on from NC_063241.1 coordinate 1,375,119, forward strand.
GGCCAAAGGAAGGGAGGCAGCAGGTGAAGGATGCCCAGGCGTTCCCGGGAAGCTGTGTCACCCTCGGGAAGCTGTGTCACCCTCGGCACTTTCGTGTCACTGGCCGAGGTGTTGCTTCCCCAGGAGAATGTTTGCCGAGGGTGTGCTGGAATGTGTGTCCTGGATCCTGCCGACAGAAACAGGCTCTGATGGCCCTGGGGCTGCTCCTGGCCACTCTGTGGGGAGGGGACGAGGAGTGTGGTGGGATTGGGACCTGCCCCTTGCACCCACAGGTTCCTGCTCTGGCTTCCAGCACTTTCCCAGCCCCTGTGTGACTTGGCCGGGGCGGTGGCTGCACACCCTCCGTGGATGTCCGGCTGTCTGTCCTAGCCACGTTGTAAATAGATACAAATATATAAAAATATATATAATTTTTTACATGTTCACCTCTTCTGGAGTGCTGTGCTTGCTTTTTATTAAAACAACCCCCAAAAGGGGAAATAAAACCCGAAAGAGGAAATAAAGTGAAGGATGCAAAGGGGTGTCGCTGCTCCGGGGCTGTCCCTGTGCTGGGGGGGGACAGAGGGAGGGGACAGCCCCCCAGCCGTGTCCTTCCCTGGTTTTCCAGGTGTGCTTGTGCAGGAGGGAGAGGGGATTGGACACCACAGGATGAGAACCAGCAGGAGCAGCTCTGACCAGGGGTGGTAGCCATGGAAGGGGGTCATTCCCATTCCCATTCCACCCCAGAGCTGGATGGGCAGTGAAGGGGAGGGGGATGATGCTGGCAGCCCCCTCCCCACCTCTCACGGTGCTCGATGGGAGAGGGGAGTTTGGGGTCTCCCACCTTTGGGGCCAAGCCCCACCTTGGCTCACAGCGGAGACTGGGGACACAGGGGAGGGGTTTTATCCTCTTGTCCTCAGCACGAATCTCTGCCCAGAGTTGGGAGCTCCAGCTGCCCTCCCCCACAGGGACATCCTTCCACACTGTCCCAGCGTGGCCACCTTTGTCCCCACTGTCACCCATCAGGGTCTCTCCAGGTGCCTTCTGAGGTGCCAGAGCATCCCTGGGGTGCTGGAGCACGGCCACTCCTGCCTTTCCCACCTCCAGGAAGCCCCATGTGGCCTCAGCATGGCCACCCCCCCTTCTCTCCCCACTGTCGGCCACCCTGGAGGCTTCACCTCTGGGATTTTCAGCCCTGCCCGTTCCTCAGTCCCACCTTTCCTCTGGAGCTCACCAGCCCAGCCGGGGGTGTCACTGGGCTGGGCCGTGCTCCCCGGAATCCTCCGATCCTCCCGAAGCCTCTGTGTCCCAGATTCCCCAGGAGTGGCCATTCCAGAGCCCCTGGAGCCCACCCACCCCGGTCCCCAGGGACACGCAGGGACCCGCAGGGACCCACAGGGAACGAGCAGGGACGCGCTGTTCCAGCCCGGGCCGTGTTTGTGCTAAAGCTTGGCACTGCCTCACAAAAATGTGCTGGGCGCTGCCAGAGCTCCCTGTTATTGCTCCCGGTGCCAAGAATTTGCTTCCCGACAAGGACACATTCCTTGGGGCCACGAGAAGGATTTTGAGAGGGACGAGTTTCGTCTTGCTGGACCCCCCAGCCACGCTCGTGCCCTGGTTTGGGGGGGTGGCAGCAGGGACAGGAGCTGGGGGGGTGAAGGGACACCCGGGGGGGATGCACATCCCTGGTTTTTGCAAGATCTGGGACATGAGAGCTCCGGGCCATTGGGATGGGGCTGTGCCCTGTGCTCACCACAGCCTCCCCCGCTGCTCCAAACAGAGCTCAGTGATGCTCAGGATGGGGACAGAGGCTTGGGTTTGCCGCAGTTTGTCCCCAGAAATGCTGACCAGAGAGGGGCTTCTTCCTGGTGGCAGCTCTCAGTGCCTCCCTGCAGCGCAAAGACCCCACGGGAGGAGCTGTGCTCTCCCAGCCTCTGGCATTTCATCCCCACCTCTGGGGCTCCCCCCACTGCCTGAACCCCGAGGCACTGGGATCTCCTGCCTGCAAGACGCCTGCTGGGATGGAAAGGACTTTCCTGGGTCCCTTTTGGTGCTGGCGGTTCAGCACAGAGCCCACCCTGTGCTGCGAGGGGAAACCAGACCCCCATCCTGTGGCCCCTGTGTCTCACCCTCATCACATCCCAGTTTGGTGATGCCACTGGGCAATGGGGGCTGGGGGCTGGTGTCACTTCCCAGGTGGGAGCCAGGGCTCCAGTGGGTACTTTGGTGGCCTTTGGTGGCACAGAGAGGCCCCAGCACATGTCCCTGGGCACCTGAGTGCCATCAGGGCCTGCAGGGAAACCCATTTGGGGGGTAACTGTGATTTCAGGGGGTACCAGACCCCAATTTCCGGTGTTTTGGGAGGCATCAAAGAACTCCAAGGCTGTTGAGCTGCAGCGGTCACTGGCTCTCAGGTGGGAACGGCCCCAGGCCAGCCCTGCAGGACAGCAGAGCCTTTGCCCCCATGCCCACCTCTCCACCCGGACTTTCTGGGAGGTGGGAATGGAGCAGAGCCCTGGAAAAGGGTCCAGCAAAGGGGTGTCGGAGATCTCCCGTCCTTCCTCACTACCCCAGGGCAAACCCATGGCATTCCCTGTTCCTTGAGGGTCTGATCCACCTGCACTGGCACAAACCCCTGAGGCTTCTTCCCCGGCCAAGCTTTGCCCAAAACAAGGCAGATTTTTGAGGGCATCAGGCTCAGTCCCAGGGGTGCAGGAGGGGCCTGGGGCCAGGGGAGACCAAAATTGACACCCAGAGCCCCAAGGATGCCGAGACTGACCCAGGTGACCCCGGGGTGACCCACGCGGGCAGTGGGTCCTACCAGAGCCCCGAGGACACGGGGAATGCTCTGATCTGAGACCCCTCAGAGCCGATGGGCACAGGGGGGTTTCAGTCCTGGGAGAGATGTGGGACAGCCCACCAACGGCTGGAAGCAACAGGGCAGTTCCCCATGAACATCCAGATAAGCGAGCCAAGGTTGGAATGGGCTGGAACCAGACAGATCCAGGTGGGATTCCTGAGAAGCACGGAATGGTTTGGGTTGGAAGCATCCTTTAAAGGCCATCTACTGCAACACCTTCACCAGAGCAGGCTGCTCAAGAGCTCTGTCCTTCCCGACTTGGAATGTTTTAAGGGATGGGGCATCAACCACCTCTGGGCAACCTGTTCCAATGTCTTATTACCCTCAGAATAAAACACTTCTTCCCTATACCTACCCACTTTTACAGTCTAAATCTACCCGCTTTTTACTTTAAAGCCATCACCCCTCTTGCTGGTGCAGTCTCACGGATGGCACTCCGTAGTCTCAAAACCTTTTTAGTCCACACCAGCGAGGCTGTGCTGGCTCTCTGCACCCTCAGCCCCGCGCCCGGGGATGCTTTGTGCTGCAAACCCATGAACGAAGCCGCGGCTGAGCCGGGGAGGGGCACACGTGGCCCGGGGAATGAGGATGGTCCCTGGTGCTGGGGGGGCTTTGCCTTGGGGGATTCCAGCCCCCGCTGTGCTGGGAGGGCTGAGGGAGGGGGTACCAGCACGGCACTGCCGAGGAGCTGCTGCCCGGCACCGGGAAGAGCCGGGGACACCGGGAGGGGGGTACCGGGCTCGGGGAGCGGAGGGGGTGGTCCCTCTTTTGACTGTTTCTCAGCCCAAAGAGCCACGCCGGCACCTCGCCAGCTCCAAGACAAACGGAAGCGGATGTAGAAAGAGGCCGGTCCCGTTCCCGCCCTCGCCCCGCCTCTGCGGCGTCACCGCCGCCGGTATATAAACCGGCCGCGCCGGTCCCGCCCGCACGCCGCCGGCCGCTTACACCGGGCGCCATGTTCGCCGTGAAGCCGAAAGCCGTCATCGGCTTCAACCTCTACTGCGGCGGCTCCCCGGCGCTGAGCCCCGCCGAGCCGGGGGAGCGCCCGGGCCCCGCGCCCGCCGCCGCCGCCGCTGCGGAGCCGCCCCGCGACCGCTCCGGGGCCGCCGGCGGCCGCGCCGACCCCCCCCGCGCGCTGATTGGCCGGGGCGCGGCGCCCCGCGCGCTGATTGGCTGCGGCGCGACTCTCTGGCGCCCCGAGGAGGAGCTGGACGGCTGCGAGCCCGAGCCCGAGCGCGGCCCCGCCGCCGACTCCCTGCCCGGGACCCCCCCGGGGCCCCCCGACGGGCTCCGGCAGGACTCGCTGGAGCTCATCAGCCGCTACCTGCGGGAGGTGGCGGGCGAGGCGCAGCCCAGCGCCAAGAAACTTTTCCCGGGGCTCCTGGGTGGTCCCGGCCGGCCCGGCGCGGCGGGGGATGCGGTGATGGAGAAGGCGCTGGAGACGCTGCGGAGGATCGGCGACGGCGTCATGCGGAAACATGAGCTCGCCTTTCAAGGTGGGTGTCAGCCGGACCCGCCGGGGAGGAGGCCGCGACCCCCGTCCTCTCCTTTGGGGAGATCTCCAGAGCTCGGTGCCGCCCGACCCCGTTGCCGGAGGGGCTTTGAGGAGGGCGCGCAGGGCGGGGGGTGATGCCCTCGTGGCCGCGCTCTCGGCCGGGTCATTCATGGGATGTGGCCTTGGTTCGGAGAGGGTTAAATAAAGCATCTGGGAAGTGATCAAAAACGAAACTGAACTTTGTTCCATTGGGACGAGGCAAAGCCGCTGTTGGTGTGTGCAGAGGAGATAATCTGGTTACAGATTAGCCCTGGTTCCTCCTCGTGTCCCCCTTGGCTCGGAGTGACTGTGCAAATAATCCCAAGCGTCCAAAGATTAGTTAGCTCAGGAGTTTCGAATCCTCACCCCCGCAGTTTAGGTGCAAGGGGATTTTTGGTGGGGGGAAGTCTCCTGGGCAATGTGCTCATAGAACCATGGCATGGTTTGTGTTGAAAGGGACCTTAAAACTCAGCCAGTCCCATCCCTTGCCATGGGTAGGGACACCTTTCGCTGTCCCAGGCTGCTCCAAGCCCCGTCCAGCCTGGCCTTGGGAACTTGCAGGGATGGGGCAGCCACAGCTCCCCTGAGAAATCTGTTTTAATGCATTTCACCCACTTGTGCAGAGTCCCGAGGCAGCCATAGGAAGTTGACCCCCAGTGCCTGGCCTGGTGTCCTGGGGATGAACTGGAAGTGAGAAGTGACCGGTTTGACCTGGTTTGTGAAACTCAGGCTGGTCTGGGGCTGAGCTCCCAGCTTGGGGCTGGTGTTGGAGCTGCTTTGGGCAGTCGGATCCCAGGTCAGGATGGAGCCCAGCACAGCAGGGCAGTGTCTGCATTTCCTCCTGAGGTGCCGTGTGGTGAAACACCTTCCTCCTTGCAGGAGGATGTGCCAGTTTCTCAGCTTGCCGGGTTTTTGGCGCTTTTTTTTTTTGTTGATTTTTGAACACAAAGAGCTTCAGTTTCATCCTTAGCTGTGCCGGTGGGAAAGGCAGTGGGATCAGTTCCTCTGTCCCAATTCCCGGACGTGCTTGTTGAATGACTCTGGGGAGGAATGTCTAGGCTGACGTGAGCTGGCCGAGGCTCCTGTAAAGGACGGTGATTTCCTGAGTGCTGAGGAGGAACTGCCTCGGGAAGGCTTCCTGCAAGTTTGAGCAACAACAAGCAACGCCTTTCGGTTTCGTAAAGGCTTGGCTTGTTTGCTTATTCACAGCAGGGCACTGGAGGTCGAGCTGGGGAATTCTGCTCTCCCAGGCTCTAGTCCCGTGTTAATGAACCGGGGACACGCCTGGCTGGCCCTGCGTGGCTGTCCTTGCTCTCAGCTCACCCCAGGCTCTGGTTCTGCTGTGCTGGGGCTTGGAAGCCTTGAGACAGCAGCATGTGACGTGCTCAGACACCACAGCTGTGCTCGAGACGGGGGGAGGAAGGAACTAAAAGTGTGTCAGGGGCTGGCTTCTGTCTGGCCCAGGTGAGGAAGGGCAGCAGAGCCCTCTGAGGAAGCAGGACTCGCTCTCCATCCCTGACACTGGGCTCCTGCAGCTGTAGGGACTCCAACTGGGGATGGGGGGGGGGGGGTCACACCCTGTCCCTGCCCCTTCTGGGGGGTGTTCGGTACCACGTCCCTGTCCTTAAACCAGAGTCTTCCAGGAATGCTGCGGAAGCTGGAGATCCAGCAAGAGGAGGACCTGCAGTCGGTGGTGGAGGTGACTGCCCACTTGTTCAGCGACGGGGTGACCAACTGGGGCCGTGTGGTGACCCTCATCTCCTTCGGGGCCTTTGTGGCCAAGCACCTGAAGAGCATCAAGCAGGAGCAGAGCATCAGCTCCCTGGCCGGGATCATCACGGACGCCCTGGTCTCGTCCAAGCGCGAGTGGCTCGAGAGCCAGGGGGGCTGGGTGAGTCACTGCCTGCCCCGAATTCCTGGGCTTTTCCCAGCATTCCAGCGTTTTCCTGTTTCTGTGTGTGTCAGTGCTGACTCACAGCTTCCAGGGAAAACCACGGGGCTGGAGCCAGGGGGGTTGTGGGGGTTCAGGAGGGACTCACCATGAGCTGCCTGAAGTGGTTTGAACTAAAAACGTGTCCCTGCCCAGCCTGGGGGCAGCATTCCCAAAGCCAGGGCAATCCTGGGAGGGCTAAGCTCACTTGGAGCTGGCCCACGGCTGCTGTGGTGGCTGAAATGGGGCTGGGGGAGCACGGGGGGGGAATGTGCTGGGCAGAAATGGGGCTGGGGGAATGCACAGCGGGGTGTTCTGGGCAGAAATGGGGCTGGGGGATGCACAGGGGCTGTTTTAGGCTGGAATGGGGCTGGGGGATGCACAGTGGGGTGTGCCAGGCAGGCTGTTCCCCCCCTGCCATGCCCTCCTGCCCACGAGGGGTGCCCAGCAGGGCAATGACCATCCCTTCTCTCTCCCAGGAGGGCTTTGTGGACTTCTTCCGAGTGGAGGACCTGGAGGGCAGCATCCGGAATGTGCTGATGGCGTTTGCAGGAGTGGCCAGCCTGGGGGCTGGCTTGGCCTACATGATCCGGTGAGGCCGGAGCTGCCCAGGACCAGGACTTTGGGAGGACTGGCTCCCTGGGGCTGCAGAGCTGCCTGCTCCCCCGAGGACTGCTGCTGAAGCTGGACTTGAGTGACCTGAGGAGGATATCGAGGTATCCCCGGAGCAGCTCTTTCCTGAGGAAGAGGAAGGTGTGATCCGAGGCTGTGGGTGCTGATGGAGGATTTATTGCTTTGGGAACAGAGTGTGGAAGAGTTGTTAACTCTGCTTCCTGCGAGAGGATGGTGCTGGGCAGCTCAAGTGGACTTTGCTTCACTTCGATCCCAGAGGGAACCATCTGGGAGCTCCAGCAGCTCCTGCCTGGACTGAGGCCTCCTGGGCTGGGCGAGGCAGCTGAGCCTGGAGCAGATGTTTGAGGGTTGTGGTTGTGGGGTTTTTTCTGGAAATAGCACCTTCTGCTGCCACTGCCCTGCCTAAACTCGCAGCTCTGCTGCTGGAGCAGAAGCACTGGATGCTGGAAATGTTGTGCCAGCCTGCACCTTCCCCCAGGTGCTGCCAGTGGGCCCTGGCAGTGGCAGAGCTGTGCCAGCAGACGGGACCTGGAGCCCTGCCCAGCCCCTTCCCTCCCCGTGGGGCAGGGGCTTGGAGGGGCTGGGGTCACACCCAGCTGTGTCCTGGCCCCGTCCAGCCTCTCCTGGCTGCACAAAGACAGCTGAGAAATGGGGAGTGCGTTTTGTAAGTACGTAAAAAACCCCCCCATGGGCTGGGGAGGATGTAGAGAACCTGTAAATATCTATAAATCTGTAGAATATATACATTTTTACAGAGCTGGCAATACAAAAAGGAGGAATTTGTTCTGAATGTGGGTGCACTGTGCTTCATTCCTCACGGGAAGTGGCATTTTTGTGGCAAAGCCTCTCCTCCTGCCTTGACTCCACTCGAGCCTTTCCCTCAAGTACTTGAGCAGCACAGCCAGGGACGGTGACGAGCAGCAGCGGCCTCGTGGGCTCGGTGTGACCACGGCTGGCTGGCAACAGCTGATGTTTCTGTTTGTTTTAATCCTTTTTTTGGTCGCTCTTGCCCTCCTGGCGGGGGCGGGGAGCTGTGGAAGTCGCTCTGGCCACTTCCTCGTCTTCCCTTCCTCTTGCTCCTCCAAGCCATGAGCTGGACAAAGCTGATGTTTGAATGTAAAACGTCCTGGGGCCGCCTCTGGCTTGTGTGGGTCCCTCGGGGGTGGCCCTGGGCTCCCAGGGGGCTCGCAGGGCTCATGGGGACCGTCCTTGTCCCCAGGACATGAGCCACAGCCTGAGCCATGCCCAGCTCAGCGAAGGTGCTACAGCCAGGCCCTGCTTGTGTGCAAAACAAGCTGCAGTTTGGTCAATAAATGTCTTTTGTTCTTGTTCCTCTGGTACCAAAGTGTCCCCCAAGGAGGGGCTGAGCTCCTGTGCTGCCCCTGGGGCTCCAGCAGCGCCTGGATTGCTGGAAAAGCCTCCGTGGGCTGTGGAAAAGGGCTCGGGGCGTGTGGTGTCACCTCTGGGGTTCCCCTGGGTGTGGGTGGGGAGAGCCCCTGAGGTGTCTCGTGCTCGGTGCCTGCACAGCCTGGGCTGTGCCACCCCCGGGGGCACCTGCAGCCCTGGGGACAGGGACATTCCTGTCCTCGGGATGTGCTCCTTGCCCGCTCCAGGGATGGGGATGTGCTCTCTGTGGGGCTTTGGTCACAGAATGCCAGACTGGTTTGGGTTGGGAGGGACACTAAAGCTCATCTTGTTCTACCCCATCCATACCATGGACACCTTCCAGGTTGCTCCAAGCGCTGTCCAACCTGCCTGGAAACACTTCCAGGGGTGGGGAATCCACGATTCTCTGGGAAACCTGTGCCAGGGCCTCATCCAGCCCTGCTGTGTGCCTCCTGCCTGGGCACAGCGAGCTGCTGCTGCAGTTTCCCCCCCTTTTTAGGGGACATGGGGACCTCTTTTCCTCTCTAAGAGGACCCTGCACCCCCAGACCTCCCCTGTGGCCCCCAAATTCCCATCCCCGCAGGTTTGGGATGTGGATGTGTCCCTCTCCCAGCTCCATGAACAGCTCCCCTCCTGCCTGGAGCAGCTCTGCTGGGGGAGCTTCAGCTGGAAAATCCCCTCTGGAGAGGCAAAGGATTTCCCTGCCCCTAAATCCGTGCCAGGGCTGTTGTCCCTGGGCCACCGAGCCCCCGCTCTGGGGGACGAGGCCGTGGCTTGCCAAGGTGCCGGCCAGGCCCTGGCTCCCGAAAACAACCCGGAGTGACTCAGCCCTGCTGTGCCGAGACTGCAAAACTGCTGCTGGCTGTGGGTTTTCTGCTTTTTTGGGGTGGTTTTTGTTTTAGCTTGGGTTTTTTTTTTGTTTTTTTTTTTTGTTCTTGGGTGGTTTTCTTTTTTTTTTTTTTTTTGTTTTAATGCTGTGTCTGTGGGGACTATTTTGGGCCTGTTCGGTTCCCTGGGGTGTTAATGCAAAACTGGGCCTCTGCCATGGAAATATGCAAAGGGATGGGGGTGTGGGGCATCTCAGGGGGTTGAGGACTCCAAGGGGGTTGGGATGTTGGTAGCTGGGAGGAGTTGGGGTGTTGGTGGCTCCCAGGGGTTGGGTGTGGGTGGCTCTCAAATTCGGGTGTGGGTGGCTGGGAGGTGTTGGTGTTCAGGGGGAGGGTGGGGTGTGTGTGACTCCAGGGGTTTGGGGTGTTGGTGGCTCCCAAATTTGGGTGTGGGTGGTTGCGGGGTATTGGGGCGTTGTAGGTGGCTCCCAGGGGTTTGGGGTGTGGGTGCCTGGGGAGGATTTGGGGTACAGGTTGGAGCTCGGGGTGTTTCTGGCTCCTGGGGTTTGGGGTGCTGATGGCTCCCACAGTTTGGGTGTGGGTGCCTGGGGGGGGTTTGGAGTGCTGTGCATGGGGGAATTTGGGGTGCTGATGGCTCAGAGAGGTTGGGGTGCAGGTGGCAGTGTGGGTGCTGGGGGGCAGGAATTGAGGTGCAGGGGCCTGGAGCAGTTTTGGGGTGCAAGGGCTGGGGGGGTGGGGGGAGGGAATTAGGGTGCCAGTGTCTGGAGCAGTTTTGGGGTGCTTGGGGCAATTTGGTGGTGCCTGTGGGGGATGGGTGCCTGGACCAGTTTTGGGGTGCAGATGCTGGGGGGGGTGTTGGGGTGTGGGTTCCTGTATCAGTTTTGGAGTGCGTGTATCAGTTTTGGGGTGTGAGTTTCTGTAGCAGTTTTGGGGTTCCTGTAGCAGTTTTGGGGTGTGAGTTTCTGTAGCAGTTTTGGGGTTCCTGTAGCAGTTTTGGGGTGTGGGTGCTGGGGGGTGTTGGGGTGCAGGTTCCTGTATCAGTTTTGGGATGGGGGTTCTTGTATCAGTTTTGGGGTTCCTGTAGCAGTTTTGGGGTGCAGGTTTCTGTAGCAGTTTTGGGATTCCTGTAGCAGTTTTGGGGTGCGGGTTCCTGTAGAAGTTTTGGAGTGCAGGTGCTGGGGGGGGGTGTTGGTTCCTGTATCAGTTTTGGGGTGTGGGTTCCTGGAAGCAGTTTTGGGGTGGGTGTATCAGTTTTGGGGTGCAGGTTCCTGTAGCAGTTTTGGTGTTCCTGTATCAGTTTTGGGGTTCCTGTAGCAGTTTTGGAGTGTCTGTAGCAGTTCTGGGGTTCCTGTATCAGTTTTGGGGTGCAGGTGTCTGTAGCAGTTTTGGGGTGCAGGTTTCTGTATCAGTTTTGGGGTGCCTGTAGCAGTTTTGGGGTGCGGGTTCCTGTAGCAGTTTTGGGGTTCTTTTATCAGTTTTGGGGTGCGTGTATCAGTTTTGGGGTGCGGGTTCCTGTATCAGTTTTGGTGTTCCTGCAGCAGTTTTGGGTTGCAGGTTTCTGTATCAGTTCTGGGGTGTCTGTAGCAGTTTTGGGGGGGGTCCCGGCGGTGTTTCGGGGTCGGTGTTTCCTGGAAGCCGCCCAGCCCTGCCGATAACCCCGAGGTTTCCGCTTCCGTCCCCGCCAGGGCTTTTCGCAGAAGCCGCCGCGACTTCCCCGAAGCGGGCTGTAAATAAGAGCGGGGGGGAAGGGGGGGAACTAAAGATTGAAGATTAAAACGCAGCTGTGGGGCTGCTGTGGACGGGGGTGCTGCAGGCTGGGACATCTCAGCGCCTGCTTTGGGGTCCCCCCTTGCTCTGGGACCCCCGGCGAGGAGGGGGTCGGGGGGGTCGGTGGGTTTTGGGGCGGGGGAAATGTTGAGGAAGCAGCTGGGGCTGAGCCCGGCCCCGAAAGCTCCCGAGCAGGGGCTCATGCAAATGCACAAAATCCCCCAGTTGGCCAAAATACCCAAATCGGTGCCCGTTTGGGGCTCGGTCACGCCCCGGGGGCTGTCACGGTGCGGGAGCTGCTCTGGCTCCAGGTGTGGCCCTTTCCCCCTGGGGGCTCCGGGAGCTTGGGGGGCTGCTCTGTGCTCCCCTCGGTCTTGTGGGGCAGAGATTTTCACTGCCTTCCCCCTCCAGCTGTGGGGCACGGGGGGGGGGGGTTTTGGGGCCGGGGGGTCTGTGGGGAGCTCCTGGGAGCTGGGGCAGGGGGCTGGGCAGGACGGGACCCCCAGCCCAGGTCGGAGATGCTCTGGGGGCAGAGGGGCTGCCTGCTTTGGGGTTTGCCTGGTTTCCTTCCCTGCAGGGGAAGGAACCGGGGCGGGGGCGGGTGACTCATTTGGGCCGAGATGACGAAGATTTGGGGCATTGGGCTCTGGGTTTCGGGAGTGGGCGGGTGTCACTGCACTCCTGTCATGAGCTCGTCAGGCCTCAGCCCTCCCCTCCAGAGCGGGGGTGGGGTCCCATCCTTTCCCCCCTCACGGCTCCTGTCCCCTCCCGGGGCTCAGGTCCCGCTGTCCCCCGGCTCTGCCCGGGGTTGGGGGTTCTGAGCCCACCCTGGGGTTCTGTCCCTACAGCACAGCCCTGCCAGGACCCTTTTCCAGGAACTCGGGTGCCCGTGACACCCCAAACCCCCCTTCCCTGGCTCCCCAGCCTGGCCGTGGTCCCTGGGCTGCTTCCTCCTCTTCCTCGCCCTCCTTTTCTCCTTCTCTTCCTCCTCCTCCTCCTCTTCCGGACCCCCAGCCCCCCCCGGTATGAGGGTGTTGGGGGACACAGGGGGTGTTGAGTGGCTGTGGTTTGGGGGATTTGGGGATTATGGGGGCACAGGGAGTGTCCAGGCTGTGGGGGCAGGGGTCACTGGGTGCGGGGCCGGGCCTGCCCGGGCAGGAGGCAGCGGTGACTCAGGCAGGAATGTGCTGGCAGGACACGATGTCCCTGTCCCTGTTCCTGCTCCGGGCACGGGCACGGCACGGCCCTGGCACCGCCCCGGGCACGGCTCCACACCCGCTGGGGCCGTGGTGCCCAGCGTGCTCCCAGTGCACCCCCAGTGCTCCCCAGTGAGTCCCCAGTGTTCCCTAGAGCACCCTCAGTGTTCCCCAGTGCGCCCCAGTTCTGACATCTGGAGCAATGTCCAGTGTGTCCCAGTTTCCCCCAGTGCGCCCCAGTGCTGATTTGGGGCACCCCAGTGCTGATTTGGGGCATCCCAGTGTATCCCAGTTTCCCCCAGTGTGCCCCAGCACCGTCATGGGGGTGCAGTGCAGGGAACAGGGAGGGCACCGGGGTGTCCCAGAGGGGGACAGGGGGGACAGGCCATGCCGCAGCACAGCCCGGCTCTGGGTCATCGTGGCCCGTCCCTCTGGACACCGAATTCATTTGTCCCGTGTGGCCGCTGTCCCCCCCGCCCCTCGGGGGTCCTGCAGGGTGGGAACAAAGCCCAGACCTCCACGGGGCTGGGGATGCGTCACTGTCACTGTCACTGTCCAGGGAAACGGAGGCCCCCAGCCCCTCCCAGCCTCTCCCAGCCCCTTTCCCAGCTCCAAGGTGAGGGGTGGGGACAGTACAGGGGGTCCTGAGGGTCTCTTTGGAGCTTTGTCCCCTGCCTGGGTGCCTTTGGCACCTTTGGAAGCACCCTGGGACGTGGGGTGGGGGATCTGGATATTTGGGATGCGTGGGGCTGGGGGCCACAGGGGTGACCCCGTGGCCAGGGATCCACGGGCGGGGGTGACAGGGGCACCCCACAGCCAGGCTGCTGTGGGATGGGGGCACGGGACACGCCACGGCCGGGGTGTGGGCACTCGGGGGTGGGGTTGGCACGGGGCTGGGGTCCTGCTCTGCTGTCCCCAGCAGTGTCCCCCTGGCCGGGCACTGCAGGGCATCACCTCACCCAACACCAGCTCAAATCCAGCCCCAAACCTTCACCTTCCCCACCCCACCCTGACCCCCCCCAGCCCAGGGATTGGCAAATCCCGGTCCTGGGGGACCCAGAAGGCCCCGCTCACCCATCACGGGGACGTCTCCAAGTGTGGCAGCCCCGGGCTGGGCTGGCAGGGACAGAGCCCCAGGGGTGCCCCAAGGGGATCGGGAGCCCCGAGAACCCCGGGGGCAGAGCAGAGGCTCCATCTCCAGCACGAGCCTTGCTTTGGGCCTCTTTTTGGGGAAAATCTGGGGTTTTGCTCTGCCCAGGGAAGGGGAGATTTTTGTTTCCCCGGCCAGGCTGAGGAGCTGGAATACAGCAGGAGGATGGAGCAGGAGCTGTCCCTGTGCCGGGGGGGGTCAGAGCTCCCTCCTTGGGGTGCTCTCTGGGGAGAAGGAGGAAGGGAACTGCTCCAGTGAGGGTGGGGATGCCGTGCCCGGGGGTGGGGAGTTGCTGGGGGTCTCTCCAAGGCCAGGATCGCTGCTCCCTGTGCCAGGGCACCTGTCCTGCCAGTGCCACCAGTCCCGGGGGCACTTCTGGGCCCCTCACCCCAAGAAAAAAGTGGAGGGGAAGGGAACAGAGCTGGGAAGGGGCTGGAGAATTCCTGAGGGAGCTGGGAAAGGGGCTCAGGCTGGAGCAAAGGAAGCTCAGGGGGGACCCTGTGGCTCTGCACAAGTCCCTGACAGGAGGGGGCAGCCGGGGGGATCGGGCTCTGCTGGCAGGGAACAGGGACAGGAGGAGAGGGAACGGCCTCAGGCTGGGCCAGGGGAGGTTTAAATGAGGTATCAGGAAAAATTTCTTCATGGAAAGAGTTGTCGGGCACTGGAACAGGCTGCCCAGGGCAGTGGTGGAGTCACCATCCCCGGAGTATTAAAAACTGTGTGGATGTGGCACTTGGGGACAGGGATTAGTGGGGGCACAGGGTGCCCAGAGCAGCTGTGGCTGCCCCTGGATCCCTGGCAGTGTCCAAGGCCAGGCTGGACATTGGGGCTTGGAGCAGCGTGGGACAGTGGGAGGTGTCCCTGCCATGGCAGGATGGGATGGGATGAACCTCAAGGTCCTTTCCCACCCGGAGCACTCCGTGACTCTGTGATTCCATGATTCCAGGGCTGTTACAGAGCTGGGGCAGGATCTCCCTGGCAGAGCAGATTTCACCTCCCACCACAGACCCTCCCCAGGGATCCTCTGCAGGTCTGGGTTTCCCACCGAAGGTAAGAAATTCCTGCCCCGGAGTTTGCCCAGGGCCTCATCCCGCGGGAGCTGCCGGACAGAGCGGGATGGGCCGGGGGCGGTGTCCGAGCGGGGTCTGTCCGGGGGCACGGACCGGGGGGTCCCGGACCGGGGGCGGTACCAGAGGCGGTACCGGGGGCGTCACCGACCGGGGCCGGAGGGGGGTCCCGGGCCGGGGGCGGTACCAGAGGCGGTACCGGCGGTGTCACCGACCGGGGCCGGAGGGGGGTCCCGGACCGGGGGCGGTACCAGAGGCGGTACCGGGGGTGTCACCGACCGGGGCCGGAGGGGGGTCCCGGGCCGGGGGCGGTACCAGAGGCGGTACCGGCGGTGTCACCGACCGGGGCCGGAGGGGGGTCCCGGACCGGGGGCGGTACCAGAGGCGGTACCGGGGGTGTCACCGACCGGGGCCGGAGGGGGGTCCCGGACCGGGGGCGGTACCAGAGGCGGTACCGGCGGTGTCACCGACCGGGGCCGGAGGGGGGTCCCGGGCCGGGGGCGGTACCAGAGGCGGTACCGGGCACGGACCGCCCGCAGGGCGCTGTCGCCGCCCGGTGGCCAAAGGTCGGTACTGCACTCAGGGCTCCGCACATGCGCAGTGGCGCCGCCGCCGCCGCCCGCCGGTACCGGCACCGCGGGGCTGAGGGGTCCCGGGCGCTGCCGCCGCTGCCTCCCGGTTCGGAAAGGAAAGGCCGCCGGTGCTGCCCCGCCCGGGCCGGGTCGGAGCCCAACGCGCGGAGCGGCAGCGCCGGTGCCGCCCCGGGTCAGCGCCTCCCTCCCGCCCGCGCTGCTGCTGCTGCTGCCACCGCGTGGTGGGAGCGCGGTACTGCAGGGGCCGCGCGGGTGTGCGGGAACGGGGCAGGGACCCCCGAGGTCGGGACAGCACCGCCCCCAGACCCCTCCATCCTGCCCCCCCCCAGGCACAGCACCGCCCCCAGACCCCTCCATCCTGCCCCGCCCCAGGGACAGCACCGCCCCCAGACCCCTCCATCCTGCCCCGCCCCAGGCACAGCACCGCCCCCAGACCCCTCCATCCTGCCCCCCCCCAGGCACAGCACCGCCCCCAGACCCCTCCATCCTGCCCCGCCCCAGGGACAGCACCGCCCCCAGACCCCTCCATCCTGCCCCGCCCCAGGCACAGCACCGCCCCCAGACCCCTCCATCCTGCCCCCCCCCAGGCACAGCACCGCCCCCAGACCCCTCCATCCTGCCCCGCCCCAGGGACAGCACCGCCCCCAGACCCCTCCATCCTGCCCCGCCAGGCACAGCACCGCCCCCAGACCCCTCCATCCTGCCCGCCCCAGGGACAGCACCGCCCCCAGACCCCTCCATCCTGCCCCGCCCCAGGGACAGCACCGCCCCCAGACCCCTCCATCCTGCCCTGCCAGGCACAGCACCGCCCCCAGACCCCTCCATCCTGCCCCCCCAGGGACAGCACCGCCCCCAGACCCCTCCATCCTGCCCGCCCCAGGGACAGCACCGCCCCCAGACCCCTCCATCCTGCCCCCCCTCCCCCCCCCCCCCCCCCAGGCACAGCACCGCCCCCAGATCAGCTCCACTTGGCCAGAATCACAGAATATCCTGAGCTGGAAGGCACCCACAGGATCATCCAGTCCAACCCCTGGCCCTGCACAGACGCCCCAACAACCCCACCCTGGGCATCCCTGGCAGCGCTGTCCAAACGCTCCTGGAGCTCTGGCAGCCTTGGGAATGTGACAATTCCCTGGGGAGCCTGGGCAGTGCCCAGCACCCTCTGGGGGAAGAACCTTTCCCTGATCTCCAACCTAAACCTCCCCTGGCCCAGCTCCAGCCGTTCCCTGGCTCCTGTCGCTGTCAGCACAGAGCAGAGATCCGTGTCTGCTGCTCCTCTTCCCCTCACAAGGAAGTTGTAGACTGCAGTGAACCTCCCCTCTCTCCTCTCCTCCTCCAGAACAGACCAAGTACCCTCAGCCACTCCTCGAGGCTTCCCCTCGACCATCTCCCCGCACCATCTCCCCCAGTGTCCCGCTCCCAGGAGGCTGCTGCTTCTCCTTGCTCGGATTCGTTCCCAGCTGTTGAAGACCCAGTTTTTAACCCCCTTTCCTCTCGGATCAGGGCTCAGCAAGCAAAGCCCCAGTGAGGGGACAATCCGTGAGAAACGCGTGGTGGCAAAGGTGACTGCTCTGCAGCGTGTGCGGGACCCGCTGCGGGCTCCGGACAGCGATGGCAGGAGGTGCTGGGGGAAGGAGAGCGCCCGCCCCGTGGGGGTGGTGCGGATGGCTGCTCCTGAAGGTGGCTGATGGAAGCTTGGCGAGGAGAGAGCAGTTTGTCATCGTCCCCACCCACGCTGGCACCGGGCGCTTGCTGTGCCCAGGAAGGTTCTGTCACCTCCTCTCACGAGCCCTCCTCCAAAACTGGGACACCACCCCCAGAGCTGGGATACATCCCAGGATTGTTCCCACACAAAAGGTGCCACGATTGAAAGCTGTTGCTCATCTTCACCTGCCCTGGGCTTTCCTTCCCAGAGAAGCTGTGGCTGCTCCTGGATTCCTGGAAGTGTTCCAGGCCAGGCTGGACGGGGCTTGGAGCACCCTGGGATAGTGGGAGGTGTCCCTGCCGTGGCAGGGGGTGGGACTGGATGACCCCAAACCAGTCTGGGATTCCTGTGGTCACTTCATGCCAATTGTATGACAACAGCCCAAGAGAGCAGGAAATCTGCCATGAGGGATTCACAGCTCCCTGACACCACAGCTTTGGGAGTGAAAGCCAGGCAGCTTCTGTCGTGGTTTTCCTTTTATTTTATTACAAAATCCTCAACACAGCTCAGCCCTGCACAGAACCAGAAAGGACAGCAACACCACAGTTCTCCGCTCAAAAAGCACAGCAAGGCTTCCCATGGAACAGCTTCCCGTGGAACAGCTTCCCGTGGAACCACCCTTCTGTGGCTGTGGCTGCAGCTGAGCTGGGGGTTCCTGCTCTGAAGGGGTTGACAAGGAAGTTTGGGACTTTCAGTTGGGTTTTTTGGCTTGTTCCTCTTTCAGAACACAGCCCTCACGCTGTCTGCAGCTTCCTCAGGAGGGGCAGCTCTGATCTCTGTTCTGTGTGACCAGGACAGGGCTCGGAACGGCTGGAGCTGGGCCAGGGGAGGTTTGGGTTGGAGATCAGGGAAAGGTTCTTCTCCCAGAGGGTGCTGGGCACTGCCCAGGCTCCCCAGGGAATGGGCACGGCCCCGGGGCTGCCAGAGCTCCAGGAGCGTTTGGACAGCGCTGCCAGGGATGCCCAGGGTGGGAGTGTTGGGGTGTCTGTGCAGGCCCAGGGGTTGGACTGGGTGATCCTGTGGGTCCCTTCCAGCTCAGGAGATTCCATCATTCTGTGACTCTTCCAAGTGACCTCTCAGTGGGGTCACAGCCCCCAGCCCTGGACACTCTGTGACACCACAGCTCAAGGGAAACCCCCCCGACCCGAGCACCACACCTCAGTCCAGGGCCAGGGAATCCCTTGGCTCCTGCTGACCCTCCCATTCCTGCCAGGAGCCCCAGTACAGCATTCCCACAGGAAACTGTGTTTAGAAATCCACTTTATTTGGTTCAAGACAAGTTGGTGATGGAGAACTCAGAACCCAGCACAGCCCCAGGTACCTCTGAGAACCCCAAGCAGCCACAGGCCACACTCGTCCCAGGGCTCCTGACACCTGGGCAGCACCTGGGATCCAGCCCCATGGGGTATCCAGGAGCAGCATCCTGGCTGGACCAGCCCCCCATGGCCCGACTGGACACACCTGAGCTTGAGCAGCTGCTGTGACGTGGCACTGGGTGTCCCTCACGTCCCAGGCCAGTGCAGCAGGAACGTGGGAGCAGGGAGGAGTCCGTGAGCCCTGGCTGGAGGAGCTGGGATGTGCTGGGAAGCTCGAGTGGTGCTGCTCCCCAGCCCAAGCATCCCTGGAAGTGGCCCTGGAGCCAGTCCCTGGCCTGCAGCTGGGACAGCAGTGGTTGTATCCCTTGGGAGGAGTGGGATTTCCCTGACCAAACCCCCCCCATCGCTTCCCTTGGCTGCATGGATCAGGAAAAACCGGGGAAGACGTGCAATCCAGCGCAGGACGTGGCAGTGGGAAGGAGCAGGACACAGGAGACGTGGCGTGGGCAGCTGCAAGTGTCACCCTGGTCCCCTCGGGGCTCAGAGGGGAGGCGGAGGAGGCGGCAGCGCCGGAGGCCCGGAACAGCCACGGCCATTCCCGGGAATGGGGAGGGTCCCAGGGGTCTCCGTGGGACTCAGCCCCCTCAGTTGATGGGCTCGTACTCCGAGTAGCGTCTCCTCCGCACCAGCAGCACCAGGCAGCTGCCCAGCAGCAGCATGGCCAGGGGCGTGCCCAGCGCCACGGCTGTGATGGAGATGACCAGGGCCGAGAAGGTGTCCCTGGGGGGCTGCCCGAAGCCCAGCAGCACCGACCTGCGGGAGGGCACGGGGCAAGTCAGGGCAGGGACGGGGATGGGCTCTGACCCACGGCTGGGAGCCCTGGGGCTCTGCAGCCTCACAGGGTCAGGCCAGGATCACACATATCCCTGGGGCTTTTGGGGCTTTCCCACCTCAGAGATTCAGCCCAAGATCCCACATATCCCTGGGGCTTTTGGGGCTTTCCCACCTCAGAGATTCAGCCCAAGATCCCACATATCCCTGGGGCTTTCCCACCTCAGAGGGTCAGCTCAAGATCCCACACAGGGCAGGATCAGGCTCCTCAAGAAACTCTGCTACAGGATTATGGGGAAACTCGAGACTTTGACAGGGAGACTGTTACTAAACAGAGAAACCCTACAACCTACCAGTCCCCCAAACTGCACATTATTAATGACCAGGAGCATCCCCACAGACCTCTCTCCACATCATTAGTGCCCAGGAGCATCCTTTCAGACCCTTCACACCCCACTGCATGTTGTTAATGACCAGGAGCATCCCCTCAGACCCCTCTGCACATCGTTAGTGCCCAGGAGCATCCCTCGCGCCCCTGGGACCCCTCTCACCAGCTGAGGTATCGCTTCTCCTGGTACACCCGTCCCTCCTCTCCCCCAAAGGACACATTGAGGGCGCTGATGGTGCAGGTGCTGCCCAGACTCTCCCCAAAGTAGGCCTGGACAATGCTGGACACGGGCAGGGTCCAGTTGGCCGCCTGCAGCCCCTGAGCCCGGCAGCGGATGCCGTCCTCGCGCCGGGGGCTCCGTGAGCCGTAGGCCGTCGCCTTCCACTGCAGGAACCCGAGCGTGGAGCTGCCGTTCTGGGACTCAGCTACCAGGGACAGCACCTGGGGAGGGACAGGGTGAGGTGAGGGACAGCAGGGTCACCCCCAGCCCGGGGTCACCCCTCGCTCACCTCAAAGATGGTGGGGGTGTACTCATCGTCGATGGAGCGCTCCGAGCGCAGCCTCCGCACCACCCCCGCCTCCTCCACCGTGGCCACCTCCAGCACAAAGCGGGAGCTGTTTCCCCGCGGGGCCACCCCGGCCAGGATGAATTCCAGCTGGGAGCTGTCTGCCGTGTGCAGGAGGCTGGGCAGGCGCCCGGCACGGCCACTGGCCTCGTAGGCTGTCACCTGCGGGGCACACGGGTCAGGGGGACAGCACAGGCAGAGCTGAGGAGCAGCATTCCCGCTCCAGAAGGGGCTTTGGACAGGATATTCCCCACATTCTCTGTGCCCCCGGACGTACCCGGAATGCCAGGCTGCCGTTGGCGAAGCCGCCGCCGGGGTCGGTGGCTGGGACCCCGCTGAGCTCGGCCGTCAGCGCCGTGTGGTTCAGGGTGTGGTTGAGGCTGTCCCAGGAGAACTCGGACAGGTCATAGGTGGGGTAGAAGAGCTCTCCCAAAGGCTTGGCCTCGCTGAACTCGAACAGCTGCAGGGAGGGAAGGGGAGAGGGGCTGGGAGCACCAGCAGGACGGGAGCTTTGCAATCCAGGGAACAACCCTGCCTCAGCCAAGCAGCTCAGGCTGGAGACAGACACCTCCTTGGATGGGAACGGATGGGAATGGTGGGGATTTCCCCGGAGCTGGGAAGCTGCCCAGGGACCCTGTGCAGCCCCAGCTGCCCCAGAGCAGCCCTTTCCCCACAGTACCTTGGTGAAGACCACGGCCGTGGAATAGACCACGCTGTCGGGAGGGTCGATCCAGATGGCTCCGGCAGGACTGGGCGAGAGCAGCTGGGTCCAGTTGACCCTCAGGGCGCTGCTGGGGCTCCGGGTGGCCACCAGCAGCACGGCGGGGGCCCCGATGCTGCTCCACACGTAGTGCAGGCTGTCCCCAGGCCCCGCCGCCCGCACGTGCAGCAGGTTCACGGAGGAGCCGTTCCAGCCGGGGTTGTACTGCATGGACACCTGCAGGCAGGCACAGGGACAGGGCTGGGGAGCGCTCTGAGCCCGGCACGACAATCCCGGCGTCCTGGGAGGATGGGACACCGGAGCTGCCTCGGCTCCCGTGACTCTGCAGCGCTGGTGTTGCTCAACGCGCTTGGTCAGCATTTCACAGCCGGACGTTTGGGAGCAGCTTGGAGCTGCTTCCCTTCCTATCCCACAGCCCTCTCCCTGCCCACGGCCATGCTGTTCCCACTGGATTAGGACAAAGGGGACACGAGGGACAGAGGTGGGTGGCCCTAGGCCATGTCACCGCATGGTTGGCAGGGCAGGGGTCAGCCCGGTCCCTGTCAGGACGGAGGGAGGGGCGGGCTTAGCTCCAGCCGCACGTGGGATGTGCCCGGTGTGAGGCTGCGGCCCCGGGGAGCCCCCTCCCCTCCCCAAACCACCCAAGGATGGGCCCCAGCGCGACCGGGCGGATCTCGGGGGGTCCAGCCCAGCCTCTGCTCCAGACAGGATCCTCCGAGGCCAAAAACTGAACCAAAAGTTTCCCCTCAACACGAGCAAGAACTTCTTTACGCTGAGGGTGGCAGAGCCCTGAACAGCTGCCCCGGGCGAGCACGGAGTGTCCCGCTCTGGGGACATCCCAAACCCACCCGGATGTCCCTGTGTCACCCGCTCTGGGTGACTCTGCCTGGGCAGGGGCTTGGATTGGGTGACCCCAGGTCCAACCCGGCTCTCCCGGGATTCTCAGATTCCCAGGGGGAGCGGGAGGGGACGGGAGGGTCTCAGGCACCATCGCAGCGCGGAGGGAGCGCAGAGAGAGCCCGGGGAGCGCGGCGGGGGCTCCGCACCCCGGCCCCGGTCCCCCGGCCCCGGTACCCCCCGACTCCCGCTCACCTTCCGGCCCCGCTCGGCCCCGGCCGCCGCCAGCAGCGCCGCCAGCAGCGCCAGCCCCGCACCGGCGGCCATGGCGCGACCGGCCCCGACCACGGCCCCGGGACCGCCCCGGAACCGCCCGGGGACCGCCCCGGAACCGCCCGAGAACCGCCCGGGGACCGCCCGAGAACCGCCCTGGAACCGCCCCGGGACCGCCCCGGGACCGCCTCGGAACCGCCCGGGGACCGCCCGAGAACCGCCCCGGGACCGCCCGAGAACCGCCCTGGAACCGCCCCGGAACCGCCCCGGGACCGCCCTGGAACCACCCGAGAACCGCCTCGGAACCGCCCCGGAACCACCCGAGGACCGCCCCGGGACCGCCCCGGGACCGCCCGGGGACCGCCCCGGGACCGCCCCGGAACCGCCCCGCGCGTTAAAGGAGCCCTTGGGAGCGATCGCGGGTTTGGAGGGAGACAGGAGCTGCTCGGAGTTTGCAGTTTTGCTTCCTGCTCGCCGTGTGCGCCGAGCCCCGTCCGCCCCCAGGGCAGCAGAGACCCCCTGTCCATCACCCCTCAGAGCGGAGACCCCCTGTCCATCACCCCTCAGAGCGGAGACCCCTGTGTCCATCACCCCTCAGAGCAGAGACCCCCTGTCCATCACCCCTCAGAGCGGAGACCCCTGTGTCCATCACCCCTCAGAGCAGAGACCCCCTGTCCATCACCCCTCAGAGCGGAGACCCCTGTGTCCATCACCCCTCAGAGCAGAGACCCCCTGTCCATCACCCCTCAGAGCAGAGACCCCTGTGTCCATCACCCCTCAGAGCAGAGACCCCCACTCCGCTGCCAGCGCGGCTGAGACCCACCAGACTCCGCCTGGCATTCTGTGCAGATTCCTGCCTCCGCTCCTCAGGACACTGCAGACCCCCCTCCTTCATCGTCCCATCCAGCAGAGACCCCCACCTCAATCCAGCAGGACAAGGGAGACCCCTGTTCTGCTCTGGGGAGCAGAGACCCCCCCACCTCCATCCCCAGGGCAGCAGAGACCCCCTGCCACTTCACCTCGTGGAGTTTCTGAGCCTTTGGGGTCTCTGAAGCTTCACCCTGGGGCCTCTGGAGCATCCCGCACTCCAGAGACCCCTCAGCGTCACCACCCCCGTGCTCTGGAGACCCCCAAGTCCAGCAGAGACCTCCACGACAACAGAGACCCCCATGTCCATCCCCCAGGGAGGGCAGCGGAGACCCCCCTCCTTCATCATCCCATACAGGGGAAACTCCCTCCTCCATTCCTCCAGAGACGCCGCCCCATGACCACCCCGAGCTCCCCAGACCTCCTCACCTTCACTGCCCCATACTTTGGAGACCCCCAAATCCAAGAGAGACCCCACCTCCACCCCCCAGGACACCAAAGACCCCCACCCTACCCATGTTTTTGCTGCCCAGGGTGGGTGCAGCACCTGTCCCTGGCCTCCCTGAAGCTCCTGGGGTTGGCACAGACCCCGCAGAGCCCCCTGACAGTGCCCAGCCTGGGGGGTTTTCCACCTCCCACCCCCGGCACACGCATTAAATGACCAAACAGCCAGAAATGATGAATTTATTTAGAGATAAACCTGACCCCCAAACCCTGGGAGCTCCTGGGGAAGCCCAACCCCTCCTGCAGGCACCGCATCCGTGCTGGATCTGGGGTGGCTCTGGGAAGCCATGAGGGGGGAGAGCAGGGAGGAGGAGCAGGGTTAAAAATTCCTCAAGGATCAGGGGCACAGAGCCCCAAACTGTCCCCTCATGTCACAGCCCTGTCACTGCCCTGGCCCCGTTTGGGGTGGGTGCTGAACCAGGGGGAAGCAGAGGTGTCCAACCTGCTGGGCAGGAGGAACACTCCAGAGCCCACGGGAAAGGAGATTCCAGAGGAGCATTCCACAATTTTTGTTGGTTTTGGGGGTGGCAGGGGAACATTCCACAGTTTTTGTTGGTTCTAGGGTGGTCAAACAAGCATTCTGTTGTTTTTGTTGGACTTGGGGTTGCCAGGGGAATGTTCCACCCTTTTTGTCAGTTTTAGGATTTCCAGAGGAGCATTCCACTGGTTTTGTCGGTTCTGGAGATACCAGAGGAGAATTCCACCACTTTTTCAGTTCTAGGGTCACCATGGGATCATTCCATTTTATTTGGTTCTAGGATTTCCAGGGGAACATTCCACTGGTTTTGTTGGTTCTAGGGTTACCAGGGGAGAATTCCATTGTTTTTGTTGGTTCTAAGGTTGCCATGGGATCATCCCACTGGTTTTGTTTGCTTCTAGGGTTGCCAGGGAAGAATCCCACCCTTTTTGCCAGTTCTAGAGTTGCCAGGGGATCATTCCACTATTTTTGTTGGTTCTAGAGATACCAGAGGAGAATTCCACCACTTTTTCAGTTCTAGGGTCACCACGGGATCATCCCACCATTTTTGTTGGCTCTAGGGTTGCCGGGGAGCATTCCACCCTTTTTGTCGGTTCTAGGATTTCCAGGGGAACATTCCACTGGTTTTGTCAGTTCTAGGGCTACCAGGGGAGAATTCCATTGTTTTTGTTGGTTCTAGGGTTGCTATGGGATCATCCCACTGGTTTTATTAGGTTCTAGGGTTGCCATGGGAGAAATTCCACCCTTTTTGCCAGTTCTAGGATTTCCAGGGGAGAATTCCCTTGTATTTGTTGGTTCTAGGGTTCCCAGGGGAGAATTCCCCCATTTCTCTCAGTTCTAGGGTTGCCATGGGATTGTTCCACCGCTTGTGTTGGCCCCACAGGGAAGGGTTTGGGGATCTCGTAGACAAATTCCCTGTCCCTCCAGGTGGGGATTCATTCCTGGGAGCCTGATGCTGCCCGAGGTCTGGAGGGATAAACACAAGATTCTGTGCAAGCCCCCTCTTCAGCATACGGCATCCCAAACATCCTTTTTGTAGGGAATTTGGAATGTTCCAGGGACAGAAAGCAAAGTCTTCCTGATTCTGATGGGGAATGGGGGATAATTAGCAGGGAACTGCTTCTGAACTGTGTTTGCACACGTGGTCATTGCCAAAATCCCAGAAAGAGTTCCCTCACTGGGAACAACACCCTGCAGCAGTGACAGGCCAGGTGCACCTTGAGCGAGTGCCAGTGTTTGTGTCCTGCAGGGAATGGCACTAATTCCTCATTTTCCTCACCTTCCCGAGCACATTTGGCTGATTTTTTTCCTTTCTAAATGAGAATTTCTCTTTTTGCAGGGGAACAGGAATCCTCACACTCCTCACCTCACGGGCAGCGCACCTGAGGGCGACCTGGTGAGATAAGAGGGGAGCTGAAGGTTTGGGAAGATTATGGAAGCGATGGAAATTCTGGAAAAGCTGAAAGGAGCTGCAGGACCTTCTGAAAAAGAAACCGAGGGAGACCAAAAATGCAGCTGAAAGACACGAGGAGCTCTGTGTCCTCCTCACACAGGTGAGGTGATGAACAGAGCTCATCCCACACAGGTGGGGACAACTCTGGTGCCTGAATTCAGGGGGTCCCAGGAGTCACCTGCCCTGGCCTGGGGGGTACCTGAACCCCAGGGGTACCTGAACCTGAGGGTTGTGGCACTCTGGGGTTCCCAGACACAGCAGCAGCAGGAGAACACACCTGGTAACACCAAGGATCTACTCCTGAGCTCTTCCACACTCCTGTCTAGGGAAGAGGAGCTCCAGCCCTTCCCAGTGGAACCACAGCTAAACTGGAATCTCAGTTTTCTCGCTGCCTCTGTCCCAAAATGCAAATGAAGATATTTCATTCCCCATCTGCTGAAGGCACAAGTGATCTCTGCAGAATCTGCCCTTTCTCCCCTCATTCCTACCCAATTTTCCTTTGGGTGTGTCCCATGCTCACTGCCCACGTATTTTCTCTTTTTCTGAATAATCTTCTGGCCTTTCCCCCCTGGATGTGATGGACATGACACCTCTGCCATGATGAACATGCAGGCAGAACTTCCAGCACCACCAGGGCCTGGCTCTCCACACAGGCTGAGCATTTCCAGCATTTGCATGGACACCACAAGGAGAACAAGAAACAAGCCAAGCCCAGTGATGGACTGGTTTTCCACTGGAGACCAGAAATCCAGTCAATGGGAGGGTATCCTGGGGCTGGCAACTGTGCAGAGAGCATGGAGTCATGGAATGGTTTGGGTTGGGAGGGATCTTAAAGTTTGTTCTGTCCCACCCCTGCCATGGCAGGGACACCTTCCACTATCCCAGGGTGCTCCAAGCCCCATCCAACCCGGCCTTGGTCACTTCCAGGGATGAGACATCCATGGAATAATCTGTGCCAGGGCCTCCCCACCCTCATAAGGAACAATTTCTTCCCAATATCCCATCTAACCCTGCCCTCTGGCAGTTTGAAACTATTTCAGAGTACAGAGGTCCGGGTGGGGAGCATTGGGTTACCCAAATTTACCAAGGTGGACATTCAGGTCAGAGACCTACACTTCTTTGGCCCCACCTGTGAAAAAAATGACCCCATTTATCCCAGGAAACGCCACCAGAAGCTTCTGACCCACTGCCCTCCAGCCGGGCCCTACTGGAGAGACCAGAACTCCCATTAAGAAGAAGGTATCAAATCTGGGACAGCACTGGGGGGACACGTGGGGTTAAAACACCTGCTTGGAGGAGATACCAAAGGGAACGAGGGAAGGGGGAGATGACGGAGGAGAAATGATGGAGAAGGGAGCACAGGGATGTTGCATCCATCAGCCGTGCCGGGAAAAGTCGTTCCCTCCCCATGCAAACCCTCGGGGGCGTTATAAATGTAACGGATCGGGACCTGGGAGGGAAATGGCACTAAAATAAAACAGACACCTGCCTGGAGATCATCTCTGCCGGGACTCGAACCCGGAACCTCTGGATTAGAAGTCCAGCGCGCTCGTCCATTGCGCCACAGAGACCTCACCGTGAGGGGAGCGTCGGCTCCAGAACTGAAAAATCCACAGCGCCGCAGGGTCCGGCACCCACCGGCACCTCCCCGGCACGGCAGCACCTCCAGCGTCCCCTCCTTCCGCAGGGACACGGCAGGAATAATCCTGGGGATGATCCATATCTCGCTCGGCAGCAGGGACGCAGCAAAAACCTGGATGCAGGCTGGTATCCGCCTCTCTGGCAACCTTTCCGCAGCATCCCCGGCGCTCGGCTGAGGGCAGAGCTAAATCCTGGAGCAGAGTTCATTGCTGCATCTCCCTCAGCATCATCAGCACAGCATCCTCCTCGCTGCAGAAGCCAAGGGATAAAGATGAAAGAGGATTTAGCTCAGAGCACTGACAATGGTGAGGGGAGCTCTGCTTGTCGGGGTGAAAAAACGCCGAAAACCTGAGGTTTGAGCAGAGAAATGAAAGGAAAAGCAGCTACCGTGGGTTCCCTTTCAGCAAGCTGTCAATCAAGGCTTTAATGAAGAAACACTGTGCCTCTTCTGTTGGGGAAAAAAAAATGAAGACAATGTCAAAACAACAGGAAAGGTCCATTTACAGCCACTGACCTATTAACAATTGATCAAACTCTGTCACAGAGCCCTGGCCGGGAACGAGCGCATTTGGAATCCCTGAACGGCACAAATTTCAGGCTGCTGTTTGCTCCCAAGCACGCCCTTGATTCCCGTGAAAGGGGAGATGTTAAGTGCAATCCAAGACAAGGAATTCCCTGACACGAGGAGCTTTTGCCTCGGGGTCAATGCGACCTGAAGATCCAACCTCAGGCAGCTCTTGCTGGCGGAGAAGAGCCCAGAGCAGGAATAAAACAAGAGGAGATTCACCCCGCAGTGGAACCACGGTCCGAAGCTCAGAACTGAGGAGAACCCCCCCCAAACACCCATGTTTAGAGGGTGAAGATCACACCACGTGGGTTCCACCTGCACAGGACAAGCTCCTGCTGCATCCCTGCTTTCCTCAGTGCCTGTCCTTCCTGCCTCAGGCTGGGGCACCTCTGTGCTCAAGGCTAAAATCCCAGAGAATCAATCCTGAGCCAAATCCCTGCCTCCCTCCTGGGCTGGCAAGGACCTGACTTTTGCCCAGACTGGGCTGTGAAGTTGTGTGGTGCTGAAGAGAAGAGGCACAGCACTGACAACCTCAGCACACCTAATGCAAACCCAAAGGATTTGGTTTTCCTTGTACTCATGGAAAGCTTCACGGTTGTCTTGACAAGTAAAATCCACCTTGGAATGGTGAAAGAAGGCAGGGGTTGAAATTCTATCAGAAAAACCCTTCCTGCTGCGAACGATAACCCCCTAAATTGATAATCCTTGAAAGAAATCCCTCTGTGAACCAGCTGTGATCACACTGGAGAAAACTGGGACCTGGAGAAAACTCAAAGTCCAGAAAACACCCATCTGCAGGGTGAGCAAAGGCTGTGCCTAAAAATGTCATAGAAAAAAATCTTAGACAAAGGAATAAAGCACTAAAGGAAGAAGAAAAATCTCCCACAGCCTGTGACTGTGTGTTCCTTCATTCTGGGGGATGAAGACACCAGCTTTCAACATGATTTTGGGAGGCTGCACCTCAAAAGTGCCTGCTTTGAAGTCACCAGCAAGCAGAAAATCTGGAGATGATTAATTAAATAGCACAAAACTCTCAGAAGAATGGCTGTGGCTTTATGGGCAGCCACATCCCCGGAATCAGAGGTTTGAAGGAACCCTCATTCCTCCTGCCTGGAGCTCCCCTCAGCCCTAATTGCACCAAACCTGGGAAAGGACCGGGAGTCTGAGCATGGCCTGATGAAAGTGGGGAGAGAACCAGGGGCTGCAGGGATGTGCCAGAGGAGCAGCAGCACTGCCAGGAGAGCACCAGAGCCTCATCCTCATCCCAACACGCAGCTCTGGAGGCCTGGGGGCACCTGCCAGGTGTTTCTGTACCTTCAATAACCCAGTCAGTCTTCCCTGAGGTCCCAACTGTCCCTCTGCTCCTTCCAGGTGTGACAAATTTGGGAAGCAGAGACTGAAGGGAGCAGCACAAGGCTGGTTTTGGTGCTGGGGGAGGCCAGTGCATCCCATTCTGTGGGAGGAGCATGTCCTGAGCCAGAACATCCCTGTTTGGACACAGAGAGGGAAGGGACGTGTCCCCAGCACACAGAAACGTGTCAGGAGTGAAAAAGCTGCTGACTGTCCCCCTGCTCATCCCTGGTCACTTCCCAGCCTCAAATCATTTGTTGCAGACAGGAAGAACAGGAGCCACGAGCAAGGATGCAGTGGCCCAGAGTGAACCCAGAGAATTTACCACCTAATAAACAGCTGGGAAAGGCCTTTGGGAAGACAAAACTCTGAGCAATTTTATGACTGATGGAGCTTTAAGACCCACTTCACCTGAAGCTGCTCCAGGGCAGCATCAGCAGTGCCAGGAGACCCAGAAATCCTCTGCAGACCCAAAGAAACAGCGACAGGAAATCCCTATCACAGCTTGGACTGCTTTGTGGTATCCACAGAGAAAGGTTTTATAAATAAATATAAATACAACCACAAGGCTTTATCGGTACAAGCACCCAGTTCCCCAACAAAAATTCCCTAAGAGCCACCAAAGAGCCAGAGCCAGCAAGCAGAGGGTAAAGCAGTGTGATTCAGGCCAAAAATCTACTAATAAATGTGTGATGGTGAAGGTTCTTCCCCAATTCCTTGCAATAGGTATATTCTTATTTTTTCCCTAAATTTGTAATGCCTTTTTCTTCCTTTGCAAGCCATTTCAGACGCACCCAAAAGGCAGCCAGGTGTCTTGTTCTGGGTTTGACCATCATATCATACGTATTTTCAAACTCTCCAGTGCCTGAACCTTGCTTAGTCTTTGGGACTGGGCTCATCTAAAAAACATTTATCAGTAACTCCTGCATTTTGCTCCCTTGATAACGATCACGTGAGATACAGACATAATTTTGGGAGCTTTTGCCATCAGTGTCATGAGCTGGTGTCGGTGGCTGTGCCAAAACTTGCTGGGCAAGTGGTTGATTTTCTACCTTTTGACTACTTTTCTGAGCATGTGGTCTTTTGAAAAGCACCTCGAGTGCCTCACACAAATGATTTGTGTGTGTTTTGCTGGACATTAATCCCCAGAGGGGATATTTTTGCATCGCGAGTTGAAGCAAAAACTGTCAGGGATAAAAGCAGTGGAGAGAGGCTGATGTTTTCTGATGTTTTGGGGGAGTTGGTTGGATCTCAGCCACAAACTGGAAAATTATAAACGGGCACTGGCCCTGCTCAAGGAATCGAGGGATGGTCTGGGTGGGAAGGGAGCCAGGATCACCACGGGAAGGGACACTTTCCATTGTCCCAGGCTGCTCCAAGCCCCATCCAACCCGGCCTTGGACACTTCCAGGGATGGGGCAGCCATGGAATAACCTGTGCCAGGCCTTCCCCGCCCTCACAGGGAGGAATTTCTTCCCAAAATCCCACCTAAACCTCCCCTCCCTCAGCTTAAAGCCATCCCCCTTTGTCCCACACTCCA
Organism: Corvus hawaiiensis; assembly: GCF_020740725.1. Classification (NCBI taxonomy): domain Eukaryota; kingdom Metazoa; phylum Chordata; class Aves; order Passeriformes; family Corvidae; genus Corvus; species Corvus hawaiiensis. The sequence goes on from NC_063241.1 coordinate 1,405,101, forward strand.
TGCCCTTTCCCAAAGTCTCTCTCCAGCGCTCTTGGAGCCCCTTTAAGCGCTGGAAAAAAAGTCCCTTCCAACCCCTGCCACCTTCTAATCTCAATATTTCAGCTCTCGCCTGTTTCCCTTAAAAAAATCCCCTCACTCGGGGTGGTTTTTTGCTCCCCCGCACCCCCTGTCCCGCGCAGGCCGCGCCTCACCCCGAGGGCTCGCTGCTCTCCGGCGCCTTTCCGTCCGTCCCCTCGCTGCTTCCCGGCGTTTCTTCCCCGGCGTTTCTTCCCCGGCGTTTCTTCCCCGGTGTTCCCCGGAGCAGGACGGGGGTTCTGGAGCTCGGAGGGGCTCCAGGCCCAGCCGGGCCCGGCGGTGCCCCCGTCCCGCCCCCGCTCCTTTGTCGCCGCCGTCCGCCCTTTCCGCCGGGCCGGGTTTCCATGGGGATGGGGCCGGGCCGGGCACGGACAAAGGCCCGGGGGGGAGCGGGGCCGGGCCCGGGCGGGGAACGCGGCCCTTCCCCGCCTGAGGAGCGCCCGGAGCCGCGGGGAGCCGCTGGGACCTGCTGGGGTCTGCTGGGACCTACTGGGACCTACTGGGATCCGCTGGGACACGCTGGGATCTCGTGGGATCTACTGGGATCCCCTGGGAGCCGCTGGGATCTGCTGGGACCTACTGGGATCTACTGGGATCCCCTGGGGCCCGCCTGGGATCCCCACGGACATACTGGGATCCTCCGGGATCCACTGGGACCTACTGGGATCCTCTGGGATGCGGTGGGAGCTGCTGGGATCAGCTGGGACCTCCTGGGATCCTCTGGGATCCGGTGGGACCTGATGGGATCCAGTGGGAGCTGCTGGGATCGCCCGGGGCCTGCGGGGATCCGTTGGGACCTGCTGGGATCCACCAGGAGATACTGGGATCCACTGGGATCCGCTGAGATCTGCTAGGAGCTGCTGGGATCTGCCGGGATCCTCTGGGATCTGCTGAGACACGCTGAGATCATCTGGGGCACACTGGGATCTGCTGGGATCCATTGGGAGATGCTGGGATCTTCTGGAACTCACTGGGATCTACCAGGATCTGCTGGGATCCATTGGGAGATGCTGGTATCTTCTGGAACCGACTGGGACCTACCAGGATCTGCTGGGATCCATTGGGAGATGCTGGGATCTTCTGGAACTGACTGGGACCTACCAGGATCTGCTGGGATCCATTGGGAGATGCTGGGATCTTCTGGAACTGACTGGGACCTACCAGGATCTGCTGGGATCCATTGGGAGAGACTGAGATCCTCTGGGACACACTGAGATCCTCTGGGACCCATGGGGACCCGCTGGGATCCACTGGGGCACACTGGGATCTGCTGGAACCCACTAGGATCTGGTGGGATCCATTGGGAGATGCTGGGATTTGCTGGGCCTCACTGGGATCTGCTGAAACTCACTGGGACCCTCTGGGATCCTCTAAGGATCTGTTGGCATCCCTTGGAACACACTGGGATCCCCTGGAATCTGCTGGGATCTTCTAGGACTCACTGGGATCCATTGGGACGGGCTCGGAATCCACCCAGGCTGCTCCAAGCCCCATCCAGCCTGGCCTTGGACACTTCCAGGGATGGGGCATCCACGGAATAACCTGTGCCAGGACCTCCCCACCCTCCCAGGGCTGAATTCCTTCCCCATATCCCATAAATTCCTGAGGAAGGTGCGGCAGTTTCTGCTCTGCTTACACCGGACCGTGGGGAAGAAGATGAAGAATTGTGATTTTTTTTTTCTTTCCCCCCCGAAAAGACATTGCCAAGGATGCCCCTGAGGCCAAACTGCTTTTTGGCAGCACCCCCAGCCCAGTCACATCCAGGACACCACAAATACGGGTCCAAAAGGATGTCAGAAGCATGGAAGTTTCACTAATTCCTGGGAGATTGGAAAGCAAAGCTCACACGACAGCGCTGTTTCAGTCACAGCCCTGCCCATACCACACCTCTCCCGTGCAAATTGACTTTTAAATTTCTAACTCCAGGCTCGGGGTTGGTAATGAAGGTGATTAACTCCGCGCTTCCCTCTCCCTCGGCAGCCACGGCCCTGCTGGTGCTGAGCAGGAGCGGCAGAACCGCTTCCTCCTCTCCTCCAGGGAAGGTGGGAGCCCAGGGATGGGAATGGGGTGACTTCGGAGGGCGCCGACAAGAAGGGGCTGCTCACAGGTGTCCAAAACCTCTCGTGGATGGTTTGTAGGACCAGAGCCTGGTGGCACTCGTGGGTGGACAAATGACCACAAGAGCCTGGGTGGGTGCTGGGTGTCCCCTCTGCCCTGGGGTTCTGCCGATGGCAGGAGAGGTCCCTGCAGGTGACACTGTGCCAGAAGAGGCTGAACTGCTCTTTCACATCCCCTTTCCCTTTCCAGCTCCACCTGAGCCGTGCTGGAAGAGTCTTTGAAGATCCACAACCCAAATTCCTGTTCAGGGCTGGATTTCCACCCGTGCCAGGGACGCCCTGACCGTAGAGAGCTTTATGGTGAGTCTGTAATGAATTTCCTCATTAATTTCCTCCCCTCGTGCTGTGGCTGTTCTGTCCCCCATGCCCACTCGGGGCCACTGTTGCTCTGTGGTTCTCATCCCAAACAAAGCTCCAGGCAGAGCTGGAATGAGAGGTCCAGGGCCAGCCAAACAGGGGGAGGTTTGGGAAAATAAAACAGGGTTATCGCAAGGCCCGTGGGGCCAGTTTACCCAGGGCCTCGCTGGGCTGTTCCTGCAGCCAAAACGAAGGGATTGGTCCAAAGTTGTTGGAGAGTCCCCTCTGACCTGCCCGAAGTGAAGCGTGTTAAAGGCAGGAACTGAGCGGGATTTGGGCTCTGGAGCTTTGCGGGGAATGGCCCGGGAGGTTCAGGAGCCAGAGGAGGAGGCTTTGCTCCTCAGCCAGGGACCGGGACCAGGCAGCTGAAGGAGCCCAGGAATGGCTCAGCACAGGGAAAGGCGCTCCCTGCCCGCAGAGCTCAGCCCTGCGGTGAGGGGGAGTCACAGAGAGCATCTCTGAACCCCTTTTTGGGGCAGTTTATGGAAGATTTCCAAGTACAGACTGGCCCAGGGAGTGATCTGCCGGGGCAAGCAAAGCTCATCCACAACAAACACGAATTTCCTGAGGACATGCAGCCACCTGATCCTTTGCTCCTCGCTGTCCCTTAGGTTCCCCAAGTCCAGCACGAGCATCCAGGGGGAACGGGAGTGGGGGTTTGGATTTGCTGCATCCTGCAGAGCCTAGGCTCCACGTCCCTGTGCTGGGGACAGGCTGAGCCCATGCTGCCAACACACACAAACTCACACGGAGCCACAATAATCAACACAGGCAGAAAGGCCACCAGCACAGCCAGCCCCGCCAGGCTCCCGCTGTTCCTCCCTCCAGCTGAGCAGGATAAAAACCCCCATTAGTGGAAAATACAAATAAACACACAGATCCCTCCAGTAACTTCAAACGAGGCCTAAAAGCAGCTTAAGGTCCAACCCAGTTCCCTTTCTCAGACTCACCAGCACCTCCTCACTCCAATCATATCCTTGTCATAATTTTATGCTTAATATTAGCAGGTGCTTTTTGTCATCTTGCCTGGATAATTCTCGGATTGGAGGAATAGAAACACCTTAATGGGATGAATAAACATGAGCCAGGGCTGCAGCAGCGGGAGGAGCAGGGATGGGGCTCTTTGCTGACGGGGCCTCAGCAGCACATCCAGACCCAGGCTGGACTCCACAGCTGGGACTGGCACAGGCCAGTGCAGCCAGACACTGGCAAGGAGCCCAGATCCTCTGGAGGGTTGTCCTGATCAGCAGCTCTGGACAGGGTTTGGCAGCCCCATGGGAAGGGGCAGGATCTCTCCACAGCCCCCCAAGCCCCAGCCTAGGGCTCACATCGTTCCTGTTCTGCTGGGAATGTTGGGTGATGTTACCCTGCCTCTCCTAAATTCACTGACAGGACAAGGGGGAACGGATTCAAACTGACAAAGAGGAGGCTTAGATTGGATATTGGGCAGAAATTCTTTACTCAGAAGGTGGCGGGAGCCTGGCACAGGGTGCCCAGAGCAGCTGTGGCTGCCCCTGGATCCCTGGCAGTGCCCAAGGCCAGGATGGACAGGGCTTGGAGCAGCCTGGGGTGGGGGAAGGTGTGCCTGCCCATGGCAGGGATGGGATGGGATGACCTTTAAGGTTCCTTTCAACCCAAACAAGTCTGGGATTCTAAGCTTTCCCAGATGTTTAATGACCCTTTTAGCATCTGCAGCCAGTGAGATTTGCAATGCCACTGCAAGGATTCCTTTCCCTTTTCATAAATATCTATCTGTATATGTATATACATGTTTGTGTGTGTGTGTGTGTATGAAACTCTCAGCCCTGCCAGTTCTCCCTGGCTGCACAGCTTCTCACTGATATTTCAGCTTCCTAAACAGCAACCCATATTTCAGAGCCTATTAATATCCACTGCTGCCAAATCCCCCTTCTCCTGCTTTGAAGAATCCACGGATTTTGCTTCCCTTGCAAACCTGTTGTGCCTCCGTTTCCCCCAGACCGCGCTCCTGAAGTGGGGGTGAGGATTTGCACCGCTGATAAATCTGGTTTTGGTGGCGCTGAGCTGGCTCTGAGTTACGGAGATCCGCGGAGGATCAGGACAAGGTGTGACAGCTCCCACCTGCTGAGCGTGGGGGACGTCCAGCCCCACGCAGGGATGAGCCAATCGAGGGAGCACGAGCCAGGCTGGGACAAAGTTGCTGCATTTAGTGACGAGATTTCTAAAGGCACTGCAGGCGCTCTCACCTGCTGACCCCCAAGCTCTGCGCCAAGCCAATATTTGCTCCTGGTCTACAAACTCCAGGAGTTTGAGGAAAGGCTGGGGTGCTCTGGATGTGATCATCAAGCCTTGCTGACAGCTCAATTTGTCACCGGGCAGCTTTCAGCGTTTTGACTCGGCAGAATGTTCCCCCTCGTCGTTGCCTGCGTTTTACTCCCGGTGAAAAATCTCCGGCGAGATTCCCGGCGACAGCTCCCTTTGCATTCCTGGCGCACACTCAGCCAGCCAAGCAAGGCTGTAAATAATTGAGCACCCATCATTCCCTTTGCAGTCCCCACCAGCACCAGCCTGGTTTGCTCTCAACAGCAAATATTTAGTGAGGTAATCAATCCAAGAAAAAAATCTTAATTTGGATAAGAAAATTAAATGTTTTTCCCAGATCTTCTATCTGATTATCTCTGGCATCCATCCTGCTGTTCTCGGGGTAGGTGCTGTACCAGGAGATAATTATGAGGATCACAGAAGCAGTTCAATTAACTGCAGCTAATGCTTCTTATTAGCATTTTGCTGGGGCTTGTGGAGTTTTTCAGCTGAAACAGATAAACAAGCTCAAACATTCGCATAGGAAAGCTCCGACGAAAACAGAAACAAAGGGCCGGGGAGGCTGTCAGGGAAAGCCCAGAGGAGCTCAGGAGAGCAAGGGCTGGCTGCAAACACGGCGATCTCACAGCTCTCGGGGCGTGGATGCAGTGCCTGGATTTTGGGAGCTTCAGCATCCGGCCAGGAGCGCACGTGGGGCACAGCTCAGAATTCCAACAGGATGGAACATCCTCAGGGATCCCCTCATTCCCTGCCCCAGCTCTGCTGCCCAGCTCAGGAGCTGCTGAATGTGCAGCAGCACGTTCCCTGTGGAGCTGTGTCCCCAGAGTGTCCTCCTGGATGGGGCAGAGGCATCGCCCCCCGATCGTGTGGCACCGCCTCGGTGCCCGGTGGCACCTGGAAGTGCTGTCACCCTCCGAGGGAGATGCCGGCCGTCCTGGTGACTCCCTCGGGGCAGGATGGCAGGAGGACACGCAATTTCACCTCTCCTGTGCCTGGGGACAGCCGGGCTCTGACATCTCCGTTTGCAGGCGGAGCTGCAGCCCGCAGGACACGCCGGGAGTGTCCCCAGGGCCAAGACGGTGCCTCAGGAACAGACGAGTCCCAGCCCTGCTCCCAGCGGGGCTGTTCTGTGCTCAGCAGCCTCTGGTGGGAGCATCAGCCCAAGGCAAAGGTGCAGCTCTCTGCCAGCATCCAAATCCGTGTCCTCAGCTTCCACATCGGCTCTCCAGGCTGCCCTGGCTGCCTTCCCTTCCCTGTCACCTCCTGACAGGCTGCTCTCTGCGCTCCCAATCGCCCGGGGCCAGCAGCCAGCGAGGTTTCCCCAAGTTCAGGGCTTTATTCTGGTGGAGTTCTGCCCCTCAGGGCTGCCACCCTTCAGTGCTGAGAGCCCACCCTGATGAGGGCAGGTGGGACTGCAGGTGAGGTGTTGGTGTTTAACCTGCAGTGCCCCACTCCTGAGGCTGGGCTGATCCTGCAGACCAAAACTCTCCAGCTTTGTCCCCGAGACTCCGTGAATTATCCAGGCTTTGAAATGAGGTGACTTCGTAGCTTTTTACGTCCAGTTCCCCTCCAAGTCCTCTCCAATTATTTTTTCCTGGTTTCCTTGACCTGATTCTCTCCGTGCCTCATTTCTCATCCTTCCTGGTGCCTGCACAGCTGGGGTTTGTTGTCTTGGAGCTCCAGGGCTTGGCTGTTTCCACGCTCCGCTTTGGTGGTGTGGGAAACCCTCTCGGTCCTGTCAGTACCAATACCTGGGAATCTTCCTGGCAGCAGTTCCCAGGCTTCTGCATCCTCAGGGATGCCCCAGCCTCGCGTCTGTCCCCGGCAGTGCACGACTGAGCGCCTTTGCCAAGCCTCGGTGACGGCACCGAGGCAGAGCCGTGTCCTTCTGCCGCTTCCAAAGGCTCGGGAATGGAGGGAGCAGCTGCGGGGGAGAGCACAAAGCACAGTGAGACACCGAGTCCCATCTGTGCCCTGCCTGTGACAGCCTGAGCTGCCCTGGGAGAGGCACCCAGGGCACGGGGAACACCCCAGTCCCTCCCAGGGCTGTGACTGGTGCTGTGCTGGTGCTGCTGGGGCGCTGCATCTCCAGGACAGGCACCTCCCCAGCCTCAGGCCCACGGAACATTCCCAGTTTTTCCTGCTGTGGCAGAGGCTGAAGAGGCTTTTTTGGCCTGGGTGTGGTGTCCTGGGAGCTTGGATGTGCCCAGGGGTTGGTGGGAGGATGTTGCAGGGATGGGATGTGCTTGGGAGCCCCGTGAATTCAGGATTCCTGAGTTCCCCTCTGTGCAAATCCCACACCAGTGGGGCTTCACGGGACACGAGGGGAGCAGATGAGGAAGAAGGGCAAGGGCTCCACGAGTCCATCCCCAGCCCTGGGAATGGGCTCTTGCCGTGCACAGTCCCTGCCTGGAGCACACAGCACAGGCTCTGCTCTTATTACAGATAATAACCCACCCCAATTAACACTTGTGGGGCCTGTTCCCTGCACACCCACGGGCAGCAGTACAGCACAGCTGAGATCAGGCACTCAGCAGAGCGCAGAGCTGAGCCAAGACAGAAATAGCCTCCTCTGCCACATCCCTTCCACTCTAATCCCCCTGTGCTTAATCCACCCTGGAACCACAGAAGGTCTGAGGGAGCTGGGAGGGTGGGAGAGATCCCAAATCAGTGAACTCCTGCAAAACCACCAAAGGACTCGGCCAAAGCTGGCCCAGAGCTCCAGGCTTGAGGGGGTTGATTGCAGCTCCATCTCCGAGGGAATGAATTCCTCACCAGGTGAAGAGCTGTCAGTGGATGATGCAGAACCAGGCTGCCAGGCAGGGACTGCAGAGCTTTATCAGAAATGATGGGCATGGGTTTTCCTGGTGGGAATTCTCTCTCACAAACACGAATAAAAATTCCAAACAAACCCGCGTGGCCCCAGAGAGCGCCGGGAATCCGTTTAAAGGAGGAATTCTGCAGGCGTGAAGGTCCACGGGTGGCAGCGGTCAGGTGGGGAGCAGAGCAGAGGGGGTCTCAGGGAGAGCCCAGCCTAAAATCCTCACACAGATCCCATCAGCTCTGGCTGAGTGCCAGGGAGCCAGGAGTGGGAACAGCTGGAGTGAAACCAGCCACCAGGGAGTGGATAAACCTCATAATAATGGACAAATTAGCCAGGGTTTGGAGCAAATAGGACACAAGTGGCTTCAGAGGACGTTGTGACAGCCTGTGGCAGTGCAGGGAGTGGCTCTTAGGGGCAGAAGGGATCGGTTTGGAGACTGGGAAGATGTGGAGGTCAGACATACCCGGGTCTGGAAGGATCTTCCACCGGAGCAAGGACCATTTCCCAGGAGGTCATTCCTGCCTGAGTCAGACTTGAGGGGTCCCAAAGGCACAAGCACAACCCCTGGCAACTCCTTTAACCCCTGGGGCTGCTGCCAGCAATTCCTCCTTCACCTCGGTGGGTGGCAACCCCAAATCTCAGATGAATTCGGGGCTGCCACCTGCAGAGTTGTTCCTGTGTCTTTTCCCCACTCCTCTCTTCCAGAGCTGTTTTTTTCCCCTTCCTTAAAGATATCACCGAGGTGCTGCCGCCATGGGCTCAGCTCTGGCACCAGCTGGAATTTGCCCACGATGGGAGTGACTTCTGCAGCTCCCCCAGCACCCAAACCTGCCCACAGCAAACCAAGCCTGCGTTTGTGAATAACTCCGTGCAACTCCCCAGCTTGTTCCGCACCTGTGACCAGGCCCCACCATCCTGTGCTGGATCCCTGGTGGCTCTGCAGGCCCCCAGCTCCCCGCCCAGTGCCCAAGGGCAGCGATTTGGGTGGTTTTCCTGCATTTGTCCACCTTTCCCAGGAGTTTCTCCGAGCCCAGCTGATGGCCCAGGTGCAGCAGCATCTGTCAAAGCCTTGGAAAATGCAGCTGATTTTTCCTAAATACATTCTGGAGAGCGTCTCTCTCCCAGCTCAGCACTCCACACACTCAAATATCCTTGGGATGCATGAGAGCAGCGTCCCTTACCCCTGGAACTGCCAGAGCAACGGGAAGCCCCTTGAAGAGAGGTTTGATGTGGCAGCTTGGAGCTGATAAGCCATTGATTTCTTCTCCTTTTTGGGCTGGAGGAGATTGTCAGCCCAGGGACACGATAGCACGGCAGGGATGATAACGGCACAGGATCCTGGCAGGCAGCCCCTGCAGCCTGGGGTGGGGTGTCCAGACAAAAACGCGCTTCAATTCCTCTTCCCAGACGGAGACATCCCAGATAAAGCCCTTATCTGGCCTTCTCTCCCATCAGTGAGACGCTCCAGCCTCGCTCGGCGCGCGGCAGGGCAGCAACGGCTTCATCACAGCAGCCAAGGATGGTGGGTTTGGCCACCCAGAGGTGCCTTGGGGTGTCCCTGGCACGGTGGCAGTGCCAGGCTGTAGCTCCAGGGGGGCTGAGGGTGCCAGCCCAGCCCAGTCCAGAGATGCCTCCAAGGGGAATTCATCGAGGCAAAGGTAAAAACGCCCTGGGCTCACCTGGGCTGCCCCCAAACATTTCCCTGCCGGGTTTCCACCTCGTCCAGACACCCAAAACCCCATTTCCAGCCCTTTCCCGGCTGCCTTCGAGCAGGAGAGGGCAGCAAATCGCTCCTCTGGAAGGGAGGGAAAGCAGGTCAGGAGAGCACGAGGTCTCAATTCGGGGATGTTTTGCTGTTTGCTGTGGAAATCTTCAGTCAGAATCGTTTTCTGTTGCTCTCGAGGGCTGGCTGCAACCAAAATGTTTGGATCTGCTCCCACCGGATCCTCCCAAAATTGGGCCTTTTGAAGGATGTGACGCAGATGACGCCCAAGGTTTGGGTCCCAGACACCAGTCCCTGGCCTGAACTGGTTTTTGCAGCCTCGTGCTTCCATCTCCACCAGAAAATTCGAGAGTGTCAGATATTCCTTGGCACAGGGGCTGCATCATCCTCGGCGCTGTGTCCTTTGAACAGCTTTCAGCCCGTTTTTGGCCGTGCCATGCCGGCATTTCCACCTCTCAGATGATTTCCAGGCACAGAGAAGGGACCATTCCGGAGGCTGGGGACATCGTGCTCTGCAGAGGGTTTGATGATCCGAGCCACCACAGGCTCAGCCTGCGCTCCTGAGCGGGCCCAGGGATATTTAATTGTCGGATGTGGAGATCCTGTTGATTCCCAGTCAGTGCAGAGCCAATTCCAGAGCCTTGGTGCCTCCTGCAGGGGTGCAGGAGCTCGGCTGAGCCCTCATCACCAGAGCTGTCAGGGAGAGCCACCCACCCAAATTCAGACAACTGCGAAGTCAATGTCATCAGGTTTGGGGCTCTGCTCCCTTGAGAGCTGGTGGTGAGGAATGGGAATGGATCCCACAGGGAGGTGCCCCCTTGCTCTCCACCACACCCTGATCCCCAAGTTTGGGTGCTGAAATTCATGGAATCATGGAATCCCAGACTGGTTTGGGCTGGAGGGGGCCTTAAAGCCCATCCCATCCCACCCCTGCCATGGGCAGGGACACCTCCCACTGTCCCAGGTTGCTCCAAGCCCTGTCCAGCCTGGCCTTGGGCACTGCCAGGGATCCAGGGGCAGCCACAGCTGCTCTGGGCACCCTGTGCCAGGGCCTGCCCACCCTCACAGGGAGGAATTCCTTCCCAATATCCAACCTAAATTTCCTCTCTTTCAGCTTAAAGCCATTCCCTGTGTCCTGTCCCCCCATCCCTTGTCCCCAGTCCCTCTCCAGCTCTCATGGAGCCCCTTAGGCCCTGGAAGGGGCTCTGAGGTTTCCCTGGAGCCTTCCCTTCTCCAGAGGAACACCCCCAGCTCTCCCAGAGCAGAGCGGCTCCAGCCCTGGGATCCACTCCGTGGCCTCCTCCTCTCACTGCAACAGGCCCAGCTCCTTCTGGAGCAGCACATCCCGGGATTGCTGACTGCCCCCATCCTCTCTGTGGAGTCTCGGCCCTACAGACACCCCACTGACCCCACCACCAGGGAGTCACTTATCCTCCACGTCTTTCCCAAATCCCACCCCTCTTAACTTGCACGTTCCCCTCGAGACAGCCTGGAAAGCTCAAGGAGAAAATAGAAAACCCCGAAAGTTCAACTGAAAGCACTACAGAGCCTTCCTGGGTGGGAGCAGCTGAAAATAGAGCTGCCTGCACACGCACACCCCCCCGGCTCGTGCCTCCAGAGCCATCTCCAGCGCCTGTGTTTGTATTTATAGCCCAGCAAACCCCGCTCCCCTCGCTTCCAGCTGGGGGATTGTGCCCGTCTGCTCAGCACGGGGAGGCACGAACCCACCAGGCAGCACCTGAGAGCTCATTCCCCCCTGGAATTCATCTCGGGAGCTCTGCCCTGAGCAGCTCCCAGCAGGGTCGCAGCCAGCCCTGAGTGCAGCTCCCAGCAGGGAAATGCCCTGCAAATCCAGGGAAAAGCACACAGGAAGCTCATTCCCGAGGCCAGGGCTCCTCTGGTTTAGGCTGGAGCCAAGCTGAGGAGCGCAGCTGATCCCTGGATGCGGATCTGGGCCGCCCTGCCAGCTCCGAGAGGGCAGATTTGCAGAGCAAAGCGGGGTCTAGAGCTGAGCCCAGGCTCAGCAGTGCCCGGGGGTTCGTAGGTGAGCGCCAGCCCTGGCAGTGTCGCTGCTGTTGTCACTTTATCAGCCCGCTGCAATCTGCTTTTCTGCTATATTTGCCTGTTTATAATTAGCCCGCTGGGTTTGCTGTTCTCCCGCGTTTCTTATCTGGTTCCTGACAGTTTTCGAGATGGCTCCATCTTCAATCTACCCTGTGCTTTGAGAAAAGAAACTCCTCTGCAGCTCCCTTTGAAGCTCAGCACTCCGGGGAGAGTGCCAGGAGACAGGCTTTGGGCTCCGGGAGAAAGGGACAATTAGGTGGCAGCAAACATTTAATTATCAAATGGATTGGTGCTTCTTACACTGCCTGGAGTTGAGCAGGTGCCTCACACGAAGGATCCTTCAAATATCAGATGTGAGGAGCCTTTGAGAGCTCACCCAGACGAGCTGATGAGCACATTGAGGCTGTAAATGAGGCAGGAGTTTTCAGCACAGGGCTGGGGGAGGCTCCACACGGTGTTGTGACTCCACACACCTGCGGGGAGTCACTCCCCAGGTCCCTGCACACCTGGCCCGGGGCAGAGGGGACCTGCTCCCGCCTGGAACAGCCTCCACCGACACCACTGACCCGGATCCTGCTCCTTTTGGGGCTGCCCAAACCCATTTCCCTTCACTGGAGGGGACTGAAGCCACCAGAGGTGACTTGTCCTGGTCACTGAGAAGTGGAAAAGACACTTGAGACCCCTCAGCCTGCGGTGTGGAGGGTGGATCAGAGCGGGGGGAGAAGGCTTGAGCAATTCCCTGCCATCCTCACGCAGCCAGTGGGGAGTCAGGCTCACCTGGGAGATGCTGAGGGGAGAAATCCCAGCCCCAGGACGGAGAGGAGGAAGCCCTTGCGTGCCACAGATCCCCCCCCGTGAGGTTTAGGGACAAGGCTGACAGAGCTCCCGGGAAAGCTGTGAACGAAACCTGAGGAATTCCAGGAAAACCACGGCATGATCCAGATATAAAGCAGGAATCAGAGTCGCAGAGCTCCCTGCAGCCCCATTTCATGCCAGGGTGATCTCAGAGGTCTTTTCCCACCTAAACAATTCCATGATTCTATCTCGGACATCTCAGCACCAGGAAGAGGGGCCACAGCACCACCTTGTCCCTGTCCAGCCTGCCCAGGGAACAGCCCCTGAGCCTGCAATTGCAGCAGAAATCTTCCTGGGAACTTCACCCAGCACCAGGCAGGAATCTTTGCCAGCAAAAAAGAGCTTCTCCCACTCACTCTCCACCCTCAGTTCCCCCCTCAGCTCTGGCACTCTGGACTCCTCCTCAGCACTGGCCATCTGCACCGGGGCCAGGCCAGCTCTGGGAAATGAGAAAGAAAAAAAAAGGATTGATTAAAGCAGACCAGGAGCTGCTGGAGCCGCTTCCTAATGCAATTTCCCAAACATTTCGTGGTTCATCTGGGAGTTTCTGCTCTCGCATCTTGCAGGGAACAGCACATCCCCGAGACGGAGGGACAGGCCTCACACTCAGCCTCATAAATCCACGCTGGCTTCCCAAGTCTCATCCTTCAGGAACGCCCTGTCCCTTCTGGCATTTCCTTTTTCCCACTCGCAGGATGGATTTCTGGTGCTCCAGCCCAAGCCAGTGGTCTCCTTGCCCCTACCAAAACCATCCCCGTGCCTGGAACCCCAGCTCTGCTGAGCTGCCCTCCTCCACTTCTGCCTCCTCCATCGTTCCAGGCACAAATCCCGTCCTGAGCCTGGCAAGTGCCACCTCCCTGGAGCTGTCCTGCTGCTCTGCTCCGAGGATGCCAAAGCTGAGGCCTCCTGCCAGCCCCAGGTCTCTGGTGCATTGTGAGGCAGCAGCTTGAACCACGTCCAGATCTGGTGTCTGGAGGCACAGAGAGGGTTTGGGGTGGTTTTTTTCCATTAAGTGTCAACTTGTGCTTTAAAAACCCCACCAAGCACTCACCTCCCTCCTGATGGAGCAGCAGGGAAGGGCCTGGAGTGGCTGAGGGCTCTTGGTTTGTTCAGCTGGAGAAGACTGAGGGGGCTGCAGCTCCTCCTGAGGGTCAGCTCTGCTCTCTGTGACCAGTGACAGGACCCCAGGGAACGGCTGGAGCTGGGCCAGGGGAGGTTTAGGTTGGATAATGGGAAAGGTTCTTCCCCCAGAGGGTGCTGGGCACTGCCCAGGCTCCCCAGGAATGGGCACAGCCCCGGGGCTGCCAGAGCTCCAGGAGCGTTTGGACAGCGCTGCCAGGGATGCCCAGGGTGGGGTTGTTGGGGTGTCTGTGCAGGCCCAGGAGTTGGACTCTGATCCCTGTGGATCCCTCCAGCTCAGAATGTTCTGTGATTTCTGTGCTCGGTCTCCCCTTCAACTTTCCAAACCTTCCCAGACAGTTCCTCTTCGCCACCTCCAAGGAAAGAACCCAAGCACAGGCCCTGCCTCCCAGGTGCTCTCAAACCTGGTTTTTCAGCCCAAATCCAACTTGTCTGAGGCTTGAAGGCCAAAATGGGCTCCTGCAGCTTCTCCCCCATTTGCTTTCTGCTGGTTCAGGCACACAGCTCCCAGAGAGCCAAACCCCTTGGAGACGGAGCTGGGGAGCCTTGCTCATGGCTGGAGAGTGCAGCTGAAGCGAGGCATTAATTCCACTTACAGGATGAAATTGGCAGCAGAGCAACTGAATTTTCCGTCCAGCTCTAAAGTGCTCTCAAAGTGATCTAATTTATCACTGCGGCAGCAGCAGCAGCCATTCAAAGGCTCTCCCAGCTCCCTGCCTCGGCCATGGCGTGAGGAGATGACTTCAGCAGCAGATGGATCCAAGTTCTTTGTCTGGCTCCAGCTCCTGGGTCCTCACCAGACCTCGGCCCTTCCCAGGGGCAGCTCTGGCAGAGCTGAGCCTGGGCTTTGTGCTTCAAACCTCCACAGGATGAGGGGAAACGGCCTCAGGCTGTGCCAGGCTGGGCACCAGCAGGAATTTCCTCATGGAAAGGGTGGTCAGGCCTTGGCAGGAGCTGCCCAGGGGGGTTTGGAGTGCCCATCCCTGGAGGTGTCCAAGGAAGGGCTGGAGGTGGCACTCAGAGCTCTGGGCTGGGGACAAGGTGGGTATCGGGCACAGCTGGGACTCAATGGTCATGGAGGGCTTTTCCAACCTCAATGATTCCATGATTTTGTGATTCTTGGAGACCATGATCTGCTCAGAGGGGATTTTACGTGACCAGCGTGGCTCTGGGTTCGGGCACCATCGGCCCTGGGGGTTGTGGGGGGTGAAATCTCTTTCCTGCCTCTTTCCTCAAAGCAATGAGGATCCACGTGGAGAGTCTGGCTGTCGGAGCAGACAGATTTCCTCCCAGGAGAGATGGGAGTGCCCAGGAGGTGCCACCTGGGCCTTGAGGGCACCTGTGGGGACAAGCAGCCACGGAGGGGGACGTGACACTGGAAGAGGAGAGGTGGCCCCAGCACTGGGGTCCCTTTGTGGCTTCACCTGGGGCTGGCAGGACTCAGCCTCCCCCTTCACATCCCTGCTGGCTGTCACAGGTGCTCCGGGCAGGGACGGAGGTGCCTCTTCAGGGGACAATGTCAAGTGGGCACAGAAACCCATCTAAACCCATGAAAACCCCCACAAACCCACATAAGTCCACATAAACCCACATAAATCCCCACAACTCCCCCCAGACCCACATAAATCCCCACATAAACCCCACACAGACCCCCACAAACCCCACACAGACCCCCACACAAATCCCCACAAACCCCACACAAATGCACAAAAAACCCCACAAAACCCCACAAACCCCACACAAATGCACAAAAAACCCCACAAAACCCCACAAACCCCACATAAACCCCACACAAATGCACAAAAAACCCCACAAAACCCCACAAACCCCACATAAACCCCACACAAACACACAAAAAACCCCACAAACTCCACATAAACCCCCTGTCTCTGCAGGTTCCATCACCTTGAGGAGCCCCACAACAGCTGCAAGTCATCTATGCTGAGATAAGCCAGACTCATCAGCCTCAGCCTTGCTGTAATTAGGAGCTGTTTAAGCCTCGGGTTGAGGCTTCAGCGATGGCTTTGAGGGATCCTACTCCACCAGACAGCACTAATGACACTCTGTAATTAGCAGATATGCCAAGGATCTTGTTTTGGGGAGCTGCCTGCAGCTCTTTTGGCCAAGGAGAACCTGTGGGGTGGTGCAGGTGATGCCTGGAATGAAGAGCCTGGAGGGACAGGGCACGGGGATGGCCAGAGGGCAGGGTTAGGTGGGATGTTGGGAAGGAATTCCTGGCTGTGAGGGTGGGGAGGACCTGGAATGGGTTATTCCATGGCTGCCCCAAGCCTGGAAGAGGCCAAGGCCTGGTTGGAGCAAGCTGGGATAGTGGAAAGTATCCTTGCCATGAACTCCACGATCTTTATGTTCCTTCCAACCCAGCTCATTCCGTGATTCCCTGACTTTAACAGGACTTTTCCCCACTCCTCTCTTCCAGAGCTGGTTTTTTTCCCTTTCTTAAAGATGTTGTCACCGAGGTGCTGCCGCCACGGGCTCAGCTCTGGCACCAGCTGGAATTTGCCCACGATGGGAGTGACTTCTGCAGCTCCCCCAGCACCCAAACCTGCCCACAGCAAACCAAGCCTGCGTTTGTGAATAACTCCGTGCAACTCCCCAGCTTGTTCCGCACCTGTGACCAGGCCCCACCATCCTGTGCTGGATCCCTGGTGGCTCTGCAGGCCCCCAGCTCCCTGCCCAGTGCCCGAGGGCAGCGATTTGGGTGGTTTTCCTGCATTTGTCCACCTTTCCCAGGAGTTTCTCCGAGCCCAGCTGATGGCCCAGGTGCAGCCGATGATTTGCATGTTCAAGCTTTCATTTCACCTCCCTCAGCAGAGGCCCGAGGGGAGCAGAACCTTTTGCTGCCCTCAGGGAGCCGCACGTGTGGGCGGCTGTGCCACCAGCAAGGCCAGGCAGGGCGACAGAACACCCGAGAGCCGCTGAGAAACGGCTTTGAGAGCAGCTCCTGACGCCTCCATGGCTCCTGCTGATTTACCAAAAATATGAATATCAATCTAATATCGATATCCAACTGAGGCGGACAAAAACTCTCTAACAGTTTAGAGTTAGAAAGTGCGTGTTTTATTTGGCGCCAGGCACTGCGTGGGATAGCTCCCTAAGACGCAGGGCCTGATACAAGCAAACACGATACCTTTTATTCCCAAATATTATGAATATCCAAAATACAAATGCATATTCATAACATTAACACCTCCCATTCTCTGCTTCGTATGGAAATGAGCTTACATGTCATTAAGCATGTGTAGTGTGTGATCTGAATTGAGTCAGTGGTCTTGAATTGGGTCAGTGGTCCTAAGGAAGATGAAGTAACTCATCTTCCTCATTTTGACCTTTTTGCCTTTCTGAGTTTTAACAATCCTAATTACTTTAGTGGCCTCTAAGTTTCCTCTTGCATGACTTTTGGACAGGTTCTCACAAAGGGAGGAAATTGGTAATTGTCTTTATTCTATACACCAACTTATCAATGTTTCTACTCCTTATTCTAAGCACAGCTAAGCAAACATACAAATAACAGATCATCAGTTATTTGGTAATCAGTTACTAATATCTAAAACCCTATTTCAGGTCCAGCTCTCCTAACTACTTTAATTAACTCTCACTGGGCCCAAATTCTTTCCTATTCCACCCATTCCAACACAGCTAGCCTATAACTAAAATCTTTATGTTTTTTTTGTTTAAATCTATGTTTCATCGCAACCTCAGCTCATGCCCCCGGCCACGCGGGCCTAAACTCATCCGTCACCTGCCAGGACACGGGTGGCACCACTGTGACAAATCCCCTCCCCGGCCAGGCCTCCGGCACCGTGTCCTGGGTTGCAGTGTATTCTATTCCATCCTCAGGAGCTGTTGAAACCAGGTGGGGCAGTGTTTCCTTGCCTCCTCCCCCCAGACTATCTTGCTGTTAATGGCCCATCATTGTCCTGCCGCATGACTCAGAGATAACTCCCTCTGGACCATCTTCTGTTAATGAGCCTAATCAACACTTGGCCTCATGACTCATTACCCCATTGTGAGATGCTCCACCCAGAGGGAGGAACCAAGCATCCCATCCTGGATATAAGCTGAGACTCTGAACACCAGAGAGAACCCTTCCCACTGGATTTCCAGAGGACAGGAGCTACACAGCCACCACTGGACCTTCTGAGGAAGAGCCGACCCTTTTTTTTCTACAGGATCACCGCTTCAGAGGACTGCAGCCACCATTCTCCCAGACTGCTACCATCACCCTGCCTAACAGGGACTCAGGTTGTATCTTGACTCTGTCAGTTTGAACCAGTGTTTTCTTTTAGTTTTTTTTCCTTTTCTTTAATTTCCCCATTAAATTGTTATTCTGACTTGGTGCCTCCCACTGGTTTGTTTTCAAACTAGTACCCACCGCCACATGCGCTGGCCTCGGGAGCCACGCGGAGGAACAAGATCCAGCCAAAGGCAACGGCGTCCGATGAGCTCTCCTGGATGTTGTAGTGAGGTGAAGCTGTCACAGTGAGTTCGGGGCCAGCGGCTCTTCCCTTCGGTGCCGTGACACGAGGAGGAGCAGGAATAGCAGGAATCCAGAGCCTCCCTCAGGAATGCTCGGAACAGCTCTGCTGCAGGAGGCCGTGGCCAGAGGCTTCTAATTAGCCCGGTCTGCAATAATTAATTGAAATGAGGATGTACACACGCTATATGAAAATGAAGGGATGTCAGGGCGTCTTCCCCTGAGGTAGCAGGGAGAGGTTTCTCCTGCCTGAGCCAGGCTGGAAAGGAGCAGGGATGGAGTTCAGCCTCTGGTGGGAAGAGTCCCACAAAAACCCCACATAAACCCCCACAAACCCAAATAAAGCCCCACAACTCCACGTAAACCCACACAAACCCAAATAAACCCACACAAACCCACATAACCCCCCACAACTCCACATAAACTCACACAAACCCACATAAACCCCCACAACCCCACAGAGACCCACACAAACCCCCACAAATCCTGCAAAACCCCATAAACCCGCACAAACCCCCAAAATCCCCACAAACACATGTAAACCCACACAAACCCTACATAAAATCATACAAACCCCATATAAAATCATACAAACTCCACATGAACGCCCCTAAACCCCCAAAGCACACATAAAGCTGGGCTGGACAGGCTGGTTTTACTCACCCCTGACTCAGCCACACTGTGAAAATACCACAAAAAAAGCCCCCAAACTCCCCATGGCAAAACTGTGAGCCAAAGGAAGAGGGGCTTTTTTTGGGGTTTTGTCCAGAGACTTAAAGGGTTGGTCCCCAGGGGATCAAAACCTACAGCAGAAAAGGTGAGAAGCTTGAATTAGCTCAGGTGTCAGCCCCAAAGCAGGGCTGGGGAACGGCCACGGAGCTGTTTTTCCGTGGTGTGACCAATTAAAACCCCACACCGGGGGCTCTCCCGGCTCAGGGCTGTGCACCCAGACCTCACAGGTGCCTCTGAAGCTGCAGAATCATGGAATAGTTAAGGCTGGAAAAATCTTTAAGATCATCAAGTCCAAGCCCTCAGCCAGCTCCCTGTTGTGTTCATGGAACCACATCCTCAGGGTTCTTGGACACCTCCAGGGATGAGGACTCCAAACCCCCCTGGGCAGCTCCTGCCAAGGCCTGAGCACCCTTTCCATGAAGAAATTTTCCCTGATATCCGATCTAAACCTCCCCTGGCCCAGCCTGAGGCCGTTCCCTCTCCTCCTGTCCCTGTTCCCTGCCAGCAGAGCCCGACCCCCCCGGCTGCCCCCTCCTGTCAGGGACTTGTGCAGAGCCACAAGGTCCCCCCTGAGCCTCCTTTGCTCCAGCCTGAGCCCCTTTCCCAGCTCCCTCAGGAATTCTCCAGCCCCTTCCCAGCTCCGTTCCCTTCCCTGGACACACTCCAGCCCCTCCAGGTCTTTTGTGTCATGAGAGCACCAGAACTGACCCCAGATTTGAGGTCCCTCAGCAGAGGCAGCTCAGGGAACAATCCCTGCCCTGGTCCTGTGGCCACACCAGGGCTGGCACCAGCCAGGTGCCATCGGCCTCCTGCCCACCTGGGCACACCTGGGCTCAGCTGGGCTCACAGGTCACAATGACAGAAGGAACATGATGCCACCACCGTCACCACGTGAGGCCACCCCACAGTGACAACGTGGGAGTGGCTGTGACAGCTCAGCGGAGCTCGGGGAGGCTGAAGAACAGACTGGACGTGGCACTCAGAGGCAGGGTCGGGTCACAGGCTGGACTCGATGATCTCGAAGGTCTTTCCCAAGCTGATTTTGGGATTCTGGGATTCTGTGAGGTGGGAGAGAACAGCCAGGCAGGAGCACCGTGTGTGTGCTGTGCTCTGCTGAGGCATGAGGAAGATGAAAGCTTTGTCCCACCGCCCTTGGAAGTTTGAACAGAGGGAATTCTGTGTTTGAAGTGCTGTGGTCAGTCAAAGGCCGGGCTGGGATCAAAGGTGGGAGGTGGAAACCCAGAACTGAGCCGAGCTTTGCTGGGCCCAGGCCTTGCCTACTCCTGCCTCCTTGAGCTCCCTCCTGTGAGGAATTGCTGCGTGGACGAGATCTCCCCACACTGGCCATTCCCAAATCTCCACTCCAGCTGCATCACACCATCGCTGCTTCCTTCTCCTCACATTTCTTCCTTTTTTCCCCCTCTCCTTTTTGCCTCTTGCCGCTCTCAGCACTGCTTTTACTTGTCCCCTTCAAAGGCCCATCTGGTTTGGGAGCAGAGGCAGGGATGTCCTGCCAGCGTCCCAAGGGCCCAGGCCTCTCCACCAGGGAGAGGGTGACAATTCCTGTGCCCAGCAGGTGAAGGTGGCCTGGGATGGCACCTGAGGTGATCCCTCCCCTCTCCTCCGCTCCTGTGAGATCCCACCTGGAATTCTGTGTCTGGCTCTGGGGCCCTCAGCACTGACCTAGAGTTGTTGGAATGAGCCCAGAGGAGGCCACAGAGATGCTCTGGGGGCTGGAGCTGCTCTGGAGCCAGGCTGGGAGAGCTGGGGGTGTTCCCCTGGAGAAGAGAAGGCTCCAGGGAGAGCCCAGAGCCCCTTCCAGGGCCTAAAGGGGCTCCAGGAGAGCTGGAGAGGGACTGGGGACAAGGGATGGGGGGACAGGACACGGGGAATGGCTTTAAGCTGAAGGAGGGCAGGGTTAGATGGGATTTGGGGGAAAAATTCCTCCCTGTGAGAGTGGGGAGGCCCTGGCACAGGGTGTCCAGAGCAGCTGTGGCTGCCCCTGGATCCCTGGAAGTGCTCCAAGCCAGGCTGGATGGGGCTGGGAGCAGCCTGGGACAGTGGGAGGTGTCCCTCACAGGGGACAGGAGTGACCCATCCCCACCCCACCATCCCCACGCTCTCTGGGATTTTCCTCCTCTCCCTTTTCCACTTCTCAGACCCCGTGTCCGCCCTCCATCCCCTTCTCCTGCAGGCAGGGAGAACTGTGGAATCATGGAATGGTTTGAGTTGGACGGGACCTTAGAGGTGACCCAGCCCCAGCCCTCCCACCATGAGCTTCCCACAAGGGAGCTGCTGCTCCAGTTCCTTCCCGGGATTTCTGCCGCCAGCCTCTCTCAGGAGCAGGGAACAGCTGAGGGAAGGGGGTCCCTCACCCCTGCCCAGCCCTGGGTGGTCACTCCCAGACCCCCTGACCACAGGAACACCCGAGCAGAAGCCACTCCGTGCTTTTCCCGAGGCACAAAAATGGCACGAGGGGGGATTTGCAGCATCCATGGAGACGTGGAGAGGGGGCTGGAGCATGAGGGTCAGAGCTGGAGGTGTCACCAAGGTCCCCCAGCAGAAATGAGTTCATCTCCTGGCGGTTCCTCTGGTTGCCCTGAGACCCGGCGGGGGCTCAGCCAGGAGAGCTCAGGCCTTAGGGGGAATTCATCAAATCCCACTAAAGCTTTTGTCATTCCAGCCTGCAATTCCAGCCGGAGAAGGGGCTGTTGGAGGACAGTGGCTCCATCACCGCCGATGAGCCGTGCAGCGCTCGGCCTTTGCGGGGCTTTCCCACGTGCTGCAGATGAGGCTGGATTTATCAGGGACCTTTGCAGCCCTGAACCTTCTCCTATGGCTCCATCCATCCAGGAGAAACGAGGCAGCTGCAGCCTGGCCGGGCTCCGAGGGGGGAACAGGGAGGGGCCTGGCTTTTCTTCTGGAAAAATAACGGTGTAAAACTGCCAAAGTCCTGGCACGGGGACTGTGCCTCAGTTTCCTCACTGAATAGCCCGGGGCCGGTGCAGGAGGCCTTGCTGAGCCTGCCGACCACTCCAGCAGCACCTCAGGTGTCCTCACCTGGGTAGGAGGTGCAATCACAGAGCTGTTGAGTGGGAAGGGACCTTAAAACCCATCCCATCCCATCCCATCCCATCCCATCCCATCCCATCCCATCCCATCCCATCCCATCCCACCCCACCTCCCACCATCCCACGCTGCTTCAGCCTGGCCTTGGGCACTGCCAGGGATCCAGGGGCAGCCACAGCTTCCCTGGGCACCCTGTGCCAGGGCCTCGCCCCCCTCACAGGGAAGAATTTTTCCCCAAAATCCCAACTAACCCTGCCCTCCTTCAGTTTAAAGCCATTCCCCTTTGTCCCATCACTCCAGATCCTTGTCCAAAGTCCTTCTCCAGCTCTCCTGGAGCCCCTTTTGGTGTTGGAAAAAAGTCCCTTCCAACCCGTGCCACCTTCTAATCTCAGTATTTCAGGTTTTGCTTTTTTTCCCCTAAAAAAAAATCCCCTCTCAGGATTTTCTGCTCACCCAGCCTGGCCTTGGACACTTCCAGAGGCAAAACTGAGTCCCTGCTCAGTCTGGTTCCCATTTCAGGGCTGCTCAGAGATTTCTTCTTGGAGTTTCTTGTGAGCAGCTCCTCAAACCTTTTCCATGTTCCGAAGCCTGTGAGGGAGGGCAGGATGGACCTGCTGAAGCCTAATGAACACTTAATTACAAATTGACTCTTCTGAGAGCCAGGATGAGACTGGGAGAGATGTTCTGGTATCACCCATGTGATGCCAGGACGGAGCATTCACACTTCATTTTGCCCCTAAATTCCTCATTTTAAACCTGAGCAGTTTTCATCCCCATCCTGGGACTGGCTCCATGATCCAGGCCTAGAGAAGCTTCCCAAGCCCCTCTTAAATCAGAGATTTCTCATGCTTCACCTGCAGCAGTTATTTTAGAGAGGCACCCCTGGGAGGGATTCAATGGAGTGTTTAGAGATGCTTCAAATGCAGCCACCAGGCACCCAGAGCTCCCTGTGCTGTCAGGGGAGGGAATGGGTGCAGGTCATGTCATCCTAAAGTGGGCTTTGAAAGAGCTGGAATGAATCTTGAATGAACTCCATTCCCAAATGTAATTTAAAGATGCACAAAAGATAGCACAGGCATCGCTTCCTCCGGGATAAGTTGGCCTGATAGGTTCCCCTCCTCGTTAAATGTTTGAATCAGGGTTTCAGCTGGAAATTGCTCAAAAATCTTTCATCGCCAAGCCTTAGGAAGTCTCTGTTATATTAAATATTCCCTCACTCGCATTCATTGCTTGGTCCGGGGAGCCAAGGATCTCCCCAACCTTTCCCTTGCTTTGCCTCCTTTCATTTTCCATCCAAATCCCGTTTTTGGCTGCTCTAATATGAGAGGTTTTTGCCTTTTAATTTGTTTTCACTGGAGAGGTTTGAAGGGACCACAGAGGGTCACATCTGGTGCCACCTCCCTGCGCAGGCAGGGCCATCCCAGAGCACGGGGCACAGGATTGTGGCCAGATGGGGCTGGGCTGTCCCCAGGGAGGAGACTCCACAGCCGCTTTGGGCTCTGCTCAGGGCTGGGCCCTGCCCAGGGCAGCACTTCTGCCTCCTATGCAGGGCAATTGCCGGGCTCAGGCCCTGCCCGGTGCTCTGGGGCCGCTGCTGGGCCCCGGAGCAGAGCCCGGGCCCTGCCTTGAGCCCTCCCTGCAGCCAGGGACACCCAGGGCTGAGGGCCCCTCTCAGCTGGGGCTCCTCTCGAGGCTGAGCAGCCCCGGCTCCCTCAGCCTGTCCTGGGCACGGATCTCTCCAGGCCCTTCAGCATCTTTGTCACCCTCCGGGAGCTCCGTGTCCCTGCTGTGCTGAGGATCCAGAGCTGGACACAGCACTCCAGAGGTGCCTCCCAGGGCTGGGCAGAGGGGCAGGATCCCTCCCTGACCTGCTGGGAAGGCTCTTCCTCATCCATCCCAGGACCCCACTGGCCCCTGGTCCCCAGGGCTGGCTCAGGGACAGCTTGGTGACACCCCAGATCCTCCCCAGCAGGTCACCCCCAGCCTCTGCTGGTGCCTGGGGTTGTTCCTCCCCTCCCCAGTCCCATCTCCAGGGATTTTTTCTGGTGGCACTTCCACATTTGGTGCATCTGGGTCAGAGTTTTACATTCCCACCTCACAGCCTGAGCTCCCGGAGGCAACTCCTGCTGTTTATTTACTTTATTTATGACACCCGGGAGCAGGTGGGCCACTCCTGCTCAAACTCCTAAATGGCTTTTTGGTTTTTCTTCCCCTCCCGGAGGAATCCCACAGAGCAACGCCCAGTAAGCGTTGATCCACGCTGAAAAATGATGGGAACGGCAACCACAGGAGGAATCAGACCCTGATATTTCCGCAGGACTGAGCATCTCCAGTGGTCCCAGCAGCTGTCAGCCCCCAAACCCAGGCACAGCTCCTCCCAAACCCAACTTGGTGCCTTTAAAGCAACGAGGGATGGGAGCTGAGGAATGTGGAAGGGTTTGGAGGAGACACAGGAGCCATCAGCCCTTCGGAGGAGCCGGTTGCCATGGAGACGGGCTCGTTTAACCCAGTCGGGTCAGGCAACCCTTTGTGTTGGAGCTAATTTAATTAAAGACGTGGAGGATGAGCGAAATAAATTGGCCGGGAGCTCACCCCGCGGTGGTGTCCCCGGGCCGGGTGGGATTCCTGGTGCCGGGGTTTGGGGGGAATCTCGGCATGGGACCATCCCAAACCCAGCCTGGAGAGGAAGGAATCGGTGAGGAAGGCCCAGAAGAAACGGAGACCCGGGGTGGAGGAGGAGATGCCCCGGTGCCTCCCATCCCTCAGCCTCTCCTGGGGTGTGGGAGCTTCCAGCCTGGATGGGTTCCTCGGCTGAGCCACTGGGAGCGGGGCTTTATCTCCCCCCTGAATGTGAAATGTGGATAAAGCAAAGCTGGCAAGGTAATTATTCCTCGCTGTCAAACATCGCTCTGGGTTTGCTGGCTGCAGACAGCCCGAGAGTGATGAATCCCTTTGTGTTCGCAGCAGCCTTGGAGTGGCTCCAGGAAAAGGTGCAAACAGGCAGGGAAGTTCTGCATTAACCTGCCCCGCTCCAGGATTTCACTCTCCAGCACCTGAGGCCGAGGGAGCGGCTCAGCTGGGGCCAGGGGACAGCGAGGGCCGAGTGTGGCACCAGCCCAGTGCCAGAAATCAGAGAAAAATGCAAATCCCTGGCTCAGAGAGCTGCTGGCACCTCTCAGCACCCAAAAACTGCTGTGCCCTCCTGAGAGCCTGGTCCTGCGCAGCAGCCCTGGGACAGCTTTCCCTGTTTCTCTGTGGGGTCACTGGGAGCCTGTCCCGATGGATCAGCTCTGCCCGGCACAGTCTGCAGGTGTGGAACCCTCAGCCCGGGCTCAGCGCTGCCATCCCCTCCCCTGGATCATCCTCTCCCAAATCCAGGTGTGGAACCCCCATCCCAGGGATTATTTCTGCCATCCCCTCCCCTGGATCAACCTCTCCCAAATCTAGGTAAGCTCCCCAAACCATCGTGGGTCCTTCCAGTCCCTCCCAGCTCAGCCTCACCCTTTTCCAGGTGTAATCCCCATCCTGGGGTTAGTGCTGCCATCCCTTCCCCTGCATCATCCTCTCCTGTTTCCAGGTGAGTTCCCCAAACCAGCGTTATTCCTGTCCCCCCCTCCCCACCTCATCCTCTCCCATTTCCAGGTGTGGAACCCCCATCCCAGGGATTATTTCTGCCATTCCCTCCCCTGGATCATCCTCTCCCAAATCCAGGTGAGCTCCCCAATCCAGGTTTATTCCTGTGCCCCCCTCCCCTCCTCTCACACCTCTGACCCCCAGATCTGTCCCTGCCCTGGTCCCTCCAGTCCCACCCAAGCCTGGGGAGCTGAGCTTGGCAGGGCAGGGCTGGAGCCCCCCTGACCCAGCCCCTGCCCACAGCTGGAGCTGTCCCTGGCACAAACTGTCCCCAGTGCCACCGTGGGAGCGTCACTGGAGCCTCCCCTGGGTGTTTGTGGTCCCCATCCCTCTGCTGACGGCCAAACCTGGCCTTAGATCAGAAAGAGAGAAATAAACAGCAGGATTTGCCTCTGGGTGCACATGAGGACAGGATGAGGTGGCAGCACCCCCACGCAGCCGAGCTCTGGGTGCCTTTGGACCATCTCTGACTGGGAACAGCTCCCCGAGGCCAGTGTGGGCCCCCGGTGCACCCTGAACCCAGCCCTGGCCATCCACAGGGGTTTAGGCAGGAAAATCCCATCTTCATCCCATTCCTCAAATCCCCTTTTCATCCCATTCCTCAAGCACAGGATCTGCTCCGTTGCTCCAGGCTCAGGACCCCTTTCTGTGCCAGGAAAGGCTCTTTTGGGCCTTTTTTTTCCCTGTTTAAACAATAAATAAATCTCTTTTCCTTTTCTGAGCCTTGTCCAAATTCATTCACTGGCCCTCTGCCTCTCTCCTGAATGACTCCATGGGAGTCCTTGAGTCTCAGCATTATTATATTTTATTTATACAGCACAATAAACGTGCGTGGCACTTCCCAACATACATCAAGCAGCAAGGTCCATTTTCTGATGAGTGCACAGTTTGATTCAGAAAAACACTGCTTATAAAATGCAACAGCCCCCTGGCTCGGGGAGGCTGAGCTGTGCTGCTCTGAGGAGGCTGAAGGCTCTTCCTCAGCCCCTGAAATTGAACCAGGCAGAAGAAATCCCCACCTGGAGAGGAGAATTTCGTTTGGAGCAGCCCCTGGGGCTGGTCAGGTGCATGTGCTGCCTGTTCCAGGTTTGGGGGGGCTGCAGGGGGTGGGGTGAATCTTTATCCTCTGAGAAGGGGAAGAAGGGATGGGGCAGAATCAGCTGTGGCCAGAGGAGAGAGAGAGAAGAGAAATGTGGGCACCGAGGGCAGGGAGGAAGGAGGGGCAGGAGGGGCTCCGGAGAGCAGGGGGAGAGTGTGAGGAAAGGAATCAGGAATAAAGTGAAGCTGGGAAGGAGGGAGGGCTGAGGGGGAAGGCGTTTTTAAGACTTGGGTTTACTTCTCATCACCTGCCTCCTCTCTCACAGGTAATAAATTCAATTAACTCAATTAATTTCCCAACTCGAGCCAGTTTTTGCCCATGCTGGGAGTTGCTGAGTGAGCCTTCCCTGCCTCAGTCTCAGCTCAGGAGGGTTTTGTTGCGTTTCAGGTGAGGATGGAGCAGCTTTGGGGGGCAGCTGGCACCCTCAGGCTGATGATCCTCACTGTGGAATTGGCCCCTTTTGGACACACTCCAAGAAGGTCTCCTGATAAAGGATAATAGAAATAAATACCCAGCATCTCCCAGGTTTTCCCTGGGCACAGCCAGACTGATCCAGGCAAATAACGCCAGGCTCGGATAAACAAACAGAGATTCAGTGCTGGAGGTGTTGGTGCTCCCCGCAGGGCACGGGATGAGCTCCATCTGAAGCCTTTTCCTCCCTCGGCTGGGAAATCTCCCCCCAGGGCTCCGGAGGAGTTAACGCCAAGCTGACATCGCGGGGCTCCAGCAGCTCCAGGTCGGCAGTGGCACTCCCGGGGTTGTGCCCCCCTGGCTGTCCCCAGGGCTGTGGTGGCAGCAGCCTGTGAGATGTCACCGCTGAGGTGACACCATCGCCCCAGCCCCAGTTGGAATCTCAGCCATTCGTTTCTGTGCTCAGCCAAAGGAACCCTCCGGGGCTGAGGCCAGAAACCCAAATCCTTCGGAATTTTCGGAAATGCTCCTGGGCTGGGCAATTCTGTGATTCTCCAATCTCAAAGGGCCTCGAGCAGCTCTCCCAGGGGCACATCCCAAAGCCTCACCCCACCCCACAGCTACGGGGCCACCAGTGACTACTGGCCGCACTCCCAGCTGGTCCCAGTCAGACCAGTTCCCTCCCAGCTCAGCCCCAGGCTCTGGGTCCTTCCAGCCCTTGGATGGTGGAGCAGCCACACAGAACAGCTCCAGCTGCTGCCCCCGGGGAGGGACCCCGAGCAAAGTCCCCTCCTGGGCTGGTGTCCCCTCCCAGGCTGTGCCCGATGCTCCTGGGGGGGCTCAGAGGGGTCACTTGGCCTTGGTCAGGCAAAGGGTCAGTGCCAGGTCCAACCCCTCACCGGGGGCTCTGGCCATTCCCCCTCCATGGGCACAACCTGCAGGAGCAGCACCTGCACCAGGTGAGTCCCCAGTTCCCGATTTCCCATCCAGGTCCCACAGCCGTGTCCTGTCAGAGCTCACCTGAACCTGGGACTGGGCTGGGGCTGAGGGGCTGCCCGGGATTTTGGCTGCTCAGGGCTCTGGAGCCGCGAGTGGAAATAAAGCCAGAGCATCACTACCCCAGCCCCATCCCAGTGAGATCCTGGGGAGCAGCAAGAACTCTGGTGTGGATCCCTCAGGAAGAGAATGGTGACTCCAAAGGGGCTGCAGGGCTCTTTCCCAGCTCCCTGGAATTGCTGGGATGGCTCCAGAGGCGCCCAGGGTCACCCAGGAGCAGATCCAGCCAAAAGAGCCCAGATGGGCTCCCAGGGATCCCTCCCCAGTCTTCCCACAGGGGCTCCCAGTGCTCCCATTTTGTGCCACATCCAGGCAGGAATCAGCAGCTGTCCCTGGCAGTTGGTGCCACAGGGTGACAGCTGATGGCAGTGACCACCCCAGCCTTCATCTGGACGCCTGGCCCGGTGCCACCGTGCAGAGGGAGAAGTGCCGGGTGCCGAGGGCAGGGCGAGGTCACGGTGTCACCGCGGTGGCCGTGGCTCAGTGCCATCTGCGGTGCCGTGACCTCGCCGTGAGGATTTGAGCACACGCTGCCAAATTAGTGACAGGAAGGCGATCCCAGGCGGGTCCTGGGGGCTGCTCCGCTAACGAGGGCCAGAGAGGCAGGGCTGGAGCTGTGCAGGGATCCAGATGGATGGGGAGGGATCTTAGGAGCGGCTCAGCATCAGGGCATGGGAGAATTCCCTGGATGAGCCTCTCCCGGTGCTGGGTTTGAGCTGAGGGAGGGCGGCAGCTCCAGAAATTCACCTCTAGTAATCCCTGGGTTGGTTTTTGTGCTGGTGAGGGGCCTGTCGAGGGCTTTGTCCAGCTCTGGGACACTCACAGCAAGACCTGGAGGGGCTGGAGCGTGTCCAGAGAAGGGAACGGAGCTGGGAAGGGGCTGGAGAATTCCTGAGGGAGCTGGGAAAGGGGCTCAGCCTGGAGCAAAGGAGGCTCAGGGGGGACCTTGTGGCTCTGCACAAGTCCCTGACAGGAGGGGGCAGCCGGGGGGGTCGGGCTCTGCTGGCAGGGAACAGGGACAGGAGGAGAGGGAACGGCCTCAGGCTGGGCCAGGGGAGGCTCAGGGTGGACAGCAGCAGGAATTTCCCCATGGAAAGGGTGCTCAGGCCTTGGCAGGGGCTGCCCGGGGAGGTTTGGAGTGCCCATCCCTGGAGGTGTCCAAGGAAGGGCTGGAGGTGGCACTCAGAGCTCTGGGCTGGGGACAGGGTGGGCATCGGGCACAGGGTGGACTCGATGATCCTGGAGGGCTTTTCCAACCTCCGTGATTCCATGATTCTGTTCTCTAATCTCCACTTCCCATCCTGATTCCTCACTGGAGCAGGAGGAAACATTTCATTATCGCTGTTATTGGGAAACATCTTCCTGCTGCTTTTAAAATTCCGAGCAGGAACAGCAGCTCCAAAGCCCGGCTTCCATGTGGGAGTGAGGCCGTGCCAGCGCTGCCGCTCCCGCTTTTCCTGGTGGAAACACAGAAATCCATAATCCCCCTTAATTCCTGCAGACAAAGAGCCGCTGGAGCTGTCACTCACCAGGGGCTTCCCTTTTAAAAGGACGGCGGCAAGTGGCTGTGGGCACATTTTGGGCTCCTAGGCCAGAAACTGGGAATTCCCCCATGGAATTCCTTCGTACTCTAAGCCTTGGGCTTAAATGCTATCGGTGACAGGTTGTGCTGGAGGGTTCCCAGTGGGAACTGGGCCCTGCACAGGTCACAGGGATCACCCAGTCCCACTCCTGGCCCAGCAATCCCACCCTGTGATCCTGGAGCTCTGGCAGCCTTGGGAATGTGCCCATTCCCTGGGGAGCCTGGGCAGTGCCCAGCACCCTTTGGGGGAAGAACCTTTCCCTGATCTCCAACCCAAACCTCCCCTGGCCCAGCTCCAGCCGTTCCCTTGGATCCCAGGGATCGGATCTGCCCCTCAGGAGGGATCAGCCGGGCAGGATCTGCTGGCCCCAGGCTCCAGAATGCGGGAAAGGAGAGGGAGCACCTGGGAAGCCCACGGGAAGAAGGAGCAGGGGGCACTGGAGCAGCCAGGTCATTCCCAGGCACTCCCACCGATGTTTTATGGGGCCGTGGGTTCAGTTTCCGTCCCAGGGATTGGCAGGGCCAGGCTGTGCCAGGCCTGGGGCATTTCCCAGCGGTGACCGAGTCCTTCAGGAAGCAGGTCCAGGGAAGAGAAAAGAAACAGGAGCCAGGAAACCACTCAGGAAGGGGAACCAGGAACTCCTGAGCTCGTGGGGCCTGCGGGACAGGGCCGCTCACACCCACCCAGCCTCTGCCGGGGCAGCGATGGGATGGGTTTTATCTGTTTTCCACCAAAAAGAGAGGAAAAAAACCTTCCTGGATGGAGCGATTCTCACCAGGGGTGGGAAGGCCGAGCTGGTTGAGCTCCTCTGCAGAGGTTTGGTGGCACCTGGGACTGACTGAGGTGCTTGGAGCAAGAATTAATCCTCCCCTTTTCCAGGATGATTTTGAAAGAACCCATTTTCCTGAAATTTCGACACAGGTGGTTTGTGGTGCTGTTGGAACACCCCAAATCCACGTTCTCTGGAATTTCCACAGGGCTGCGAGGATGAGATGGAGTCAGTGGGGCTGGTGGGGTCGCTGCTCTGCTCCCGGGGTTCCTGGGCCAGTGGAGCAGCTGGGCTGGGAGTGCTGGGACACCCCCGGTGTGCCCTGGGCACCCTCTGGGACCCTCCAGAGCATCCCAGCACCACCAGCTGGAGCAGCTGAGCCCTGGTCATGGGCGGGAGTGAGGACAAACCCTTCCTGGGGGTCATTCCTGGTGCTGACAAGGGCTGGGCACACCAGGGGGTGGCACAGCTGGGGTAGGACACAGATGTCCCCAGGGAGACAGGTCTGGCACTGCCAGGCACTGCCAGCGACGTCTGGAAGGGCTCTGGGATGTCCTGTCCGTAGCAGCCGTGGGAATCACCGAGAGCAGAGCCACTGAGTTCATCCCAGTTAATCCCAAAGCTGGGAGAGCTGCGGGTGTTCCCCTGGAGAAGGGAAAGCTCCAGGGAGAGCTCAGAGCCCCTTCCAGGGCCTAAAGGGGCTCCAGGAGAGCTGGAGAGGGACTGGGGACAAGGGATGGGGGGACAGGACACGGGGAATGGCTTCCCACTGCCAGAGGGGAGGGCTGGATGGGATATTGGGAGGTAACTCCTCCCTGTGAGGGTGGGCAGGCCCTGGCACAGGGTGCCCAGAGCAGCTGTGGCTGCCCCTGGATCCCTGGCAGTGCCCAAGGCCAGGTTGGACCTTGGGGCTGGGAGCAGCCTGGGACAGTGGGAGGTGTCCCTGCCCATGGCAGGGGTGGGATGGGATGGGCTTCAGGTCCATTCCAGCCCAACCCATTCTGGGACTGGGGGATTCCAAAGAGCTCCAAATCCCTCAGCAAACGGAGCTCAGGCAGGCCCTGAATCCTCAGCCCCCACCAGAGAATGGAAATCAGCTCAGGCCACACCAGGTGTTGCTCCTGTTTGGTTCAGTCCCATCCCAGCTCCAGCAGCGTCACCCCCGAGTCCCCACGGACACCCAGGGGCACCTCAGGGTGGGGAGGGACCCCAGGATTCACCACCTGCAACCCCCAAATCCTCACAGAGCTCCGGGTTCTGCAGGAGATCCAAGGCTCCACGCTCCTGCTGTAGAATCTCAGCGAGGCAAATCCCTCCTGCAATGCAAAATGCAGGAGCCTTCCCCGCCCTGCTCAGATCTGCGGGGTTTGCACAGAGAGAAAAACCGGGAATGAAACTTCTCCCTGTAGGAGAGACCTGGGAGAGGCAGCTCCTGCAGCTGTGGCGTGGTGTCAGAACAGGAATCCCAACACAAGGCAGGATCCAAACAAAAATCCAGGATCCGAACACAGATCAAGGATCCAAACACAGATCAAGGATCCAACACGAATCAAGGATCCAAACACCAGTCAAAGATCCAAAACCAAATCCAGGATCCAAACACAAATCCAGGGAAGGGAAGGGAAGGGAAGGGAAGGGAAGGGAAGGGAAGGGAAGAGAAGAGAAGAGAAGAGAAGAGAAGAGAAGAGAAGAGAAGAGAAGAGAAGAGAAGAGAAGAGAAGAGAAGAGAAGAGAAGAGAAGAGAAGAGAAGAGAAGAGAAGAGAAGAGAAGAGAAGAGAAGAGAAGAGAAGAGAAAAGAGAAGCTTTGAGGAAAACTTTACTGCACCTTCCAGTACCTAAAGGGGCTCCAAGGCAGCTGAGAGGGACAGGACGAGGGGGAATGGATTCAAACTGACAAGGAGTAGGTTCAGGTTGGATACGGGGATGGAATTCCTCCCTGTGAGGGTGGGGAGGCCCTGGCACAGCTGTGGCTGCCCCTGGATCCCTGGCAGTGCCCACCTGGAGCCCCCTGCTCTGTGGAAGGCGTCCCTGCCTGGGGGGTTCTCACTGCTGCATCAGCAAAGTCTCTGGGATTTAAATTCCCTCTGTTTGGCAGCAGCCCTCAGCCCCGGCCAGGAGAAGGAGCAGAGTTCCACCCTGAGGGGGTTTCACATCAGCTTTGCTGGGTTTTTATCCACCCAGCGGTTTTTTGCCTCGCACCAGCTGGAGCAGCTCTCCCTGGAAGGTTTTTCCAGTCAGCCTCCAGCTCCCCGATGTGTCTGTAAGGAGCCCCACGGATGTGTAATTTAGGATGTGTTTAATCTCGCTGCCTCTGGAATAAAAACATTCAAATGTTTCGCTTGGTCTGGGCCTTTTTTTTTTTTAAATATCCTCATTTTTGTTGTCTCCTGGGCTGCCCGCGTGGCTGAGCCAGGCTGGGATGAGGATGGGGAAGAACCGATGGGACCTTTGCTGGGCTGAGGCTGTGTCTCCCCGGGAGTCCCTTTTTCCCTGCTCTGAGTCCTTTCTCCGCGCCATTTCTTCGCCTCCAGCCCGTGATGGATGGGGCACAGACTTAATGAGGTCGCGTTTTCCCACCGGTTCCATTCGGAGCCGCTCAACGCTCGGCTCGGAGCGGGAGATTGACTTAAAGGCTCGTTAAGAGTCCGTGATGCAGAGGAGAATTCTGCCCCGTTCTCATCCTTGTCCATGTTTGTTAGCGAGCAGCTCCGGGGGAAGGTGGAGCCCGGAGCTCCTTTCTTGGGGTTGAGGCCGATTTGGTGCCCCTGGACGAGACTGGGACGCTCTGACATCCACGCAGGGTCCTGCACGAGGGGAAACCCTCACCAGGGAGGGGTCAGCGCTGGGAAATTCCAGCCATTGCTGCTCTGCTGGGGCAGGGATGCTGTGGGGACAGCGAGGATGAGAGGAGGGAGATCCTTCCCCACACGGGAGGAGCTGGGCTCGGGCTCCATCCTGCTGGACCTGAGAGGGAAAACTCTCCTTGGGATGCAATTCCCAAGCTGGATGAGGATGCCAGGAGCCAGAATGGAGCTGAGCTGGCGATGGCACAGAGAGGCCCCCCCAGCCCTTCGGGACTGAGCTGGGAGTTCCCTGCTGGAACCCCAAGGGCTTTTCTGTGGCTCCCTGGGAAAGCACTGAGGAAAATCCTCTCCCTGCGGGTGCTGGGGCGTCTGGATCTGTGCTGGGCCACCCCAGGCTCACCTGACGGTCACCTGGAACCCGCGGTGCTGCCCCAGGAGTTTCACCTTTGCTGGTCACCCCACGGCTCCCCCGACTCTGCTGGGCCCAAATCTCTGCTCCTCTGTGGGCACATCCTGGCCTCATCCCTGATTCCACGGCACAAACGCACCAGGATCCAGCAGCTCCTGACTCTCAGAGCTGTCAGCAGCCTCGGGTCCTCCCACTCCAGGCCTCGACATCCAGTGACACAAATGCTGGCACCACACCCATTCCCGGTGGAAAACCGCAGGATTTTGTGCCTTCGGAACAGTTTCCCTCCCTGGCTGCTCTGGGGTTGTTCCTTTCCTCCAGCAGAACCCCTCGGATTCGCTGGCAGTTCCAGCAGGGCTCTTCCCTCGTTAATGTTGCCGATTCAGTTCCAGAGAGTCCAACGTAAATACTCCAGGAGACTTTCCCTCTTCCCACCATTTCCACAGCCCAGACCGGGAATTTTGGGATGTTTGTGCTCGGGGATGGACTGCAGGGACCAAAGCTGGGGACAGATGTGGCACTGACACATCCCCAGGGCCCCCCAGCAGCCCTGCCTGGCCCTGTTGGGATGTCCTGCCCACTCTGCCATCCCCAGCTGCCAGAAAAGGGGCAGGAAAAGCCTCTGGGATGTCCTGGATGAGTCTGATCCTCCAAAGTCTGGGATCTGGGGTCTGGGAGGTGGGATATGGGGTCTGGGATGTGGGATCTGGGATGTGGGGTCTGAGATCTGAGATGTGGGATCTGGGACTCGGGGCCTGGGGTCTGGAATGTGGGATGTGGGATCTGGATCTGGGATCTGGGATCGCAGCCTCTGGCCGGGGGATTTCGGGCTGGGGGCTCCTTCCCTCCCCCCCCCCCCCCCCCATCTGCTGCTCCCTCTCTGTTCCCATTCCTCCTGTCCCTCCTGGCTCCTCTCCTCTTCCCTCTCCCACTCATCGCTCCTTCATCCTCCCTCAGCCCCTCCATTTGCCCTCTCCGTGCTCCCCGCCAGGCCTGGCTGTCTCGGGGCAGGAGAGAGGGCACCGCTGTCCCTGGCAGGGGACAACAAAAGACTCTCAATCCATGGGAGCTCCGACAGCAGCAGCCGGACACTGCCAGGAGAGGGGACAGGGATGGGGACAGGGATGGGGATGGGGACAGGGATGGGGACAGGATGGGGACAGGGATGGGGACAGGGATGGGGATGGGGACAGGGATGGGGATGGGGACAGGGATGGGGACAGGGATGGGGACAGGGATGGAGACGGGATGGGGACAGGGACAGGGACAGGGATGGGGACAGGGATGGGGACAGGGATGGGGACAGGGACAGGGACAGGGACAGGGATGGGGATGGGGACGGGATGGGGACAGGGATGGGGACGGGGATGGGGACGGGAATGGGGACAGGGATGGGGACAGGGATGGGGACAGGATGGGGACAGGGATGGGGACAGGGATGGGGACAGGATGGGGATGGGGACAGGCACGGGTTGAGCTCAGCCTGGCAGAGGCCTCCCCTTCCCGCTGCTTTTAGGCTGCAGGATTGGATAATTTGGCAAAACCCCTCATTCCCGATGGGCTGGGGGGGTTCCCAGGGAGCAGAGCGGGGTCAGTGCCCCGGAGCCGCTGCGGCCTCGCCTCGTGTCCTGCTGCTCCTGCTCCTGTCCCTCCCTGTCCCAACCCACCCTGGCTGCCCTCGGGATGGAGCTGGTGGCACCTGCAGCCCCTCACTGAGGCAGGGGAGGCCCTCAGGGCCCCGTGTCCCGGCACAGGTGCCCCGGAGCCCGGGCACAGCCCAGGTGAGATTCCAGCTCGTCCCGAAAGCCGGCTGGGGCTGGAATCCTGGCACGGCAGGGCTGATTCCAGGGAATCTGTGTCCTGCACCACCTGGAGCCCAGAGCAGGAGTGGGGAGCGGGGCAGCACCTGCTTGAGGAGGGGATGGAGCAGCACGGAAAACTCATCCCAGCATTTCCTGATCCCAGAGGAGATTCCACCGGGAAGAAACACCACTGAAACCCCAGATCCCACATCCCACATCCCAGATGCCAGACCCCAGATCCCCGACCCCAGACCCCAGATCCCAGATCCCAGATCCCAGACCCCAGATCCCAGACCCCTTATCCCAGACCCCAGATCCCCGACCCCATATCCCACCTCCCAGACCCCAGATCCCAGACTTTGGAGGATCAGACTCATCCAGGACATCCCAGAGGCTTTTCCTGCCCCTTTTCTGGCAGCTGGGGGTGGCAGAGTAGGCAGGACACCCCAACAGGGCCAGGCAGGGCTGCTGGGGGGCCCTGGGGATGTGTCAGTGCCACATCTGTCCCCAGCTTTGGTCCCTGCAGTCCATCCCCGAGCACAAACATCCCGAAATTCCCGGTCTGGGCTGTGGAAATGGTGGGAAGAGGGAAAGTCTCCTGGAGTACTTACGTTGGACTCTCTGGAATAACGAGGGGGAGCTTTGGGTCCTGGCTCAGCTGCCCCAAGCTTCGGTCCCTCCTTCGGTGCTGCCACCCCACAAAGGGCTGGGGGGTGTCAGGGCTGTCCCAGCCCCGCTTCCACCGGGAATCCCAGAGCCAGGCAGGGAATGGGGAGGCTGGAGGAGCGTGGGGAGCCAGCAGGGATGCGATCCTGGACAGGCTCTGCACCTGCCGGGAGAGCAGCCAGGCCTTTCAGGAGCTCTGCTGTCCTATCCCACCTCTCTCCAGTTTTCCCAAGCATTTCCTCCTCATTCCAAACCCCCGTGCCAGAGTTACAGCCCTGCATGGACCCGTTGTGGTCGGCACTGGGGCAGCTCCGAGGGAAACTCTTCCTCAGCTCCCGGGGGTCCTCCCAGAGCAGGAATCTGGGAGCCAGGAAGGGAATGGGGAGGCTGGAGGAGTGTGGGGAGCTCCCAGGGACCCGGGGCAGGAATCCTGCTCTGGAATGACCCCCAGGAGCTGAGGAAGAGTTTCCCTTGGAGCTGCCCCAGTGCCAACCACGACGGGTCCATGCAGGGCTGTAACTCTGGCACGGGGGTTTGGGATGAGGAGGAAATGCTTGGGAAAACTGGAGAGAGGTGGGATAGGACAGCAGAGCTCCTGAAAGGCCTGGCTGCTCTCCCAGCAGGTGCAGAGCCTGTCCGGCATCCAGGGCAGGGCAGGGAGAAGCTTTTCCCAGCACAGCTCCAGTGGCTCAGCCAGGGGCAGCTGGAACAGCTCTGGGGGTGGAGAGGGATTTGTGTCCAGCCTCACCAGCTGCCCCGTGCCCAGCACCCCCTTCCAGCAGGAATATCCCGGGATCTTGGTGCCTGGAGGCCTTGTTCCCTGCCAGGGAGAGGCAAAAACTCTCTGTGCACTCAGGGAACGGAGCAAACGTGGGGAGGCTGTGGCTGTGGGAGGGAGATTCCCGGGATTCTCCCTCCTCTTGACCTTGGAGCCTGCCCAGGGACCCTCCCTGTCCTGCCTGTGCTTTTCTCCTGTCCCACAGCCCCAGGGAACAGCCCCAGGATGGAGCCCCAGACACCCCAAGCTCCTTCACTGTTTCATCTCCCATCACTTCCACCCCGTAATTCCTGCAGGGAGCTCCCCGGAACGGCTCCGTCTGCAATTCCATGTGAATTCCACTTCATTATCGCCGCTGATGGAGCATCAGCTGCTCCTCACTTGTGGGAATAACTCCAGAAAGAAGCGTCCTCCTCAGCGAGGAAGCAAATCTGCTGCTCCAGCTCTTTGAGCAGGAGAAAGAGGAGCACGCCAGGACATCGGAGAGTGTGAGAATTTCACCCTCCTTCAATCCCTTCCCCGTTTTCCAACGGGCTTGGGAGTTTCGGGGGGTGCCAGGGCGTAACTGAGATCCCTGACCTGCGGCTCGGGGAATTCCCAAGGCCAGGATGGAACCTTGCAGGTTTAATGGCCCTTGCTGCGTTTCTCCTCTGTGAATGTGCCCAGCTGCTTCTGGCCTCCTCTCAGGCTGGCACAGCCTGGCTGTCCTCAGCTGACCCCGCTGCCAAGGCAGCTCTTTCCTCCTGGCTGTTCGCAAAACCAGGAAATCCTGGGAAGCCGAAGCTCTGTCTCTCCTCAGCCAGCCCGGATTGCGGGGCTGGATTGGGCTTTGATGGGAAAAGGGATCCCGAGGGATGGGAGGCAGCCCTGGGTGAGGAAAGGGGAGGAAACGCCGCTGGTTTAACAGCGGGGCGATGCTGGGGGAACACCCAGCTTGAGTTGGGGGAAAGCTGTAGGTCAAGGGAAGGGACTTCCACGTGTGAGCAGAGAACCAACCCGGGCAGCTGCTCACGGTGACACTGAAGCCACGAGAGAACTGTTCCTTGTGGAGATGTCTCCATAGCATGAGCAAGAGAGACTCCTCTCCCTAAGTGAACTGGGAAAAAGATTATTACAGAGGTGGTAACCTGACTGAACATCTCAAGGGTTGTCTTTTTACGTTGTCAGTGGGAGAAGGGAGGAAGGTGGGAGGAGGAGAAGTGTTCTGAAGGCTTAGTCTGACTTTTTTCCTTTCTCTTAGGTCTGGTAATAAACTTCTTTATATTCTTTTAAGTTTTGTGCCTGCTTTGCTTTCTCCTGATTCTTATCTCACAGAAGGAAAATAAGTAAGTAATGGATATTTTGAACCAAGCCACTACACTCGGTGTTCCTGCCCGGTTTACGAACTGAACCCGCTCCATAATGCCTGTCCTCAGAGGTGCCACTGCCCCGTCCCCATCCTGTGTCCCACGGGGTCATCCAGCCCTGCTCCGGACCCCTCAGGCTTCCCTGCGTCCTGCTCAGGCCTCACATCCCCGGAATGTTGGGCGCTGACCGGGGAACGGGCACGTTCCCGAGGCTGCCGGAGCCCCGGGGTTTGGGCACCGCTCCTGGGGTGGGAATTTTGGGGCTGGGCAGGGCCAGGAGTTGGGCTGGATGACCGAGCTCAGGATATTCTCGAATTCTGAGATGTCTCATCCCAAGCTCTGGCTCGGCTCCAGCCTCGCTGCTCCTCCCTGGGAGGCTGGGCTGAGCCTGAGGAGAAAGTGGCACCCAGGCGGGACAATTCCTCCCCTTCCCAGCCCCTGCCCACCGTGTCTCCAGCCCTGCAAGCAGCTGGCACCAGGGGGACAAGCAGGTGGCACCAGAGGGGATGAGGAGGTGGCACCAGGGGGGACAAGCAGGTGGCACCGGGGGGGATCAGCAAGTGGCAGCCGGGAGGGGGATGAGGAGGTGGCACCCGGGGGACGAGCAGGTGGCACCAGAGGGGATGAGGGGGTGGCAGCAGGAGGGGATCAGCAGGTGGCACCAGGAGGGACAAGCAGGTGGCACCAGGGGGGGATCAGCAAGTGGCACCAGGGGGGATGAGGGGGTGGCAGCAAGAGGGACGAGCAGGTGGCACCAGGGGGGATGAGGATGCGGCACCCAGGGGACGACCAGGTGGCACCAGGAGGGACGAGCAGTGGCACCAGGGAGGGATCAGCAGGTGGCACCAGGAGGGATGAGCAGGTGGCACCAGGAGGGATGAGCAGGTGGCACCAGGGGGGATGAGGATGCGGCACCCAGGGGACGAGCAGGTGGCACCAGGAGGGACGAGCAGTGGCACCAGGAGAGACGAGCAGGTGGCTCCAGGGGGGATGAGCAGGTGGCTCCAGGGGGGACCAACCCTTTGCTCCATGCCAGGGGCTGCCACCCCACCATGTCCCCGCTGTCCTTTTGCTCTCACACCAGGAAATCCCACAGAAGGTGGGACTGTCCCCGTCCCCTGTGGGATGTCCTTCCAGGGGGACAAGGAGGTGACACCTGGGCAGTGTCTCCAGGGAGGGCGGGGATTCCTCGCAGTCCCAGGGCAGCTCAGGGCTCCAGGGGACACCTTTGTCCCCTGCATTTACGGGCTGGGGACCACACGAAAGGGACGAATCCACCCCACAGCTCCTGATCCCATCCTCGTGTGGTGCCTGGAGGAGGAGGAGGAGGAGGAGGTGGTGTCACACCCAAGCTCAGCACAGGAGCAGCTGGAGGAGGCTCGGGATTGCTCTGAGGGGGTTCAGGATCACTCTGGAGGAACCTCAGGATTGCTCTGGAGAAGGTTCAGGATTGCTCTGAGGGGGTTCAGGATCACTCTGGAGGAACCTCAGGATTGCTCTGGAGAAGGTTCAGGATTGCTCTGAAGCTCAGAAACCCCCTGGGCACACCCGGGGGGGCAGGGGCAGCCCCCCACGTCCACTTAACCTGTGCCACTCGTGGGTGTCCCCCTTTCCAGCTCTTTAATTGGTGCAATTATCCCGGAAAACCCGGGATCTGTGGGAATTCTGTGAGCACGACATTCCCTGCAGAGGGGTCGGGCAGAGTCCTGAGCCGGGGGCTCACCCTGACCCCCAGCCCTGCCCTGTTCCAGTTCCCTGTTCCAGCCCTTTTTCCTGCTCCCACTCCTGATCCTGGTGCTATCCCCATCCCCGGATCACTCCATTCCCATCCCTGGATCACTCCATTCCCATCCCAGCTGTCCCCAAGCCCTGGCCTGGCCTGGGAGGGGTGGAGGGGACAGTGGTCACGCTGGGGGGGTCAGGGCTCATCAGAGTGGGGTCCCCAGGGGCTCCTCACACTCTCCAGGTCTCCTCCTGTCACCCCTAGGTCAGGGAATCACGGTGGGAATCACAGGATGGAAATTCCTTGGGAATCACAGGATGGAAATTCAGGCTTTCTGGCACTGCTCCCACAGCTTCCACCGAGGCTGGAATTTCCTGGAGCAGAGCAAGGAGGGAAAATGATCCCAGCTCCGGAGCTCGGGTGGCTCAGCAGGGACAGACCCCGGCCAGGCCATCATTCCATGTCTGGGAAGGAGCTGTGGATGGAGGGGAATTCTCAGGGGTGTGCAGCCAGGCCGGGCTGGGCCCTCCCCGAGATCCTGGGACCAGCCTGGCAGATCCCAACAGGTCACCAGGGGCTCCTGGCTCTGCCGGGAACGGCCAGGAAATGTTTCCAAGGCGTGGGAGCAGCACGAGGCCGGGCATGAGGAGTGATTCCCTGGATTTGGCAATCCTGGCTGCTTTCTGCTCCCCCCGATCTCCAAGGGGAGTCAGCCCCCACAGCCCCTGGGATCTGCTGACTTCCCTGGAATGCCCCGTTCTGCTGCAAGCGCTGATTCCCAAACATTCGCACGGCAGGAAATCTTTAACTCCCAACTCCCCCACTTTCGTGGCACCCCCTGCCCCGGGAATCCTCCATTCCCTTAATTCCTTCCTTCCGTAGGGAAGGAATTCCTCCCTGGGAGGGTGGGGAGGCCCTGGCACAGGGTGCCCAGAGCAGCTGGGGCTGCCCCTGGATCCCTGGCAGTGCCCAAGGCCAGGCTGGATGGGGCTGGGAGCAGTCTGGGACAGTGGGAGGTGTCCCTGCCCATGGCAGGGGTGGGAATGGATGATCCTTAAGGTCCTTCCACCCTGAACCATTCCGGGATTCTAAGATTCCATGACTCATTCCCAAATTGCTCAATTTAATGCTTTTAAGGCACTTCACTTCCCCTTGGCTCAGGATCTCCCCTTGGGCCTTAACTCCTTCCACATTCTCCCTGTCTCAGGCCGCCCATTCCCATTCCCTGGACTCCCCCAGATGTGAGGATCCCTTACAATGCTCCCCATTCCCAGTTCTGCCCCTTCCCCGCCATCC
Organism: Corvus hawaiiensis; assembly: GCF_020740725.1. Taxonomy (NCBI): domain Eukaryota; kingdom Metazoa; phylum Chordata; class Aves; order Passeriformes; family Corvidae; genus Corvus; species Corvus hawaiiensis. The sequence continues at coordinate 1,446,229 of NC_063241.1, forward strand.
CCACACTCAGATTCCACATCCCTGGAATCTTTTCAGGCTCCGAGAGGGGCTCATCCATCAGCTGGAGCCTTGGCAGCATTCCTGGCACTGTCAGTTCCTGGGAACAAACAGCTGCAGAGGCACCGTCCCCTTCCCAGAACTGGGGAGGAGCGCTCGTGGCTCCAGCCCACGGAATGGGGATGGCCGGAGCCGGAACGCCGGCATGTGTCCGGGTGTGGCTGGGATGGGTCTGGGATGTGTCCGGGGTGTGGCTGGGATGGGTCTGGGATGTGTCCGGGATGTGTCTGGGATGTGTCCAGGGATGGGTCTGGGATGTGTCTGGGATGTGTCCGGGGTGTGGCTGGGATGTGTCCGGGGTGTGGCTGGGATGGGTCTGGGATGTGTCCGGGATGTGTCTGGGATGTGTCCGGGGTGTGTCCGGGGTGTGTCCGGGGTGTGTCTGGGATGTGTCCGGGGTGTGGCTGGGATGTGTCTGGGATGTGTCCAGGGTGTGTCCGGGGTGTGTCCGGGGTGTGGCTGGGATGTGTCTGGGATGTGTCCGGGGTGTGGCTGGGATGTGTCCGGGGTGTGGCTGGGATGTGTCCGGGATGTGTCCGGGATGTGTCTGGGATGTGTCCGGGGTGTGGCTGGGATGTGTCCGGGATGTGTCTGGGATGTGTCCAGGGTGTGTCCGGGGTGTGTCCGGGGTGTGGCTGGGATGTGTCCGGGGTGTGTCCGGGGTGTGTCCGGGATGTGTCTGGGATGTGTCCGGGGTGTGGCTGGGATGTGTCCGGGATGTGTCCGGGATGTGTCTGGGATGTGTCCGGGGTGTGTCTGGGATGTGTCCGGGATGTGTCTGGGATGTGTCCGGGGTGTGTCTGGGATGTGTCCGGGATGTGTCCGGATGTGTCCGGGATGTGTCCGGGATGGGTTCCGGGGTGTGTCTGGGATGTGTCTGGGATGTGTCCGGGGTGTGGCTGGGATGTGTCCGGGATGTGTCTGGGATGTGTCCGGGATGTGTCCGGGATGTGTCCGGGATGTGTCCGGGATGGGTCCGGGGTGTGTCTGGGATGTGTCTGGGATGTGTCCGGGGTGTGTCCGGGGGGTGTCCGGGGTGTGTCCAGGATATGTACGGGGTGTGGCTGGGATGTGTTCAGGGTGTAGCTGGGATGTGTCCAGGACGTGTCCAGGATGTGTCCGGGATGTGTCCGGGATGTGTCCGGGATATGGCTGGGATGTGTCTGGGATATGGCTGGGATATGGCCAGGGTGCGGCTAGGATGTGGCCAAGGTGTGTCTGGGGAGTGTCCAGGATGTGTCCAGGATGTGTCCGGGATGTGTCTGGGATATGGCTGGGATATGGCCGGGGTGCGGCCAGGATGTGGCCAAGGTGTGTCTGCTGGGATGTGTCCGGGATGTGGCCAAGGTGTGTCTGGGGTGTGGCTGGGATGTGTCCGGGATGTGTCCGGGATGTGGCCGGGGTGTGGCTGGGATGTGTCCGGGGTGTGTCCGGGGTGTGTCCGGGATGTGGCCAGGATGTGGCCGGGATGTCCGGGATGAGCCGGACCCTGCTCGCCTCCAGCAGCAGCTCCATGGAATGCCCCCTCCTGGAGCTGGCTGTGGGCTCCCAGCAGGACACCGGACATTGTCCGAGGGACACTCGAGGCCACACACAGGACGTGACCCCCGGTGCCTCTCCCGGCTCTCGGCTCCATCCGGGGATCTCACGGAGTCCATGGAGCCACTCCCGTCCCGGGAGCTCACCTTGCTCTGTCCCCGCGCCTGGCACCGAGCCCTCCCTGGCCTGTCCAGCCGGGATGTCCCTGTGCTGGGAATTCAATGCATCCCGGGCTGTTTTCCAGCTGGATTTCAGCTGGAGTCACCCGGCCCCTGTCCAGGGATGTTCTCCTGCTGGATGTCACCCGGTGTCCCCCAGCCCCTGACCAGGGGGGTTCTCCAGTGTCCTGAGCAGGATCCCTGCCCAGCAGCTCCCACAGCTCCGGCTCTCCCCATTCCCAATGCCCAGTGCAGGACCCAGCTGTGCCCCTTCCCAGCACAATCCCAAATCCTGGAGCTCCTGTTTTCCCCATTCCCAATGCCCAGTGCAGGATCCAGCTCTGCCCCTTCCCAGCACAATCCCAAATCCTGGAGCTCCTGTTTTCCCCACTCCCAACTCCCAGTGCAGGACCCAGCTGTGCCCCTTCCCACCCCAATCCCAGCACGATCCCAGATCCCGCAGCTCCAGCTGACAGCAAACCAAGGACCCCGTGCCTCCAGAATCCCAGACTGGGATTTCTCCCGGCAGGTGCTGGATCAGCCCTGCAGCCATACAGGGGTGAACATCCCATGGAATGATTCCAGCAGGAATTATCCCAACCCGAAGCCGGAGCAGCATCCACAGGAAGGGATCCGGGGGTCGGCACATCCTGGGGGCTGCGGCAGCACCGCTCCCGTGGGATTCAGCAGAGGCAAGGAGCTGATCCCGAGGATTTCTGCCCTGGAATGGGAATCTGGGAGGAATGGCAGAGCTCAGGGAAGGCTGAGGAGAGGAGGAACCCTCGCTCCGAACCCGGCAGGGAAGCAAAACCACGGAGGCAGAAGCCCCGATTAATCCAGAGCACAAACTGGCACAGGAATAAATAAATAAATACAAACTGGCCAGGAGCACAGGCTGGAAATTAACAGGATTTTAACCACCAGAGCTCTGAAAACCCCAAGGCAGGCAGGAAACCCTCGCGATTCCAGGATGGATTTGCAGCATTCCTGGTTCACGGGAGGACAAGGACAGGAGTGGACGAGGACACGGCCAGGAATCCGTGAGCACAAACATTAAAAGCGGAGCGAGCAGGAGGAGCTGGAATTCTGATTTAATTGGCAGAACAGGCTCGTTGGGATAACTTCTGTCTGGAATGTTGATATCCAACTGGATTCTGTGCGGGAAGGGCAGGCAAGGAGGAGAAAGGAGCTTCTCAAGGGCAGAGGTGCCCACTGAGCAGGGGACTGAGGGGGGAGGAGACACAGAGTGAGAATTAAAGAGGGAAAAATGGGCGTTGCTACAGCAGAGGCGCCAGGAGTTGGGCTGGGAAGAGCCGCTTGAACCATTTAATCCCCAAAAAACCCCAGGATTCGGTGGGTTTTACCCCCTCAGAAGGGTTTTGATGGGCATCCTGGAAACCACTGATGGCTTGGCAGGTGCTGGGGCTGCCTGGGCGGGAAACAAAACCCCCAAAACCCCAAGAGGTAAAACGGACAAAAAACCCCCAAAGCTGAAATTCCCTGGATTTGAGAAGAAAATCAGCTCAGATTCCTTTGGATGGAAGATCACCGGGAGCTGAGGGTGGATTCAGACCCAGCCTGAGGGAACCACAGCTGCTCATTCTTCATCCCCGGCCTCGGTGATTCCCTCATGAGGGAAATTTCTCTTTTTTTGCTGCTCTGAGGATTTTTTTTTTGAGCTTTCTCCATTGTTTGGTCAAGTCTTTGTGTCCCTTCCTCACTTCTCTCATCGAGAATATCCAAGGAATATAGAAATGAACCCTTTTTAAACCTTCAGCCCAGCTCAGAGAATTCCTTGTGCCGTCACTGCAAAGAGGAATCCTTCATCTTTAGGATCCTGGGAGCGAATTCCCTAAAAAATCCAGTGCGAAGAGGTGCAGGATGGGGTGATGGGATGCACTCCGAGTTTCATCCCTGGTATCCTTGCCTCAGGTCTATGGTGGGATTCAGGTGCTGATGCAGCTCTTGGGCTTTCGGGTGTGTTAAATATGGAATGAAACAGGAAAAAAGGGATTTTGTGCCCTGGAGAGAGGAAATTGGGAGATTTGTGGGCATGGCAGAAGGTTTATCCAAGGCTCCAGGGCCAGCTCTTCTCCCAGCCGGCCCCAGGTGCTGAATCCCTCCCTCAGCACAAATTTAAAGAGATTTAAGGTGATTTTTTAAAAAAATAATTGATCATCCAGGGCCTATCAGCCAGCCCGAGCCAATCCTGAAGGTTGGTCCCAGCAAGTTCCTCCTCCTGGCAGCTCCCAGAGGGCAGGACTCCGCTTCCTGCAGATCCCTGTCCCCTCCTCCCATCCTTGCAGTGAGGTTTTGTCCAAAGTGACGAATTCGGGGCAGGGGATGCCGAGAACAGCAAAGAGCAGGAGCTGTTCCCAAGCTCTGGATGCAGCCCGAGGAGCTGGGAGCAGGCACAGGGGTGCCTGGGTGGCTTTATCTGGGATTATCCCAAAAAAAAACCTTCTCCAAGGAGGAACCTTGACACTGAATTCTCACTCAGAATCCCAGACTGGTTTGGGTTGGAAGAGACCTTAAAGCTGATCCAGCTCCAGCCCTTTTCCATGGGAAGGTTCCACTATCCCAGGATGCTCCGATCCCCGTCCAGCCTGGCTGGGACACTCCCAGGGATGGGGAATCCATGGAATAACCTGTGCCAGGGCCTTCCCACACTCCCAGGGAAGGGTGGGAATGTGCTGAGCCCTCCCAGCTCCAGCCCAGAGCTCCACACCTCCTTCCCTGTGCCCAGGGAAGCCAAATTCCCATTCCAACCCTGGCCCCATCCATCAGGCCTTGCAGGGACCACGGAATTTCCTTCAGAGCTGTCAGGGAAGGGTTTTTTTCCCCTGATTTTATGAATCCGAATCTCCCACCCTGCCCCAGCCCCTGTCGGGAAGCAGCAGCTGAAGCTCCCAGGGCTCTGCAGGAGCCCCTCAGGTGAATTCTCCCCCCTCCATGGCCTGAGCCTGGGGGGTTCCGATCCCTCTTTGCCTTTTCCATGAGCTCAGCACAGCTGGAATTTCTCTGCCGGGTCTTTCCTCAAATCCATCTGCTCCAGATCTCCCCTTCCTGTCCTAGCAGAGCCTCCAGAGCTGGCACTGAACGCTCGTCAGCTTTCCCTGAGTCCACTTCTCCCTGTAAATCCACGTTTATTATCCCGTTTGTCCGGGCAGGAATTATTCGTGGTTCCCGATTTTCCTGCTCTGCCCGATGCACTCAAACCCTTCAGGGGTCTGGAGCCAATGATTCCATTTACCAGTCGGTTAAACACCATTCCCACTGCTCTGATTCCTGGGATCCACATCAGGGCACGGAGAGGGGCCAATCCCGGAGCAAATCCCTGCAGAGCTTCCCGGGAAAGGCCGGGAGGATCCCTGAGGATGCGGGAGGCGAGAAGGGTCTGTAGCCGAATCCACGCCCGAGGCAGGCCTGGGGTTTGCTGGATCCTGAGTGATCCACGAGAGCCCGAGGCTGTCAGGATTCCCAAATCCCTGATTCCAAGGTGGGAAAACCATGGCAGGGGCTGAGCGGAGCCACGAGGCCCAAGGGAAACAGAGGCAGCAGGGCCGAGGTGGGAGCACGTCCCTGTCCCGCCTCTGGAGAGGGCTGGAAAACCCCTCAGCCCCCACGGGATCCACGTGGGATCCAAGCCCCGTTTCCTCCCCCTCAAAAGCTGCCACAGAATCACTGCAGGTTCCCTCCAGGCTGATCCAGTGACCCAGATTTCCCGGGAAATCTCAGTCTCCGGGAGGAGATCGCACCTCGTGTCACAGGCGAGGAGGAACAAACCCAGGGGTGGAAATGGGACTCCCTGAGAGGAAGAAGTCTTGGGAAGAATCCTATCCTGACCGAAATTCCACGCAGAATTCCCGGTCCAGCTCGGGATGCGGCCGAGGCAGATCCATGAGTGGAGTTGAGGGAGTGAGAACGGAGCCGGGAGCTCCAGCAGGTGGGAGAAGAGCTCATTCCGTGCGAGTATCTGGAAGATTTGGGTAATTCCCGGCCTGCCAAGACAGGGAATAGCTGGGAATTCACAGAACGTGGGCTTTTCCAGCTCGTTATCCCGATGGAATGATGAATGTGGCAGATGAGAATAAATTGGTAATTAAGGGATGACAGAACGTGAGTCCCACAGGAGCACGAGACCAGAGTGGGAAAATCACCGTCAATCCCATGGAATGGGCTGGAATTTCCTTGGCTCCCAGGCCTCCCCCCACCCTGAAAATGTGGATTTCCAAAACTCCTGCACCCCCCAGGGCTGGTGGGGAACAGGGAAAACAAGAACAACCCTAAATCCCATCTCTCCATGGAGATCCCCGGTGCCAGCACCCCCATCCCAGTTTCTGGGCCTTTTTTGCACCTAGAACTGCACTTTGAACCTCTAGAACGGCAGATTTTGGCATAAAAAACCTGAGATTTTTACCTCTAGGGCAGCATTTTGAACCTCAGGAACTTAATTTCCCCCTCTTACCTCTAGAACAGAATTTCCAAACATCTAGAATGTAATATTTAACCTCTAAAATGTCATTTTCACACCTAGAGCTGCATTATTTTACCTCTAGAGCTGCATTTTACACCTTGAATGGCATTTTTTGACCTCTGTAACTGCATTTTTTACACCTAGAACTGCAGGTTTTGACCTCCAGAACTGCATTTTTTGCACCCAGAACTGTGGTTCTTTAACCTCTAGAGCTGCAGGAATTTTTTTAACCTTAAGAACTGCATTTTAAAACTTCCAGAATGGCATTTTTAGGCTCCAGAACGGCATTTTCAGGCTCCACAACGGCATTTTCACACCTAGAACTGCATTTTTGACCTCTGCAACTGCCTTTTTTAACCTCTAGGACTGAAGTTCACACCTAGAACTGCATTTTTGACCTCTGCATTTTTAACCCCCAGAATGACATTTTTAACCTCTAGCGCTGCATTTTTCACACCCAGAACTGTGGTTCTTTCACCTCTAGAACCGCATGATTTTTTAACCTCCAAACCTGCATTTTTAAACTCCCAGAATGGCATTTCTCAACCTCGGGAATGCCCAAGGATGCGCCGACGGAGAGACCGCTCCTCTCCCGGGATCCCGCACCCCTGGAAAGTGGAAACGAGGTGTAAAATCTGATTTAGAGCGAATTCCCGGGAAGAACAACGGAGATCCCGGCAGAGACGGAGAGGGAGAAACGCCGGAGGCTCCGGGGCTGGAGCTGGGAATCAGCGCGGGCTGGAAAAGCCGCGCTGGGAGTGGGAGCTGCTCCTGCCCTGCCACGGAGACCTTTCCCCCCGGGGAACGGCCAGGGATGGAAAACAAGCGGCAAAACCCCGGGATACGGCAGCGGGAGGAGTTTTCCCGGGATTTTTTGCAGCGGGAGGAGTTCCCAGCCCCTGTTCCCCCTCCCCGAGCTGCTGGGGAGGGGCAGCGACTCCGCATCAAAGAGCAGCAAAATCCACGAGAGAAGCGCTGCTCCCGCCGCGATTCCCGCTCTCCGCACGCTCCGGCGGCTCCCAGCCTCGCTCCAGGTTATTCCCAGGTTATTCCAGCCACATCCCATTCTCCCGGCACCGGGAGAGGAGCATTCCCACCCCAAGAGCGCCGGGAAAAGGCTTTTCCTGCCTGGCAGCCGCTGCACTCACGGGGGGAGCTGCAGGTGATGCTCCGGCAGCCAGGATGGGCTGGGCGAAGCCATCCAAGGATGAATCCAAGGAAAGGAGCCAAGTGTGGGAGTTGGAAAAGCTCCCGCTCCGACACACGCTCCCACATGTTTGCTGCCGACCTGGCTGGGTTCAGGCAGGGACAGCATTTCAGGGAATTTTTGAGTGAGGTAATCCTCGCCGTGCTGGGTCCTGGAGGAGCAGGACACGGATCCTGCTCGCGGAGAACGGGGAAGGGTTTTGGACACACCGAGCAGCTCATCCCAAAAAGCAGCACGGAAAGGATTTTATCCTCATGGAATCATGGAATATCCTCAGCTGGAAGGGACCCACGAGGGCTGAGTGCAACCCCTGGCCCTGCTCAGCCCCAAAATTCCCACCCTGGGCATCCCTGGCAGTGCTGTCCAAACGCTCCTGGAGCTCTGGCAGCCTCGGGGCCGTGCCCATTCCCTGGGGAGCCTGGGCAGTGCCCAGCACCCTCTGGGGGAAGAACCTTTCCCTGACATCCAGCCTAAACCTCCCCTGGCCCAGCTCCAGCCGTTCCCAGAGTCCTGTCCTGGTCACAGCTCATCCTGAAGAAGCTCCAGGTCACTTCCCCAGATGAGTTTATCACCAAAAAAATGCAGTTTTAAAACCAGCTTACTCCAGAAGTGAGTCTCCAGAGTTTTAATCGCTGATAAATATTTTGGTTCCAGCCTTCCAGCTGTGCTGTTCCTACGAGAAAACAACGTTTGTCCTCAGCTCAGGGTCAGGGAAGAGCTCAGGGCAAAGCCCAGGATCCCAAACACGCCTGGCTTTGCTCCGAGGGTGCTGAGTGGCCCCAGGATGGGAATATTGGGAGCTTGTGGAATCAGGGATGTTGGAGATGTCCCATCAGATTCTCCTGAAGGATTTCTGCGGTTTTCTGGTGCTTTTTTGGCCTTGTATTTCCTCGGCCTCCTCCAGCAGTAAGTTCCCCACTTTCCCTTGGAATCCCAGAATCCTGGAATCCCAGACTGGTTTGGGATGGAAGGACCTTAAAGCTCCTCCATTCCCACTCCCTGCCACGGGCAGGGACATCTCCCACTATCCCAGGCTGCTCCAAACCCCGTCCAACCCGGCCTTGGACACTTCCAGGGATCCAGGGGCAGCCACAGCTTCTCTGGGAATTCCATCCCGGCCCCTCCCCACCCTCACAGGGAAGGATTCCCTCCCCACATCCCATCTAACCCTCCTCTCACTTCCCGCTGCCTGAGGATCACTTCCTTTTCTCATCCTTGAATTTCTCTCCTCCTGAATTTGAGCGCACACCGTTCTGGTCCTGTGGGATTTGGGGAAATCTGTGGAATTCCGTGGAATTTTGGGGGAACGGCAGCTCTGCTTCACCCCCTCGCGGTGTCAGGAACCTCAGCCCCATCCCCCCCTGCTCCCTCCTTCTCCTCCCGCTGGAATCTGGGTCTTTTTGGGCTCCTCGGGCAGCTGCTCCAGCCCCTCGCTGCTCCCAGGAAGAGCCTGGATGGGGACGGACAGGGGGAATTTTCCACGTGAAGGAGCAGATCCCACAGTTGGGGTGAGACACGGGAGTCGTTAATTACTGGAGAGGCAAATTATTTCCGGGCTGGCAGCCCTGGAAGCACAAAGGCAGCTGGGCTGGGAGCGGTCCGAGCCTCCCCCGCGGCAGACCGGGATTTGCAGCCTCCTAAACCCGGCTCAGGACTCCACGCTTAACGGGGTCGTTTTTGCTCATTTTAAAGCCCGATTTCCCATCCCAAATTCCTGCCCCCAAAGAAACCTCCCTCCCCCCGCTTTGCGTTGGGATTTCACAGGAGTTACCCGTGGCCAGAGCTGAGTCCTGGGAAAATGGGAGTGGAGAGGAGGGAGGAGAAAGGGAGAGGGAAAAGGGGAGAGAGGAGAGAAGGGATGAGAGGGGAGAGGAGAAGGAGAGAGGAGAGAAGAGAAGGAATGAGAGATGAGGGAGGAGAGGGGAGAAGGAAAGGAAAGGAAAGGAAAGGAAAGGAAAGGAAAGGAAAGGAAAGGAAAGGAAAGGAAAGGAAAGGAAAGGAAAGGAAAGGAAAGGAAAGGAAAGGAAAGGAAAGGAAAGGAAAGGAAAGGAAAGGAAAGGAAAGGAAAGGAAAGGAAAGGAAAGGAAAGGAAAGGAAAGGAAAGGAAAGGAAAGGAAAGGAAAGGAAAGGAGGAAAACAGAGAACAGGAGAGGATGAGAGAAGAGAGAAGGGGAAGGGGAAGAATGAGAGAGGGAAGAGAGGAGAGAGAGAAGAGAGGGTTTCCATTCCAAGAAATGCCTTCTCTGCCAACAGCCGGGCACTTATCCCCCATGGGAGAGCAATTCCTGACAGCCAAGGATGGGATCAACCCAAGGCCATAGGGGCAGAACCATCCCGATCCCACAGATTTCGGGACAGCTGTGGGTGCCTGCTGGGCCTGCACTCACGGCAGGGGGAGAAATCTGGGAGCCCAGCAAGAGGTCCTGGTGCATTCCTGGATCCCGGAGCTCCAAAGCATCCAGCTCATCCCCCAGCACAGCCCCTGCTCCCAGCTTCAGTCTCATCCTTTAGGAATGAGGGTCTCGAACGGCCCCAGGGGAGCCCCTGCAGCACCCCAAAGGTTTCTCTGCACTGATGGTCTGGAGCCTCTGCCTTGCCTGGCTCTGCTTCCCTTGGGCTCCAGCTGGGATTGCTCCGTGTTCCAGCCTGGCACTGAACTGCGGGTGTGTTGGGGAAGATGAAACAGGAAAGCCTTATAAATATTATTGCCTGACAAAAGATTTTGGGAATATGAAAACTACAGGCGACATCGAAATGAAAGCCACTTTTGAAATACCAGGTCTTAGTTACTGAACAACTGGAAAACAATGGTATGGCCGACTGAAGGTAATCCCCTCTTGATTGAACAATACCCTCTGCTTGCAAACAGGTCCAAGGGTCAGAGCAGACCCTACTAGCTCAGCAGAAGGGGTCCAAAGAGTAGTTTTTAGAAGTTAAGATGTAACACTCTATGGTAATATAAGAACTCTTATAGGCTGTATGTAAATGCTATAGGATTTGTATCTTGTATTAGATTGGTTAGTGACAATTAGAATATTCAGTACAGAAGATGATTTATTGTATTGTAACCAGGACTTCAGACACTTTCATTCCCTTCCTTACTTCCACTTCTACTCTTGCTCTTACTCTTGCTCTTACACTCTCTCTCTCTCACCCGTTCACTCTCTTGCTCTCTTGGGCCTGCTCAGAGCTGAGTCTAGCAGCTCTGAGCAGTGCCCCAATACCCACGCCCTTTACAATAAACCGACTGTGTCCCAAGACCTGCCTATAGAGATCTCTCGTCTCCATCCGTCTACGTCCGGCCGTCCCTTAACCTACACGGGTGGAAATCAGATCATTTTGGGGCCTTTTTGGGACCTTCTCTCCAAAGCAGATTTTCCAGCCTCTAAACGCCATCCCTGGAAGTGTCCAAGGCCAGGCTGGATGGGGTTTGGAGCAGCCTGGGATAGTGGGAGGTGTCCCTGTCCACGGGGATGAGCTTTGAGGTCCTTTTCAACCCAAACCATTCCGTGATTCCAAATTGTACTTGTGGCTATTTCTTCTGAAGTTCCCAAACGGACTTTTAGGAGTGGGAGCACCACAGCTGGAGGCATCCAAGACAATCCCTCTCCCTGCTCTCATCCCAGGTTTCCTTGCAGAAATCCCTCAGCCGCCAGCTCAGGCCTGTTCTTTGCACTTCAGCATCCTGAACTTTCTTCTCCCAAAGGATAATTCTCCTCCCCGGAAAGGGGAGCACAGTTTTCCTGATGTTTCCTTTTTCAAAATCCTGAAAATTTTTCCAAGTTTCCTGGAATTCTGCCTTTTCCCGGAGTGAAAGAAACACCCAGCCCAGCCCAGGCGACCCCACAGAGCTCGGTGGTTGCCACCACTTCCTTTTCTCCCGATTTGCTGTTTTTCCTCCATTGGATGCACAATTGCCTCCACCCCAACCCTGACTGTTGCTAATTAGAGTCTCAATTAGAGGCCAGTGCTAATTAGAGAACGAGGCAGGAGCTGCTGTGCTGGGGCAGAGCAGGAGTTTCCTTCCCACTATGATCACGGGGAAAGAAACATCCAGGAATGGTGGGAACAAGGCAGGAATGTGGGACGCCTCTCCCAGCACCTTCCCAGTGCCTCCAGCCGGGGATTTCCCATGTCCTTGCACCCCCCAGCTCATTTTTCCAGCCTCTCCCGGTGCCTGCAGCTCTCCCACTCAGGGCTGGCTGTTCCCTCCCCCCTCATTCCTGACCTCCCCACTTTCCAGCGTTTTTCTTCTCATCCTGGTGCTGCTCCTCTTCCCGGCAGCCTTTGGAGCAGGACGCTGCTGGAAGCGTTTTGGGAATCCCAGCACAGCCCATTCCAGGAATTCCTCCTCCCTGCCCCATCCAAGCACTCGGCCACCTCTTCCTCCAGGAATCCTGGACAGCCTTTTGGCTTTTCCCACCTTTCTGGGGGATTAGGGAGCACACAGAGCTCTGCCAGGTCTTTTCTGGTGGATAATTCCATGGTTTTCCACCCTCCAGCAGCATTTCTAACTGAGCAGCCTCATTCCTGCCTTTCCTAAGGAGTCTGGAGCCCGAAACCAGCCCCGAGGATTTATCACCGCCCATTCCATGCCCCTGGATCCAGAATTTTTGCTCCAGGCTCCTCAGATTGGAGCATCTCCTCAGATTGGAGCATCTCCTCAGATTGGAGCATCTCCTTGGATGAAGGTTGATTCCAGCCTGGCAAACTCCGTGTTTGCTTCCACAACCAACAGCACTGCAAAGAATCCCTTCCATGGCTCATCTTCCCTGCTTGCTCCGTGGATGTTCCCAGCGCTGCCTCCAGCCCACTTTGGCTGCTTTTCCCACGTATTCCAGGAAAATCCACTCCCTCCCTCAGCTCTCGCTCCGGTTCCTTCCGTGGCGGCGCTTGCCAGCAGCTCGGTGGCACGCTCCTGGGCCAGGGACGCAGCAGCATTGTCCTGTTCCAGTCCGAGCCCTCTTTCCACAGAATTTCACTGGTTTGGACTGGGATGATTCATTCAATCTCTGCCAAACCTCCCTCGGCTCAGGGCGCTCCAGTTACCGAAATTTCTATCTCTTTTAGGGCCTGCCAATCCTCCCCCTCCATTCCCAAGGGCTCTTTCTTGGGGATCTGGAATACAGCTGGATTTGAATCCATGACTTTCTCCCGTAGGCTGAGTTTAACCCCAGCTGTGCAGCTGCAGCGCCCGTCAGGGCTGGGAGAGGGGCGACTCACAGATCTATTTCTATTTCTATCTTTATATTATATTTTTATATTATAATTTTAGAATTTTATATTTTTATGTATTTCTATTTATATTTTATTTTAATCTTTTTATGCTGTATTTTTATATTTTTATATTTTTATGGTTTATTTTAAATATTTCTATATATTATATTCTTATATAATTATATTTCATATTTTTATAGTCCATGTTATATTTCTCTCTCTATATATATATTTATATTTCTATATTTTTATATATTTTATTTATTTTTTATATATTTAAAAAATTTAAAATTTTTATTATTATATTTTACATTATTATGTTTTTATATTTATATTTTTATATTTTTTATTTTTATATTTTCATATCTTTATATATTTTAATTTTTATGTATTTAAAAATATATTTCTATTTCTATTTTATTCTTATTTTTATTTTAATTTATATATTTTTATAGTTTATTTTAAATATTTTTATATTTTTAGACTATTATATTTTTATATATTTTTTAATTTTTAATTTTTTTAATTTAAAAATATTTTTATATTTTAATTATATATTTATCACTTTTCTTCAGCCAGCTTTGTCACCTGGCCAAGAGACCCCTCCCAGCTTTGCAGGGCTGAATTCATTTTCCCTGGAGCAGAAGGGGCAGGAATTATACCAGGAATCCATGACCTGCCACGACGTCCTGGCTCCAGGGGGATGTTCCAGAGATTCCTCTGGGATGTGGCAGCCTGGGGTCACGCTGGCCTCTGGAATTTGTCACCCTGGCCCCCAGCACCGGCAGGGCTGGACATTCGGGGAATCAGGGAATTGCTGGGCTTGGAAAAGCCCCCTCAGGCTGGGTCCCACCTGTCCCTCAGCCCTGCCACCTTCGCCCGTCCCCAAGCGCCACATCCCCGCGTTTTTTGGACGCTTCCAGGGACGGCGACTCCACCCGGACGGTGACTCCAGCCTGTCCCTGCCTCTGCCAAGCCACCAGGGCGAGGGAGCTCCCCAGCACCTCCAGCATTGCCTCCAGGAGCCCTGATTTCATCCCAGACCCCAGTTTCAGGCTGAGCTCTGCCCACCCCCAGACCTGTAAAAGGAGGAATCTGGGATCCCTCATCCCAGACCCCAGGGATCCTTCATCCCAGACCCCAAGGATCGTTCATCCCAGACCCCAAGGATCGTTCATCCCAGACCCCAGGGATCCCTCATCCCATATCCCAAGGATCCCTCATCCCAGACCCCAAGGATCGTTCATCCCAGACCCCAAGGATCATTCATCCCAGACCCCAGGGATCCTTCATCCCAGACCCCAGGGTTCGCTCATCCCAGACCCCAAGGATCCTTCATCCCATATCCCAAGGATCCTTCATCCCATATCCCAAGGATCCCTCATCCCAGACCCCAGGGATCCCTCATCCCATATCCCAAGGATCATTCATCCCAGACCCCAGGGATCCCTCATCCCAGATGTTGCTCCTGGCAGAGCTGCAGCGGTGCCGCCGGCGGCGCTGGTGCCGCCGGCGGCGCTGGAGCCGCTCTAACCGAGCAGAAGATGTTCCAACAAGCAGAGCCCGTGGAAAACCATCCCTCTCATTTCACAGGGAAGCAGATCCCAGACCCAGATTTGCCTGCTCAGTGGTTCGATGTTGCTCTGGTGTCACGGACTCAGTCACTCGGAAGAACAGTGTCACCTCCCTGCCACCTGCCCTCTGTCACTGCTGGGAGCGCTGCGGGGATGGATGCTGCCCTCAGGCTCCGGGAGGGATTTCCTGCTCGGGAAATGCCACCGTTCCCTCCAGGGACAGAGCCGAGAGAAGCTGAGAAACCAAGGAAAGCAACCAGTGGCACGGAAACGCGGAGTGATGGAACGCTTTGGGTTTGAGGGACTTTAAAAATCATCTCATCCCACCCCCTGCCATGGCAGGGACACCTCCCCCTGTCCCAGGGTGCTCCAAGCCCTGTCCAGCCTGGCCTGGAACACTTCTGGGGATCCAGGGGCAGCCACAGCTTCTCTGGGCAAATCCCCGATCCCAAGGGATGCCCGGGCAGTGGCAGTGACACCTTCCCCACGGATGTACCGAGGAATATTTCTGTGCCTCACCTGTTCCTGAATTCATGGCACAGGGGCAAAAATGGGAGTTGGAACTGGATGGACTTCGAGGTCCCTTCCAACCCGAACCATTCCGTGATTCTGTGGTTCTGAACTCTAAATAACAGAGAATAACAGAATAACAGAACTCTAAATTGTTGTGACATCACAGAATCACGGAATGGTTCGGGTTGGAAGGGACCTCGAAGTCCATCCTGTCCCAACCCCTGCCATGGGCAGGGACAACATCCAGAATTTTGTGACTGAACCTATGCTGGTCCTTCACCCATGGACACAGCCCAGGCTGCTCACAAGGGAAATTTAGAAGTCTCTGGAAAGTTTTAAGTGGCTGAGGGAGCTGGGAAAGGGGCTCAGGCTGGAGCAAAGGAGGCTCAGGGGGGACCTTGTGGCTCTGCACAAGTCCCTGACAGGAGGGGGCAGCCGGGGGGGTCGGGCTCTGCTGGCAGGGAACAGGGACAGGAGGAGAGGGAACGGCCTCAGGCTGGGCCAGGGGAGGCTCAAGGTGGACAGCAGCAGGAATTTCCCCATGGAAAGGGTGCTCAGGCCTTGGCAGGGGCTGCCCGGGGAGGTTTGGAGTGCCCATCCCTGGAGGTGTCCAAGGAAGGGCTGGAGGTGGCACTCAGAGCTCTGGGCTGGGCACAGGGTGGGCATCGGGCACAGGGTGGACTCGATGATCCTGGAGGGCTTTTCCAACCTCGGTGATTCCATGATTCCATCCTGGACTGAACTTTCTGGGCCATGACTTTGGCTGTGAGCTCATTTTGAACAGGCTCTGCTTCCAGCCCTCGGGCTCATGGGAAGGGATTGGATCCATGAAGGGATGGGATTGGATCCATGAAGGGATGGGATCGGATCCATGAAGGGATGGGATCGGAACCATCTCCTCTCCCACTTCTCACCTGGTGGGAAATGCCAACCTGTCACCTCTCTTGAGAGATTTGCCCCACTCCCTTCCCTTCTCCCCGAGCTGGGCACTGCCTCACCCTTTCCAGAGCAGCCAGTCCTGACCTCCTGGCCAGAATTCCCATTCCTGCTCCAGCCATTCCCTGCCAGCTGTGCCAGACACCATCCACTCCCTGTGCTTCCTTTGAATCCGGCTTCCCACGGGTTGGAATCGGCAGCAATCTGCAATTCTGTGCATGAGCATCACGGGACCCTCTTCAACTCCTCGCATTCAGCCCCTGATTTGGCTCTCCTGAATCATTTTTATCCCTACAAATATTCCAGCTCCCTTTTCACAGCCCTGCCTGAATGCTCTGAGCAGCCTGAATGCTACCAGAGCCCCCTGCACGCTGCCAGGGCCTCCAGACTCGTGCAAACAGGCATCCATGCACGGGCCTACCCCTTCATCCCTAAAAATCACCTTTCTGTGGGTCATGGATGTGGGAATTCACTCCAAATGTGGCAATCCTCATGTAAAATGTGTCTGCTCCACCCCTGGAAGTGTCCAAAGCCAGGTTGGATGGGGCTTGGGTGGGACAGTGGAGGTGTCCCTGCCCAGGGGGTGGAATGGGATGAGCTTTGAGGTCCTTTCCCACCCAAACCATTCCCTGATTCCATGTTTTCAAGTGAACTGCACATCACCCTGAGCCACCCCTGCTCTGCCAATTAACAGGGGTGATTTAACGAACCCGGACACCCATGGAAGGAACGGTCTGGTTTTAGCAGGAATAGAAAGGAAAAATAAATGTGAAAAAAAAAACCACCAAAAAACCAAATGATACGTCCAACAAAACTCCACGCCTGGCTTCAGCAACAAGCAAAACCAAGGTAATGCAGCTGATCATTACTGCATGAGAGAAAGGAATCCTCATATAATTCCCTCAGTAATTTAGAAAGATCCATCACCAGCTGCCTCAATAATTCACCATCACCCAGATCCGCTGGGGAGCCCCATTTCACAGCGAGGACCTGCAGAGCCCTTCCCAGCAATAGGGAAAATGGATCCACCTGTAGGTGAGGTCTCCAAATTCACCCCAAGAGTGGGTCCAGCTTCCAGGCCCAAGTTGAAGTGACTTAATGGTGTTTTTAGCACAGAAACTCCTGGATCTGAGGCACACGTCCCGACCAGCCAGGGCCAGGCCTCAGCTGGGAGAGTTTCCCCCTAAAATACCCTGCAAACCCTCAATTCAGTTGGGAAAGTTTCTTAAAATGATACATTTCTTGCAGATAACTACACAAGGTTGTACATAAGCACCTTTGTCACCTATTTTTAGATAACACCGATGGTGTTAATCACACAGGGCCCAGGACTCCTCCTCAGCCAGCTCAGGCTGAGGCCGGCTGCCAGGCCTCAGCACATCAAACCCCACTCAGGGAGTTTGGATCCACCTCTGAGCTTCCACGTTTTTCTCTAGGAATTGATGCCTGAAGTGGCCACCTAAAAACAGAGGCTAGACAGGAGTAAGGGAATAAAGGGAGGTATTTATTTGAAAGGCCTTCAAAGGTACCCTTGGGGAGCCAGATGTACTCTCAAAGTGGGCCCCAGGATGGACGGCAGGTCATGAGTTCTTCACACTTTTATAGGTTTGGTTCATTTGCATATCAGGGTTAATTCTCCAGTTAAAGCTTCAGTTAATTATGTATTTTCCCCAAGCTTGCCCCTCCTTTAGAGGCCTTTGGTTTACACATTTTGGGCCTAGGACAGTCTGGGTGTCCTTGGAGAACAGGCCTGGAGAGGCTTTGTTATGTCTACACAGCACAAGAGAGCAGAAGTGAACAGGCTACAAGAAACTTCAGAGTTACACACCAGGCAGTGCAGGATTTGAAAAATATGAAAGTTAAAACCCAAGGCATCAGGATAATCAATAAAACCCCACATAAATCTCTTCCCCCCCCCCCCCAGCTCTTTGTTCAAGGTCTCCCACACCGCTGTTCCCAGCAGCTGGGGACTGTTTGAGCACCAGCTCTGCCTCCTAAACCAGGCTGGGACCCCTCTCACCCCCTGACATCCCATCCCTGTGTCCCACAAGGGTTGGTTTGGGAAAGCACCGATCTGCTGGTGGATAAAGAGCTTCACCCTCGGGTGCTTCCCTCAGGCCATGGGGTGATTGTCCCAACCCTGGGAGGTTTAAATGCCACCTAATTGTGGCACTTGGGGACACGGGTCAGTGGTGGCCTTGGCAGCACTGGGGTGGATTTGATGACCTTAGAGGGCTTTTCCAAACTCAGGGATTCCAGGATTGCTCTGAAAGCTCCTCAGCACTTGGGTTTGAGGGTCCCTCAGCCCATGTCCCCCTGCACAGGGACACTGGGATGGCCCCGGGAGCAGCAGCCACACCGGGAACCTGGCTGGGCTCTGTCCTCTCCCTGCCCCTGATCCTCACACCTCAGGATGGAGCCGCCTGGATTCTCCCTGAAAATTGTCCTCATCGAAGGACTTTTAACCTCTAAACACAGCGACAGGAAGGGAACGAGAACAAAACCTTGCTGGCAGCTGGGGAGGCTCAGCCCGGTGTCCCTGCGGGGTCTCTCCGTCCTTCAGCCTCCATCCAGCAGCAATTCCCGCTCCCAGAGCCCCTCCTGTAGCTCCACGGGCTCTTCCCTGGCTGCCAACCCCTGGCAAGGCGCCAGCCCCTCCATCCCCCCGGGATCTCCTGCTCCATCCCCACCCCCTGCCCACCTCACTGCTCCCCCAGCCCCACCAGCTGCTCCAGATGTTCCTCCTGGAGCCCCTGCAGCACATCGTGGCTCCAGATCTTCCCTGGGTGCCTTTAAATGCTCTCCATGGCAGAGCCGAGGATTTCACTCATTTAGCTGCTCCCTTTAATTTCCTTTTAACCAGCTTCCTCTTTTTATGTCATTTCAAGACGTTTGCAAATTCCTGCTGCTGCTGCAGCCGACTTTTCTTGGCTCCTTCCCCTCCCAAGGATGTTGGATTTGAGTACATTAGACTCAGTGTATAAATATAAAAAAAAAAAAAAAAGGCATCTCTTTGATAGTGAAATATTGATCCAGGCCCTGTTTATTACTTGGAATAAATCAAAAGTTACTTCTCCCTGTAAGGACTTTCCCCGGCTGCCTCACCAGTTGTCATTTACAGTGTTTAAAACTCATTTTCTGCCCCCATAGAAGCTTCTCCAGCCTCGAATTTTGCCCAGTTGTTCAAGGCATTTTCCCCGGAACAACAAAAAATCTCATTTTTGGAGCTGAGGATGGCAAACCTGGACCTATAAAACATTGATGTTTCATGGATTAAACCAGTTTAACCAAGAATTTCACTTAGGACAAACTCAGGGAATAACCAGGAGTTCCTGGGCCTGGAGTTACCTCTAAACAAGATTCTGAATTGTGCTCTGAAGTGTGAGAGTTACCAAGGAGAAAGTTCTGCTGCATTTATCTCTTTTTTTTTCCTGTTAATTTTCCTGCCAGCTTTTCAAAGCCCATTTTCTGTTGGCCTGGGTTGTTTTTTTTTTTTTTCTCAGTTTGTTTGTAGCTATTTCCATGCTCTGTTTTGACATCACATGTGCTCCTATCAAATCCACCACTAATTGGGATGGATTTCACTCCTTCGCTCAAACAAGATGCTCCAGGATCAATTCCTGCCTTATTTGCAGCATTTTTTACACCAAATCTCTGCAAACCCGGTGCTCATTTTGGGGTGGGACCACACGGGAGGCTCTTGGAGCCATGGAAGTTCTGCGGTTTTTGTCCCATCAGGGAAAACTCTGCCTGACCCTCACAGGGAGAATTTCCAGCCAGGATTTGGAGTCAGCTCCAAGCTGCGAGCCAGGAGCTGACAAATGTCACCGAGCCTGCCCAGAGTGGATTAGAAATGTCCATTTGGATCTTGGCCGTCAGCCCCGACACCGCTCCCAGCTCCCGCTGAACGTGGATGGACTCGGGGAAAAGTTCCTTTGGGAATTTGAAATTTACCTGAGTGGGTTCAGCTGCCTCAGGGAGTTGCTCCAATGGTCAGGACTTTCTTCCAAGCCCCAGGGGTTCTCTGCCACTGGATGCTGCTCCTCCAGGCTCCGGAGCTGTTCCTGGAGTGGGATTTTTTGTTGAGGCACTTGGGTGCCATGGCTGAGTAAGCCCTTAATGCTCTTAGAAATTCAGCAGTCAAAGGAGATAAAGGTTATCTGATACTCCAGTGACCTCCAAGCCCTCGCTGGTCACTGTGTCTGCGAGCAGCACCATCCATCGCTGGTTCCTCAGTGCCACGTTCGGCCTCCTTAAAGCATCACCCTAAAGCACCAGCACCCCCTCCCACCACGCTGTCCCCTGCCCCGGGGCTGGCTGCTTTGAGGACAATCGTTGGCTGCAGCCAGGTTATTCCTGTACCCGCACAAGGCACCGCAGTGCTGAGTGTGAGGTCTGGGAGTCACAGAAATAAACGTGCTGGGAAGCTGAGAGGGAGGTGAGGGAGGCAGGGAGGGAGGTGAGGAGGGTTTGTCGTTTGTTGAATTTGGGGCTCTGCACTCCCCCCTGCCCCTGCCAGCTCTGTGCTGCCAGCCAGGAGTGAAGCCTGCAGGGTGGAAATGGGTTCAAGGGAGATGAAAACCCCAAAATGAGAGCCCCGCTCGGGGAGGAATCCCCAAGCACAAGCATCAGGTTCTGGCTCCTGACTCACAGCAACGTGACTCAGGAGGAGCGACCAAACCTCAACAGAAGTAAAATCAAGGACAAGATATTTCTGTACAGAATAATTCTGTCAAATCAGCCTGGCTGCAAGTTCAGGAGTTCGATAAGAGCCTGCACTGGTCTGGAACCAGCTCCACAAGCAGCCAGGCATGGTGCAGAGTGGACTTGAGAGGAAAGGAGGCACAAGAGTGGAGTAAACACCAAAACATCTCGCTGGCAGCTCCAGTGAGCTGTGGAGAGCAGCCAAAAGCCCAGATGGAATCGCACCCCCTGCCCCCCAGGGCTGTGGGAAGTTCAGGCTCCCCTGCTCAGATGAGAGGGATCAAAATGCCACGAGGCTGCAGCAATGAGGTGACAACAACGATGGGAATTGGGGACAGGAATCGCCCCCACGCCAGCACTGTGGGACACAGCTCGGAGCAGCTCACGTCCCACACACTCCTCGGAGCAAGGAGAGGAGCAGGGAGAAGCGGGGAGGCCGCTCTTGGCTCGGTTTTAGGTGGAATCTGGGAATTAAAGTCGCTGGGTGCTGCTGAAGAGCAGCCCCTGCTCAGCTCAGCGCGGAGCGGGGAATCCGCAACCGAGGAGTGACACCAGACAGGAGCAAACACTCCAACCCAGCGTGGGGCTAATGAAGGGCTTTCTGAAGAGCAAAATCAGCCAAGGTATCAAAACAAACAGGGCTGAGCGTGTCAGAGAGGCAGCGGGAACACACGAGGCCCTCGGAGCGCCAGAGGTTAAAGGAAGCGATTCTGGGTGCCGAGGATCTCACAGGGATGCTGGAAGCCTCTGTTCCTTCCGTCTGCCACAGCTTCCCTGGAGATTTCTGTGCCTTTGCAGAGCCTCCAGGGAGATGCCATCCATGCCTGGGGTGGCAGCAAACATGGTTGTTTAAAGGGGAATATGTTATGGAGCCCGATTGATGACTTGGAAGGATTCGTTCCATCTTCCAGCCTCAACTCCAGAGACAGCAGCCACTGGAGGGACTGCAAAGGGAAGGCAGGAGCTCGTGGCCCGATCCTAAAAATCAGGAGATGGGTGGCAAGACAACAGATAATTAAATTCAGATCATCAGAGAGGAAATTCTCTGGACCTGTGACCAAAGAATGGTCAAACAAATGCAGTTTTTGAGATCCGGGGGAGTGGGGGAGATCCGGGGGAAGATCACACCTAGCGTTGCCCAGGGATTTTGGGAAGTGTTTTAGCTCCACTTTCCAGCTGGGCTCGGGTGGAAAACTAACCCCAGGGTGGTTAATCCTTCCCCTGTGGCATTAATGTCAGCTGCAGCCAGCACAGCGGGCTGGGACGCTGTCACAGGTGCCCAGAGCTGGCAGCTGTCATACCAATGGTGGCAGGAGGCCACTGAGACTTGGTGGCTTCTGCCCAGGGGTGCTGTCCCTCCATGAAAACACAGCCAGGTGTGTCCCCACAGCGGGCACAGCCCTTCCCACCTGGCCGAGGGACGCCCCAGACGCGTGTGGGAGGCTCTGGAGCGCTGGGACAGCGCAGTTCCAGGGAGCTCCCAGAGAGCAGAGAGGTGACACGGCCGGGACTCCAGCTGTCACACCACGGGAGAACCAGGGACACTGAGGCCAGCGGAGGCTCGGGAAATGGGAGCTGAGGAGCTCCATCCTCCCCGGGCACGGGAGAGCGGATCCGTGCAGGGCAGCTCCCGTTACCGGGGGCTCCGGGACGCCTCGGCAGAGCGGCTGCGTGACACCGGCTCCCCCGGCTCGTTACCGCTCGCTGCCAGATGCTCCGGGGCTGAATCACAGCGATTTGTTGTGGCGAGCGTCGCCTCGGCACCTGCTGCACGCTGAACACCTCCTCTCCCTCCTCTTCCTCCTCTCCCTCTGCCTCCACTGCCCTGCCCGAGTGATGGGGAGTGGGTGCTGCACCCACAGGGGTCGGGGACGGCCGCCCGCGGGCTCCTGCAGGAGACAGGGAAAGGGTTAAAAGCCCTGCCTGGAGCCCCCGAGGTGTGGTAGGGACAGGGGACAGGCTGGGGGGGCTCAGAGCTCAGGCACAGCCCGCAGGGACGCGACTCCCACGCACTCTCCTCCAGCACAGACAGCCCAGGGCGGGTGGGGGACCACAGAAAGCCCCAAATCCCCCCTTTCCCAGAGGAATCTTCCCCCCCCAGTGCTGCGTGCGGTGCCAGGAGCCACCCACACCCGCCCAGGCCTGACCCAGCCCGGCCCGCAGCCCACGGGACCCTCTCCAGCCTCCGTGCCCTACTCGTGCCCCAAGGAGCCGAGCCTGGATTCCCTCTGCTGCTCGGGGGACACCTCACGCTGCTCTCACATCCCGATGCTTCCCGAGCCCTTCTCCTACGGGACCAGGAGCGAAAACCTGGGAAGAGCCTCGCGCGGCCTCAGCTGGCCCGTTCTGCCCCCAGATTTGCCCCACGGCGCCGTGGACAGCGGCACCGTCACCTCCAGGGCCACGTCCAGACAGCCGGGATGGAGCTGGAGGCAGCGCAGGGATCGGCTGTGACCGGCACCAAGCTGTTCCTCCCACGGGCGCTTCCCACGGGAATTGTGACTAAGGGAGCCGTCCCCGTCGCGCAGCTCTGGTGCAGGAGCCTCGGAGCAGCTCCTCCGAAACGCACGTGAGGGGCTGGTGCTGACGCCGGGAAGGGCTGCACATGAGCTCTCCGGCAAAAGGGGTTAATTCCCCTCTGGGAACGAGCTGGGAATGCTTCCCCAGAGCCCTGAAATCCTCCAGAGCTGGAAATGCCTGGGCTGGCAAGAGCCAGAGCTCGGGGGAATCATCTGATGGATGACAGCATGGATGGGTGAGGGTGGATAAAGGAGTTGCCTGGGAGATGCCAGGGGACAGCCAGTACTGGACATTGACTTTTAGGGACTGGGACAGAACAGGCTCCACCCCAAGTGTGATCCAGCTGCAAGGACCAGTCGGGGGTCTGGGTGGTACAAGCTGCAGGAACTGGGACGGGCTGGGCCACGCTGGTGAGCACAGGTGACAGCCCAGCACAGGTGACATCCCAGCACGGGTGACATCCCAGTGAGAGTGACACCCCAGCACGGGAGGCACCCCAGCATCTCTGCTCCGGCCCCTCTCACCCTGCCAAGGGGACCGCGCTCCATCCACCCAGCCGGGCGCTGCCTGGGGGCGGCCCCGCGGAGTGACCCGGCCCGGGGACGCCGCGACCCGAGAGGGGACCCGACCTGGCGGAGTCCTGCGGGGCCGGACGATGCCTCAGACCGGCGACACCCCCTTCCATGGCGGGACTGCCCAGCCGGTGATCCACTCTGAGGACGACACCCTGAGGCATCGCCGTTCCGCTCGGACCGGGCTCACTCAGTGAGGGGGCGGGATGGGGACCGAGGGGGGACCGAGGGGGGACCGAGGGGACCCCCGTCCCCCCCCGCCGCCGCCGCCCCGCGCGCACCTGCCTCCCGCCGGGAGCCGCGCATGCGGCGCGCACCACCGCGTCTCAGGGCGCGGGGGGGGCCGGCGGCCGGAGCGGGCGTGTTTACACGGGGGCCGAGGGGGGCGGCATCGGCGCGGCCCCCCCGCCCCCCCCCCGGCACGAATGGTCTCTTCCTCGCGCTCTATTTAATCCCCGCCGCTGCCGCACCGCCGGCTCCGGAGCGGAGAGAGCAGCGCCCGCCGCCCGCGCTGCGGCTCGGTCGCGCCGGCCCCGCGGGCTCCCGCCGCCACCGCCGCTACCATGCAGCCCCCAACCCTCGGCATCCTACTGCTCATCGCCTGCTTCGGCAGCGCCCGGGGAAACCTCTCCCGCGACGGTGAGTGGCGGCACCGCGAGCGGGCTAACCTCTCCCCCGTCCTCGCCGCTATGGCCGGGGATGCGGGGAACCGAGCGACAGGTGCAGGGGGCGGCGGCGCGAACGGGGCCGTTATGTGGGTCAGGAAGGTGCCGCCCGCCCCGCCCCGCCCCGCCCGGCCCTCGGGGCCCGCCCTGCCGCCGGCTGCGGGTGCGGCTCCCGCGGTCCCGGGCGGCCGGCGGGGCTCAAGGTCACGGCGGCGCCGGTGCTGCCCGTCGTGTCCCGCCATGGCCGCGGACCGCCCGGGGCGGGGCCGGGGCCGGGGCGGCGGAAGGTTCCAGACAGGCCCCGGCGGGCGGCGGCGGCGGCGCGCGGCCCCTCCCGGCGCTGCCCGCGGAGCGGGGGGGGGGGGCGGATGGAGAGTCCCCGGTGCGGCGGAGCCGCCCCGCCGCGAGGGTGCCGGGGCTCGGTGGTGACACGCGGAGGGGGGGACAGACAGCGCTGAGGGGCGGATGGAGCCCCCCGGGAGCGGCGGTGACATCCCCGCCGTGGCTGGGGCGGGTCCCCGGTCCCTCCGGTGGGAGCCGCCTCCCCGAGATGGGCGGGGGGCTCGGCAGCGGCGGCCGCTCCCCGTCCCGCCGGGATGCTGCCGGGATGTGCGGGGCATCCAGAGCCGCGGGGCGCGGCGGAGCCCCGGCTCGCCAGACAAAGGGGGTTCACCGCCGGCGACAGTCGCGGAGCGGATGTGATTTTGGTCGAGGCTCGCCGGTGGCAGCGCCGTGTCCCCCGTCGCTGTGGGGCTGCGGGTCCCTGCGGGTGGTCGGCGGTGGCTCGGACCCGCCATCCCTGCCTGGCTGCTGGCGGCTGCGTTTGCCGTGTCGGGAGTCGTCTGTCGTGACAGAATCGGTGCTGCTGCGTGTTTGGGTGCGGAGGTGCAGCAGCTGGCTAGGGGCTGGGCTGGACCCGCTGTGTTGTGGTCTGGGGGGGCTGACGGTGGGTCCGGTCTCCATCCACATCCCTGCGGCCCATCAGGAGCAGGGAGGCGATTCTGGAACGGGATCGGGGGTCCCGAGGGCTGTGCAGGTGGGAGCGTGGCACGGTGGGGACAAGGGCTGAGCCCGCAGCCCCCACAGCTCCCCCGCACCCATCTCTGTTGCTGTCACAGGCTCTGGGGGCTGGTGGCTGTGTTCCCATCCACAAATCCCGGGATTTGTTCTGGTTTTGGCCACGGTCCTCCCACGGGCACCCGAAAGAGTCACTTTGGTGTGGGTGACGCTCAGCCCCACAGCGTGGGGACATCCTGGCAGCCCCATGTGGGGATTCTCAGCCTGTGGGGCTGGGGGTGGCTGAGCATCCCGGGGAGCGCTCCCAGGAGGGGCGGTGGCCGTGACTCGGAGCTGTCCTGGGACAGGACACAGCCCAGATGATGACACTGCAAGATTTCCTCCTGGGCTGGCCTCTGCTGTGGCCCAGCCCTGGCCACCAGTGCCAGGCTCCCCACAGTCCAGCACAGCTGGACAAACAGACCCCTAAAAAACCTTTGAGAGCAGAGGACACGGATGGCTGGGAGATGCTTGGAAATAAGTTGTTGTTGTGTCTTCGTGGTTGATGCCTCATCCTGGAGCCCCTGAACCATCCCAGCGTAGCTCAGGGGACATCCCTTCCCTGGCACCTGTCCTGGGGTGGGGTGGAGTCTCCTCCTTGGAGAACATTCCTCCACCGCCACAAGCATGGCAGGGTCTGGAGGAACCCCTGGAAGCCACCCAGGCACTGGGAGCACTGGTCCTGCACAAGAGGGCCCTGTCTGAGCTCTTGGCTGGCGTTGTGCTGCTGTCGGCACATTCGGCTGTTTGGGCTGGTGCGTGGTTGTCCTTGTGTGAGGATCATTCTCTCTCTGCAGGGTTATTCCACTCGGGAGTTGTGTAACCCTTTTGTTTGGACAATGCCCTGGGAGGCCACCACGGGCCAAAACCAGATGACTTGGGGCTGTTTTTTCCCACTGGGGCACTGGAGGTGTCCTCAGCCCGGCGAGATCAGGGCTTTGCAGAGAGGCAGGTTCAGGATGCTGTCCCTTGTCCTGCGAGGTGGCTTCATCTCTCTGGAGCTGCTGGAGGTGTCTGCTTGGCCAGGCCACGCAGAGAAGCTCCCTCTGTCCTGGGGAGATGCCCTGTGCTTCCTGCTGCTGTCCTGGCTGGCAGCAGCCTCCCAGGCTGCCCTGCCTGTGTGGGATGGGGTCTGGTCAGGCTGGGAGAGGGGCTGGGCTCCCACAGGGCTTCTGCCATCCCCAGCCTCCGAGCAGGTGACATCTGCAGGTCCTGCTCCCTCTGCACTGGAATGTGGGAGGTTGGAGCAGGGAGAGCCCAGGGGCACAGTGGGGTGGTGGGAGCTCGGCGTTGTCTGGAGCAACAGAATCCTTTGATTGCTGCTTTCCGCGGTGCTTTTCCCCACGGAATGTGAGCAAGAGCCCCTTTCCCAGTGCCATTAGGGCTCACCATATGCTCCCGGTGCCTGTGCCAGCACCAGCCCTTGGCTCCCGAGCCGAGGAAAGCAGTGACAGCCCTGGTGAGGCACGAAAGGGAGGGAGGGCGACCTCTCTGCATCACTCACTACCTGCTTGGCCTGATTTCGGATGACTCGGATCAGCTGCCTGGGGGAAACGAGCTGTTCCAGGGCCGGGATCAGCACTCAGCCGGAGGAGAGGGGAGGGAGCAGAGCATCCCTGTGCAGGCAGCTGGCTGGAGAGCATGGAATCCACTGCTCAGCTGGCACAATGCGTTAGGCTCAACAGGCAAGGCTGGATTTTAGGACAAAGCCTGGGATCAGGCACTGCAGAGGTGCCTGCTGCATGCCCAGACAGTGAGGGATGTGCTGGCACCACTGCCGGGGACAGGAATTCTGCCGCTGTCCTGACAATGCCGTGGGTTTTGGCATGGCCTGTGCTGTCTACTGGGAGCGTGGTGGCCTGGCCTGCGGGCGGGAGGAGAAATCCCAACGGAATGGGGCGATGCTGCCGGAGTATGAGCTGAGCATCCCGAGGTGTGGGTACCCGTCCTCCTCTGGATGGAGAAGCGCCCTGTTCGCCCAGGATTCCCTGCCTGGGAGGTCTCCTGCCTGCGAGACGCTGCCTCTTCTCCCTCTGCCTGACGTTCCCGCCTCTCCAGGGGTGTTGGAATCGCCGGAGGAACCGGAGGCGGCTACATCTGGGGAGTCACCCTGGCGCTGGCACGGCGGCCGCGCAGCCAGATGGAGGGAGCTACAGCAGAGCTGCTCCTGTTTGTTTTCCCTGCGTTGGTTCCTAACCTCGTTTTACCCCAATCCAGGGTGTCTCGTGCCCGTCCAGATCCCTGCAGGAGAAGAGCGGTGGGAGGGAGGGAGTGGGGCAGGATGTGGGCACGCATCCAAGGCGGTTTTGGTGGTGGTGCCAGCTTGGAGTTTGGTGGGCTCTGCTTGTGTTGCTGGGCTTGTTGTCCTGGGCACGGCTGTGCCAGTGTCTGGCCTGGCACGCCCTGCCCAGCCTGGTGTCCACCTGAGCTGCTCTCCAGGCTGCTTTTCCAGCCCTAGTGATGCCTCAGCCTTGCAGGTCCCCCAGTGCTGGTTGTGCACAGATTGAGCAGAGTCCTTGTTGCTTTGGCTCTTCGGTGGCTCCACGGGCCCTGGAAGGTGCTGCCAGTGCTGTAACACCCCCACAGTCAGATGCATCTGCTCCTCCTCCTCCTCCCAGTTACTGGGTCAGCTCAGCTTGAACCATCTGGTCCAGTTCTGGCCCCTCTGCTCCTGGCCGGGCACCGGCAGCTGAGAGCAGCAGAGCCTTCATTGCGTGGCGACGGTGGGGTGGGAATGACCTCTCTGGTGCCCCGGCTCCTCACCCACCTGTGGGGGTGAGATTCTCCATCCCCCTCCCAGAGAGCTCCTCTTCCACCCGGGGCTGTCCTGGGGGGAGGATGAGGAGCCAGGCGGAGTCAGAGGCAGGAATGCTCCGTGCTGCGTTTGGGCAGCCCCGGTGCCAACAGCACCAACCCAGACAAGCCAAAGGCAGCCGGTGACAGCGGAGGGAGGCGGGGAAGCCAAGGCTGCGAGCAGGGCTGGGCAGGAACGTGTTTAACCATTCCAGTCACCTGCCCAGCGTCACGCTCCGCCTGCGCCGGGATGCGGCCGAGGGCGCAGGGACCGCGGGCAGGTGTTGGATGCTGCGGCTCCCGCGGAGGCTCTGCGGTGTCTGGACGTGCTGGAGGGTAGCAGGGCTGGTGCAGACCCGGCAGCAGCAGCGTTTGCCGGGAGTTTGGCCGGGGAGCAGCAGAGCTGAGAGCTCCCAGTGTCCCTGCAGCATCCCGGGAGCTGCCCCGTCCTCGGGTGATGCTCCAGGCGCTGCTTCAGCTGCAGATGCTTTTGCTCGCCTACAACACCTCAAACGGCGTTTGCTGGCAAGCTCGGCTTTTCCAGACTGCTGCTTTCAGGCTGTGATTTCCGGGGAAATGAGTTCTGATGCTGCTGGTCCGAGTGGCCACTGGCAGGACCACAGCAGGTCCCTGGGCCAGGTGCTGCTCAGAGGACAGGACCTGCTGGGACCCCTACACACCCCAGGGAGCTGTTTCCAGGGCTGGGATGCACTTTGGGGTGTCTGCGCTGGTGTCCAGGGCTGCAGCTCCTAGTTCTCCCTCCTGCTGCAATCAGGATCCTGCTCTGCTGCTCCCAGTCATGGGGAGATGGATCCAGGAGTGCTCCTGAGGTGCTCCAGCCTGGGCTGCTGCTGCTCTGAGCTTCTCTGAACACCTTCACCCTCGTGGCACTCCTGGAAGCTCCATTTTGCTTCTCCAAGTCTCACCAACTTTGGGTTCTGGCTTTTTTTTTTTGTCTCCCTGTGGTTTTGGGGACTCCAAAAGGGCCAGAACACTCTGCAGCAGCAGAGGTGACATGCTAGGACGCAGCTGATGCTGAGCACATTCCTGGGCATCCATTGGGATGTGGGAAGTCTCCACTGTACCAGGACCTGTGGGAATGGCTGGAGCTGGGCCAGGGTAGGTTTGGGTTGGAGATCAGGGAAAGGTTCTTCCCCCAGAGGGTGCTGGGCACTGCCCAGGCTCCCCAGGGAATTGTCACATTCCCGAGGCTGCCAGAGCTCCAGGAGCATTTGGACAACACTCCCAGGGATGCCCAGAGTGGCATCATTGGGATGTCTGTGCAGGGCCGGGAGTTGGACTCTGTGATCCCTGTGGGTCCCTTCCCACTCCGGCCATTCCCTGATTCTATTTGTGGGAGGTTGGGAGGAGGCGTTGGCTGTGCTGTCCCCCAGGAGAGCAGCAGAGCTGCCACGGCTTCCCCATTGCTCAGTTCTGTTATAAATATCCTCTTACAGCACCCGGGGTGTTTAATCCTGGGGCACTGGTGAGTGACAATTCCTCAGGACACGGCTCTGCTGCCAGCGTCGAGGTGGCTGCAGAGCCACCAAACCCCGTGCCAGGGCATCCAACTGGGCTGAGACACCTCGCTGGGCAGGGAGATCCTTAAAACAGAACTGTCAAAGCACAGAGCTCGTTCCCTTGGCAACAGTCATGTTGGAGATTGGCCTTAGGGTAGGAGCTAAAAAACCCACTCAAAAAATGGAGTTTCAGCTGTTGGCTGTCACACTGGGGGAGGGCGCTGGCACAGGGGTCACCCTGCCCTGTGCCCCAGGGTCTACGGGGAATTCTCTCCTTTTCAGGGTCCCCAGGGAGCTGTGACACCGGCAAAGGCTGTCAAGGTGCTTGGGGGATTTGGGGTGGCCCAGAACTGGGGGGGTTTTCCCTCTGCTCTGCTCCCTCCCAGCACTCTGGGTGTGACCAGCCAGCTCTGGGCTCTCCTGCTGCAGCTTGGTGGGGGTGGCAGGAGACCCTCTGAGCCGTGGGATGGCCTTGGAAGGAGGTGATCCTGGTGTCCTGGGATTTCCCGAGGATGCCACTGCCTTTTCCTGAGCGAAGGCGGCACCAGCCTGGTGTGAATGTGGAAATGGGGCCAAGCGGAGCCATCCGAGGGGTTCCCCAGCTCCCTGATCCCATCCCAGCTCTCCTCTGGCCCTGCAGGGGCTGTTTGGGGGGCCCAGGGGGCGTGTGGGGTTTAGGGAGAAGGAAGAGGAGAGGAGAAGCTGCTTCCCAGCCCTGCACAGTGAGGATGGAGCTGGAGTCACACCGGGAAGGTCGGCTCTGAGAGCATCCAGCCAGGGCTGGGGGAGGAGGAGGAGGAGGAGAGGAGCATCCCATGGTCCCAGAGCACTTGGAATCATCCTCTCTGGAGCTGATTGATGCTGATTGCTGGCTGTGTCTCAGCTGTTGAACCCTGGTCAGGTGTCACCAGCGGCTCTTGGTTGTCCCCCGGGCAGGTCTGGCAGGAGGTGACAGTGTCCCTCTGGTCACAGATGCAGCCTCAGAGGTGCCCAAGGTCATGCCAGTGCCCCTTGGACCAGCACCCTGCCCCTGGGGGCTGCTGGGGACCATCCCAAGGCCTTGGGACACCCCAGGGTTCAGAGAGGGAGGTGATGAGGAGCTGCATCTTCTTGCTGTCCCTCAGGGAATGCTCATTTACAGAGAAATCCTGTGGAATTTGGTGTTTGGGGTGAGCGGGTTTCATGTGGGAAGCTGTGAAGGCCCTGGAGCCGCCACTTCCCTCACAAGCAGTGAGATCCCAATCCAGTGGCATCCAGGCGTCCCTCGTGGCTGCGGGGTCCATCCAGGCTGTCCCCAAGAGGCAGATCCAGGCAGGGAGCAGATGGAGGCCAGGCTGGAGCGAAAGGTGGAGGTGGGAGGGATCCAGGTGAGGGCTCCACGTGGGAACACCCCTGTGTGGTGTCACCTGGCTCTGGGTACAGCCAGGACGAAGGAGCTGCGGGGTCCAGGGAGTTCCTGTTGGACATTGGGATCCCCCGTTAACCTCTGGATCTCACACCCCGCAGGGAGCCCTGGAGCAGTGACTGGTCCCACATCCCTGTCCCTGGCACAGCCGAGCTGGGAGCACACTCAGGGCTCTGTTTCCCACATTTAGGGAATGTTTGCATTCCCCTGACAGTCCCTGTCCCCCTGGGATCGAACCCTTCCCCCTGGGGGAGGGACAGCTCGGAGGGAGCGGCTGTGGGGGCTGCCAGAAGGCGCTTCAGGCACCTGTGGAATTCCTGGATGGATTTATCCCTGTGAGGAAAACAGGAGCACCCTGGATTCCACAGCTACCCAGAGCAGAGCCAGGTGACACCACACGGGGATGTCCCCATGTGGAGCCTTCTCCTGGATCAGCCTGGATCCCTCCCACCTCCACCTTTCGCTCCAGCCTGGCCTCCATCTGCTCCCTGCCCGGATCTGCCTCTTGGGGACAGCCTGGATGGACCTTGGATGTCACTGGATTGGGAAAGGAGCCGGCCCTGGACTTGCAGGAGGCTCCTGGAGGGATGGGATGTCTCCTGTCACTGTCACAGCACCGGTGACGCCGCATCCGAGGTGGAACGCAGCAGATGCACCCAAACGGGAGCAGGTTTCCCTCTCCTGGGAAATCTGCAGCGGTTCAGCTGCCTGGAATTCGGGCTCTGGGTATTCCAGACTGTGGATTCACACCCTGCTAAAATCAGCCTGTGCAAGGGATGTGCACAGCAGATGTCTGAGCCTTCCCCATCCACGAGTTCAAAATTCCCGCCCTGCCAGGATTCCCGCACGGATCCCCCGAAGGGAAAGGTGCCCCGGGGCTGGGAACGGAGCTGGGGAGGGAATGGCTGGAACACAAAGTCCTTGGAGAGGAGAAGAAGGCGCCTTGGAAAACATCTGTGCCCACGGGGATGAATTGGATCTTTGTGATGCCGAACCCAGAGTAAACAGGGAAGAAGGAGGGAAATGAGAAGGGGTTTTTTGAGAAAGAAAGAGAGAAATGAGAAGGGTTTTTTTTGGGAAAGAAGGAGGGAAATGAGAAGCATTTTTGGGAAAGAAGGAGGGAAACGAGAAGGGGTTTTTTGGGAAAGAAGGAGGGAAACGAGAAGCATTTTTGGGACACGGCTGCGAGCTGAAGGCGTTGGAGGGCTCGGAGCAGTGGGTGGTTTTCCCTGGGGTTATTTCTGCCACGGAGATGTTTTCACAGCCTGGCAAAGAGCTGGGATGGGGTGGACATTCCCTGGAGAGGATCCTGCAGCTCCAGCCTCGCTCGCACGGCTGCTGGGCTCTTCCCAGGCCTCTCTCCCTGCTTGCCTGCTCCAGGTGAAGCTGCTCCAGGCAGGCAGCACTGTGGCTGCGTTGCAGAATTCCTGGGATGCAGAAGATCAATTTTTTCCTTGTTGGGAGCATCCTGGGTCTGGAGGCCCAGAGCTGCAGAGCTTTGGGGACAGTCCTTGCTGGATGGGGACACTCATGCCGGGCTCCAGGAGCAGCAGAGGTGTCCACATCATCATTTTTCCACATCATTTTTCCACATCATTTTCCCACATCATTTTCCCCCTCATAAATATGAATGCAGCCCCTCTGCAAAAGTGCACGGCTCTAATTAATGAAATATTGATTTTTCTGGAGCGCGGCGCTTCCCCGGCTCCGCTGCACCAACGGGGAGCACAAACAAACACGGGCAGCGGCTCTGGGCCCCACACGGGCCTTGGCACAGCTTTCCTGGGGTGGTTTTGGGGAGCCCAAGGCTGCTCTGCCTGTCCCTGGAGCTGGATCTGAGCCCTCCTGTGCCAGGTCTGGCCCCTCTGGATGGTTCCAGGGTGTCCCCAGCCTGCCAGGAGCCCTCACTGCTGGCTTGGCCCTCTCTTAGGGGATGATAACAGAGGCTTGAAGGGTCCCTGCAGCCCCCAGGCCGTGCTTTGGCCGTGGCAGTGGCACAGAGGGAGGCGAGGGGACAGTGCCAGCCCTGGCGGGTGGCAGCAGCCCTGCGCTGGCAGCACTCGCTGGCACGGGGCAGCGTGGATGCTCCTGGAGTGTCCAGCACCTGTCCCAGGCTCTCTGTGCCAGGACAGCCCGGAGCTTGGCTGGAGCTGGGTTTCCAGAGGGGTGGCACCCCTGGAGGGGACAGTCCCTGCTCTGAGTACCCCTGGGTCTTCTAGGACACCCCTGGCTGTGCCAGGGTTGGATTTAGTTGGGATATTGGGAAGGAATTCCTCCCTGTGAGGGTGGTGAGGCCCTGGCACAGGGTGCCCAGGGAAGCTGTGGCTGCCCCTGGATCCCTGGCAGTGTCCAAGGCCAGGCTGGACATTGGGGCTTGGAGCAGCCTGGGACAGTGGGAGGTGTCCCTGCCCATGGCAGGGCTGGCACTGATGTCCTTTTCCAGCCCAAACCGTTCTGGAATTCTGTGGTTCCACGATGCCTTAGTGAGCCTCCATCCCCAGCCCGAGCAGCCGTGGCTGTAGAGAGACCCCGTGGGAGGAGGGGGAGACCTCCGGGGTGGGTCCTGCTGCTCCGGGGGTGCTGAGCCCCCTCCTCTCCCGGCTCTGCCCCTATTCTGTCACTTCCAGCTGCGGGGATTTGATGAAATCCCGGCCCTTCCCATCTGTTCCGGCGGGCACGGAGCCCCCCTGGGGATCTGGGTCGTGCCAGGGGCTGTGCCCCCCACCCAGGACAGCCGGACACGGCCCTGGCACAGCCTGGGATCGGGGGGGATGGGGGGTCGGAGTCCTAGCGCGGGGTCCCGCGGACGAGAGGAGGGGAATGTCCCCTCTGGGGTGTCCCCGTGGTGTCCCCCAGGGTGGCGGTGGCATCCTTGATGCGTTTAACCTCGTCCCACGCTAATTCCTTAACGAGGCCAGGCTCGGGGCAGGGTGGTAATTGCGTTAATTGTGTGGGTGTCGGACCCTTGTCCTCAGCTGTGTCCGAGCTGCAGTTTGGACAGGAGCGGCTTGGAGCGTTCTAATCCCCTAATTACGGTGTGGCAGGACAAAGGCTCGTTAACTAAATTAAAACAAGCCGAGGGATGGATTCCCAGGGCGGATTCCCAGGGCGGAGCAGAGCTGTGGCGTCGCTGCAAGGATGTGACAGGGTGACAGTGCCCTGGCACTGGTGGGGTCCTGCTCAGCTCCCACCGTGCCAGGGTCTGGAGAGAGCAGGGAATGAGTCAGGGAAGAGCAAAGAGCAGGAAAAACTTGGCCAGTGAAGACGGGGAGGTTCGTGGGGATGAAGGGTCTTTACACTGGGAATGGTTTTAATCCAGTTTGATGTTTCTCTGGAAATCCTGGGACTCAGGGAATCCCAGAATGGTTTGGATTGAAGGGATCCTAAAGGATCCATTCCCACCCCTGCCATGGCAGGGACACCTCCCACTGTCCCAGGCTGCTCCAAGCCCCAATGTCCAGCCTGGCCTTGGACACTGCCAGGGATCCAGGGGCAGCCACAGCTTCCCTGGGCACCCTGTGCCAGGGCCTGCCCACCCTCCCAGGGAGGAATTCCTTCCTAAAAAATTCCTTCCTCGGGTGCTTCCAGCCCAGCCTTTCCTGGAGTTTAACAGGAAAGCCCAGCCTCGTCCTGCCCTCCTCCAAAACCTTCCTGTGACAGCTTCGGGGAGCTCGTGATGGGAGCAAAAGGATGAATTTCCCTTCACCTTGTACACGGAAAATTAGGAAATTCAGGTGCTTCCAGCGCTCTCCGTGTTCCTCTCTCTCCACTGGCCGGGCCCGGGGGTTGTGCCGTGTTCTCCTTGTCCCTCTGCAGCTCCGCTCCTTGGCACGGCAGCTTCCCAAAAATAGCTGTCCTTGGGCCGGTGGGGGCTATCTGATCCTCGAGCTGCTCTTCCCTGCCCTTGGGCTGCTCCGCTGCTCCAGGAGCCCGAGGGAAGGGGAAGGACGAGGAGGAGCTGAGGGAACAGCCTGGGGAGGGACGCGGAGCGAGCCCTTCCCCTTAGGGATGACACCGGGAGCGGGGCACTGACACCCCGCAGGTGGCACTGCATGGCCTGGGGGTGCCTTTGCCGGGATGGAGGTGGCGAATGGAGCGTCCCAGTGCCAGGAGTGCCTGGCACGGAGCCCCCGGGGCGTGGGCCCGGCTCGCTGGCACTGCCAGGGCTGTGGGGTAGGGCTCGGTGCCTCCCTGGGTGTCTCCAGCCGGGGCCAGGCTCTGCTGCTGCTCCTGGATCCCCCTGCTCTGCCGGGATTTTCTCGTGTCAGGATCCTCCGGCAGCCCTGGGGCCGTGCCAGTGTCCCCGTGAGCTGCCGTGGGGACAGCGGTGTCCCCTGTCCCCGTGGGCGCTGCAGGAGGGGCGGCAGCGCCGATCCCAGCCTGATTCCCTGCTGGGGAACGGGACCACAGGGAGAACACCCATGTCCCTGCAGAGGCACGGGGGGACGCACACAGCTGTGCTCAGGTGGCTTTTGGGGACACCGCTGCTCCTGGGCTGCTCGGGGACGCTCTGCAGGGAGGTGACACCCCCCAATTGTCCCTCTCCGTGCGCAGAGAGCCAGCCCACGACGTCGGACGAGACTGTGGTGGCCGGGGGCACGGTGGTGCTCAAGTGCCAGGTGGAGGACCCCGATGACTCCTCGCTGCAGTGGTCCAACCCTGCCCAGCAGACCCTGTACTTCGGGGAAAAACGAGGTAAAACCCCGCAGCCGGAGCGCTGAGGGGACAGCGGGGAGCTGCTCACGGGGTGACATCCCCTCCCGCTGCCACCCCTGGCAGAGCAGCGCAGGGGGGTGGGTGGTGGCACCGAGCCCGTTGTCCTTTTTCCCTCAGCCCTGCGGGATAACAGGATCCAGCTGGAGAGATCCACCCCCAACGAGCTGACCATCAGCATCAGCGACGTGGTGCTGGCCGATGAGGGCGAGTACACCTGCTCCATCTTCACCATGCCCGTGAGGACGGCCAAGGCCCTGGTCACTGTGCTGGGTAGGACACGGGGGCAGTCCCCCTGCTCCCCATCCCCTCCCGGATCCCGTTACCTCACCCTCGCTGTGTTCCCTGTGTGTCTCACACTCTGCAGTGCTCACCCAGCTCACAGATTTGTGGGTTTTGCCTCCTCCTCCTCCTGCAGGAATCCCCCAGAAGCCCCAAATCTTCGGCCACGAGCAGCCCATCGATGAGGAGAAGGTGGCCCGGCTCATCTGCCGCTCGTCCGGCAGCAAACCCGCGGCAAAGCTGCGCTGGAGGAAGGGCAACAGGGAGATCAAGGGTGGGTGGCCTTGTCCTGGGGGTTGGCACCGCTGGAGGACACCGTGGGGGGACTGCAGGGTGCCCTGGACCACACTGGCATCCCGTGGGACGGGGACAGCGTGTCCCCTGCGCAGTGTGCCGTCACCTCGTGCCTCTGCTGGGGTCCCGTGTCCCTGAGCTCTGACTGTCCCCTGTCCCCACAGACTCGGGCACCGAGGTGGTGGAGGACCCCAACGGCAAGACCTTCACGGTGACCAGCAGGGTGGAGTTCCGTGTCACCAAGGAAGACAACGAGGTGGAGATCACCTGCACCGTGGACCACGAATCCCTGCAGAACTCGGAGAGGTCGACCACGCAGAGGCTGCAGGTCCACTGTACGTGGGGGGGACATTTTGGGGGGGATGGGGGTTCAGGAGACCCCACACAGGTGGCCTGGTGTGACCATCGTGGTCCTGTCACACACAGGGCAAGGTGACACTGCCCCTGCACGGTGACACTTCCCTCAGCTTCCTGCTCCTGTCCTTGTGTCCTGCTTGTCCCCATGTCCCACACCCTTGTCCCTGCTCCCTGCCTGCGCCACCTCTCTCGTCCTGTCCCTGTTCCCCTTTCCCTGCCTGTTCCCTGCGGTGGTGACAGGGTGAGGGACATGGGAGCACCCCCTGAGTGCTGTCCCCACCCCTGGGTGCTGTCACCCTACAGCCCTGCATGCCCAGAACCAGCCCAGGGGTGGGATTTGGGGTGCCAGGGGCAAGTTTTAGGGTGCTGGGGCAGGATTTGAGGTGCCAGGGTGGGACCTGGAGTGCCAGGGACAGGATTTGGAGCGCTAGGGCAGAGATTTTGTGGTGCTAGGGGCAGAGATTTTA
Source organism: Corvus hawaiiensis (assembly GCF_020740725.1). Classification (NCBI taxonomy): domain Eukaryota; kingdom Metazoa; phylum Chordata; class Aves; order Passeriformes; family Corvidae; genus Corvus; species Corvus hawaiiensis. Next base: position 1,483,255 of record NC_063241.1, read on the forward strand.
TGGTGCCAGGGGCAGGATTTGGGGTGCCAGGGGCAGGATTTTGTGGTGCCAGGGGCAGGGATTTTGTGGTGCCAGGGGCAGGATTTTGTGGTGCCAGGGGCAGAGATTTTGTGGTGCCAGGGGCAGGATTCGGGGTTCCAGGGGCAGGATTTGGGGTTCCAGGGCAGGATTTGGGGTACCAGGTGCTCACCCCGCTGTTCCTCTCCCCTTCTCCAGACAAGCCGACAGCGAAGATCGAGCCGCACCCGCAGTACCCGCGGGAGGGGGAGAAGCTGCAGCTGCAGTGCGACGGGCAGGGCAACCCCATGTAAGGCCTTCCTCACCTCCCTCCTCCTCCTCAGGGCCCGGCCAACCTCCCCTCCCGCTGCCGGGCTCCCAAATCCCACAGCGAGCCCCGCCCGGAGCTGGGCAGATGCTGTGGGGTGGGTTTGGGGTCGGGTATTCCGTGGAGAGCAGTCAGAGCTTCCAGTCCCCTCCTGGAGCAGCAGATCCGTCCTGGCTTGTCCCTAAATGGGACGTTGTCCCCTCTGCCTCCCAGGAGATCCTGGGGTGCCCATCCCGGGGTGCTGACCCCCATCCCGGTGGCCTGACCCCCATCCCGAGGTGCCTGACCCCGATCCCGGTGTCCTGACCCCGATCCCAGTGTCCTGACCCCCATCCCGGTGTCCTGACCCCCGTGCCGTCCCTCAGCCCACAGGAATTCCTCTGGGAGAAGGAGGGCAGCGACGCGCCCCTGCAGCTCAGCTCCGACAGCGTCCTCATCTTCCCCTTCCTCAACAAGAGTGACAGTGGCACCTACGTGTGCACGGCCACCAGCTCCATGGGCAGCGTGGTGGCCAAGTACAACCTGGACGTCAGCGGTGAGTGCGGCGTGGCCGGAGTGGCCGGAGCGTCCTGGTGAAGGGGTCACTGCATCCCCTGTGCCCGGAAAGTGTCACCGTGTCACCGCTGGCTCCCATCCTTGGGTGGGTGGGGGCAGCTCCTGCCGTTCCCCGCATGGTGCTGTCCTCTGGGCCGCCCTGGCTCTGCTCTGCTTGTCCCCGTGTCCCTGTGCCATGTGTCACACGTGGGGCAGGGCTGTGTGTGTGTCCCTGTGTCCCCACGTCCCTTGTGTCACACGTAGGACAGGGCTGTGTGTGTGTCCCTGTGTCCCCATGCCCCGTGTGTCACACGTAGGACAGGGCTGTGTGTGTGTCCCTGTGTCCCCATGCCCCTTGTGTCACATGTGGGGCAGGGCTGTGTGTGTGTGTCCCCATGTCCCTTGTGTCACACGTGGGGCAGGGCTGTGTGTGTTTGTCCCTGTGTCCTCATGTCCCCGTGTGTCACATGTGGGGCAGGGCTGTGTGTGCTGTGTGGTGCTGCCCGTGCCCACCCTCAGCTGCCACCCCAGCTCCCGGTGCCCTCCCCAGCCCTTTCCCACGCTCTGTGATCCCGTTTCCCTGTGATTTTCCCTGGATTTAGGCTGGTCCTGCTCTCCTCCCACCCTCCCTCCATCTCTCCCTCCCAGCCCTGTCCCGGCTCCTTTCCCTCCCTCCTGGGCACTCAGTGCCCTTCCCCTGCAGTGCATGGCAGCGGTGGCACCTCAGGTGCTTTGTCCCCTGTGTCCCCTCCCTGAGCCTGCTCCTGCAGTCACCCCCGTGTCACCCCTTGTGTGTCCCCCCCGTTCCCCGTGTGGTGTCCTGTGAGCACCCAGAGCTCTCTGCACCCACCCAGGAGCTCACCCCAGGTGCTGGCCATGAGAGGTGGCACCCACTGTCCCTCACCCGCCTGGTGTCACCGCCACTGTCACAGCACACGAGCTCCATGTCCAGGCTTGGTTCCCTGTGTGGAATCCCCACTTTTGTCCCTAAAGCCACTCACGTCTCAGGCACCGAGAGCCACCTCTGTGCCCAGCTGAGCCCTCCAGCCTGCCCACCTTGGTGCCACCCTGCCCAGCACCGTGGTCCCCAAGGGTGTGCGCAGGAGCGTGCAGGTGGCACCTCGTGGTGGGTGACACTTCCCCAGGGTCCCTCAGGGGTCACCAGGGTCTGGCAGGACAGGACATGGGGGAAGATGGTCACGGTGTCCCAAAGGCTGGTGGCAGGAGCAGAGCAGCAGGACCCGTGGGGTCACGGACGGCCCTGCCGAGGGTCCCCCCTCTGGGCTCTGTCACCTCGCTGGCCCCTCCCGGCGTTGATTGGTGTCCTGTGTTTTTGTTGTCCTCCCCAGATGTTCCCCAGCTCCCCACCCCACACGTTCACTCCACTCCAGCCCCTCCGCCGGGCCCTTCCCAGCCCATCTCTCATGCTTCCATGGCCTCCGCTCCATCCTTCACTCCAGCTCCCATCCAAGGTACCGTAAGCTCCTTTTCTGTCTCTTTGCGGACCCGCTGCTCCCCAGCCTGGCCCGAGGAGCTCCACAGGAGGACGGTGGCCCAGGCCTGGCCTGGGGACAGCCCTGCTGGGTGCCCAGCCCGGCTCCGGTCCCTCGGCGTGCGTGGATTTTGGCGTTTCCCAGGAGGAGGCCCTGGCTGTTCCCGGAGGGTCGTGGCAGCAGCAGCTCCCCGAGCTGCCCCTTGTCCTGTGTGTCCGTGTCACGTGTTGTCCCTCTGTCCTGCTGCCTCCCCTGTGTGTCCCTCACCTTGTCCTGTCCCGATGTGGCTCTGTGTCCCCCCCCCCGAGCTGATGGGGCACAGCGGGAGGAGGATCTGTCGCTGTGCCCCAGGGCTGACGCAGGATCCCAGCACGGATCCTGGACTTGGGACCAGCTTTGGGCTCCTGCTGTCCTTGGGGTGCCATCACCTCTCGGGGTGCCAGCCTGCATGTCACCTTCCACCCAAGCCTGCTCGTCCTCCCTTTTTGAGGTCAAAATCCCACTGTGGAGGATGGGATTTCCCCTTTGCTTCCCCCGCTGCCTTCCTCGTTCTCGCTGCTAGGATCCGGAGCAGGATGGAGCTGCTGGCCCAGGATGGAGCCCCCGGGGGGAGCAGCAGCCTCTGCCCCACCCTGCAGGGTCTCAGCCCCTTCTCTCTTTTCTCCCCCCTGCCTGGGCAGACGCCAGCCCGGTGCCCTCGACCTCCAGCACGTACCACGCGATGATCGGCGGCGTGGTGGCTGTCATCGTCTTCCTGCTGCTCAGCCTGCTCATCGTGCTGGGACATTACCTGATCAGGCACAAAGGTACGGCCTGGGGGCTGCAGTGGGGGCACGGGGAGCCCCTCGGGGGTCCCGGGGCCGTGTCCCCGCAGCGAGGGGGCAGTGGGGGGTGGAGGGAGGCAGCTCCTGGTCCTGCAGCCCTTCCCGAGTCCTGAGAGGAACCAGCGGAGCCTCCCTGGGTCTGGGGGACCTGCCCGGCGTGGGAATGTCAGGAATGTCCCAGTGAGTGGCAGCGCTAGGGGGAGGCAGCTCCCACCCCGTTCTCCACCCCTGCTCCGCACCCATTGTCCCGGGATCATCCCTGTCCCCATCTCCCCGACACCTCCTCCCTCTTCCTGTTGCTCCCTGTGCCTTCCTCCTCCTCCTCCTCCTTTCCCTCCACCTGCCCTTTTCATGCCCGGCAGGTTTGTGCCCAAGCCCTGGGGACACGGTGCCACCCCGCCATCGGCCACCCCCTGAGGTGATGTGTGAGTAGAGCCCCCCACCCTGCTCCGGGGGCAGCTGGGACCCCCTGCTTTGCCAGGAGGGCTGGGTGGGAGGGCAGGAGCCTGACGGGCAGTGGTCACTCCACAAGTGGACACTGCTACAAATGCCTGGAGCACCCCCAGGGAGTCTCCATCCCATCCCATCCCATCCTATCCCAGTGACTTTTCCATTGCAGCCAAGCCCAACGGAGCCCTCCAGGCAGCCCAACCTCCCCCGGTTTGTGTGGGAGGGGGCGCTGGCAGAGCCCCCCGTGACCCCCAGCCCTGTCCCCACCTCCAGGCACGTACCTGACCCACGAGGCCAAGGGCTCGGATGATGCTCCGGACGCCGACACCGCCATCATCAACGCCGAGGGCGGCCAGGCCGGCGGCGACGACAAGAAGGAATATTTCATCTAAAGGGGTCAGAAAGAGAGAGAGAGCGAGAGAGCGAAAAATGGAGCCAAGAGAACCCCGATGGCAACAGCAACCAGACCACAAACCCCACAAAACCCAACAGATTTTCTCTGGCGCCCGGCACGGGCGGACGGACGGACAGAGGGATGGCGGGACAGAGAGCAGGGAGAGCCACCGGCCACGAGGCGCTGCTGACGCCTCTTGAACTTGTACAAATCGTTCACTCCGACAGCGAGAGCCCCGGCCCCGTTTGCTTGCTTGCACCTCCATCCCCACGCCCCGAACCCACAGACCAACCCGTGAGTGAGCGACATCTTCCTTCTTCCTTTGGACCTTTTCGCTTTGGTTTTGTGGCTGCTCTTTGCTTCGGGCCCTTGGTTGGGGTGTTGGGCTGGGGTCGATGTAGCTCTTCCCTTTGTTTCTCTCCGTTTTGGTTTCTTTGACATCCAAGGATAAAATCAGCTCCGGGCTCCCTGGGGCAAGCTTGGGACCCTGGGTGTCCCCGTTGTCCCCTCCCCAGCCCCGGGGGGGTGACTCCAGCTGGGAGCTGAGCGAGACCCTGCCCCGGTTTTATCCTTGGTGGTTCTTGTGGAGCAGTGTCCATGCGGGAGCAGAGCTGTCCTCGTGCAGTCAGTGTGTGAAAGGGGGTGACAGTCCAGGGTGGGACCCCCGGAGACACCGGGAGCCCCCACAGCTCCCCGGGCCCACCCCAGCGGGAGGGGGGGAGGGCTGAGGTTTATTTTGGGGGGGGGTGGGGGCAAATCCAGAGGAAAAGGCCCCGAATTTTTTTTTCCCCTAAATTCTCGGATTGGAAATGCCGATTTGAACCATCTATTGAGATGTTCAGTGCAGGGGTGTGACCCCTGGGGCTGGGGCTGCTTCCCTGGGACCCCCAGAGCAGGGCTGGGGCTCTGCCAGGGTCTCTCTGCCTCCCTTCCCTCCTTAGCCCCTTCCCAGGGCAGGGACGAGCTTGGAAAGGGCTGATTTTCTTCTTGGCTCCGAGAGCCCAAACCAACAGCGGCCAAAACAACCGGATTTGGGGTCTGGGGACTTCGGGGGTCCCCACAGAGGCTCGGGGGGGGGGGGGGGGGGGGGGGCTCATCCTTCCTCCTTGCCCTTCCTCCTGCCTCTTTCACCATCACTTCCAAGACAAAACCAAACACCTTTCCCAACCTCTCCAGCACAGCCCCAGCCCGGCCCCCCCAGTCATGCACCCCCGGGATGGGGCTGCTCCCCCCAGCATCGTTGGGACACCCTGCACCCTTGGGATGAGGTTTCCCAGGATCCCACATCCCGGTCTGGACACCGGGGGCTTGCAGGAGCCACCCTTGGGCTGGGCACCGCATGGATTTGGGGTTGTCTGGAGGAGGGGAGCCCTTTGGGAGGGGGTGATCTCACCTGGGAGGTCACCCCATGGATTTGGGGGTGCTCTGGGGGACGAGGGGGCCCTTCAGGAAGGAGTGAAAGTCCTCGGGGCGGGATGGGAAACCTCAGCTGGGAGGTTGAGGGAGAACGGGGCTGCAAATGTCACCCCACCCAAACCCTGCCAGCACCGGGTCACCTGTGGGGGACTGAGTGGGGCTGGAGGGGGCTGAGGTGAGGCAGGGGAGGCCCAGCTCGGTGACAGGCACAGGTGGGAGTGAGGGCTGGGTGCGACACTGGGGACGCTGCGGATGTGACCAGGCTCGGCCGCGCGTCAGGAGCGGCGGTGGCACTGGGAGGGAGCAGCACACGGAGCCTCTGAGGGTCCCTTTGCTGGGCACAACCATTTTTGGGGTGTTTTTCCTCCCTTCCCACCTCTTGGAGTGGGGGACGTGGGCCTGGAGCCCCCAGGGCAGCTCCGAGCTGGGGTTGGGGGATGAACCCTGGGGCTGCCGACGCCGTCACCGAGGTCCCCATGACCGAGTCCTTCCTGCAGATAAAAACACCCGGGCGTTGTTCTCAGTACAATTCCATCTCCTCGGGGGCCGCAGGGATCCCAGGCAGAGCCCCAGCGCTGGGAACTGGGAGGGGAGAGGGGTAAGGGGTCCCTGGGGCAGGGAGGTGACAGGGACAGGGAGGGTTTTCCCTCTTGGAATTCAGTTTCTCGTCGCTTCCACTGCTCCAGAGCTGCTCCAGGGGCCGGGGAGAACAGCCTGGATTTGGTGGTTTTGAGGTGCCACAGTGTTTTTGGTGTTTTTGAGGTGTGGGGTGTGGCTGGGCAGCTCGGGGAGCAGCGGTCACGGGGAGCTGTGGCAGTGGAGGACAGGCCCGGTGTCACCTGGGGGGGCCTGGGGACCTGCAGAGGTGACAGAGAGAGGCCGAGCCACGGCCCTGGCTGTGACAGGGGGCTGAGAGGGATCGGAGAATCCACCTGAGGCCTCTTCTGCCAGCGAGAGCCAAAGGGTTTGGTGGAGGTGGGAGCAGTGGAGGGGGTTTGTGTCACACCTGGGGGTGACAGGAGCACCAGGTGCCACCAGTGTGAGCGGGGAGAGGCTGTGGGGTGATGGGGACCCTCCCGACTTGGGAGGACTCCAGGTGGAAGCTGTGACTGGGACGCTCCACGTCATGATGGAGAAGCCACCTGGCGAGAGGCAGGGGTGGGGTGCGGTGGCAAAGACCCTTTTGGGGTCACCGTGTGGAGTCCTGCGGGTGACGGTCACCCCGTGTCACAGGTGGGCGGAGGAGCGGGTGCTGGGTGGCTTGGGGGCATCCAGGTGATGTGGAGGGTGACAGGGTGGGGTCTGGCCCCTGTCCTTGTCCCCTCGGGGGTTGGTGACACCGTGTTGTAGCTCCAGGAGGTGCCACGGGTGGTGTGACAGCGGAGCGGGGCCGGGGCGTGACACCGAGAGCGACACGGGGGGCGGGGGGAGGTGACAGCGGCGGTGTCACCGTGTCTGGGAGAGCCCGGGGCACCACCCCGTCCTGGGGGGGGTCCTCGGTGGTGGCCCCACGCCCACCCAGCACGGGGTTGGGCCGGGAGGATCCCGGGAGGATCCGGGACCCCCTGGGAGGCCGCGGCCGCTTCCCGGCCGGCACTGAACTCTCAATAGACACGAAAGCCATATTTTGGGGAGCTCTGGAGAGGCCGGGGGGCAGAGGCTGGGCTGTGTTGTTGTGCTGTGTTTTTGTCTGTACATAAAGGGAGCCAACGACCGTCGATGTGACTTTATAACCTTTCTAATATCCTGTGCTAATCTCGGAAAATAATCCTATAAATATATCTGGATTACACACGTTACCCGCCTGGCTCTCTGCCTCTGGGGCTGGGGGGTCAGGGGGAGCTGGGGGGGGGGGGGGGGTGGGTCAGGGGACAGGCTGAGATCAGCCCCCCTCAAACCTCTCCTGAGCCCCCAAACTGCAGCTGCCTTCGACTGCCCTCCCTCCCACACCCCAAACCTCCCACCCGGCCCCCAGACCCACCACAGTCACCCCAATCCCGACCCTCAGCACCTCCCCCCAAACAACAACAGCAGCAACCCCAATCCCAACCCCTGGAGACCCCCAGCCCTCTCACCCCCAAATCTGCCCCTCAGCCCTTCTCAAATTGCCAATTCCCAGATTGCCCCCCAGCCCTTTCACCTCCAAATGTCCTCCCAGCCCCTCAGAGCCACCAGAGCCCCCCACCCCTGACCTTCAGCCCCTCCCAAATTACCAGTTCCCCTCAAAGAGCAGTAACCCCCCAATCCCAAGACCTGAAGCCCCCCAGCCCTTTCACCCCCAAATCTGCTCCTCAGCTCCTCCCAAATTGCCAATTCCCAGACCCCCACCCCAGTCCTTTTACTCCCAAATGTCCTCCCAGCCCCTCCCAAATTACCACCGGCAACCCTAATTCCCAACCCCGGAGCCCCCCCAGCCCCGCTCCTCTCCAGGGATGTTCCCACAGGGCCCGAAGGCCACCAAGGCCACCAGCCCTGTCACCAAGCTGGGCCAATGCCACAGGATGACCCCAGGAGCCCTTCCTTCCCGGCCCTCCTTCCTCCCGGGGCAAAGCCGGGGAATTCCATGCTCCAGGGGTGCAGGAAGGCGCCGCGGGGTCCCCTCAGTGCCCACCCCCCTCCTGCCCCCCAAAGCCCTCCCCGTGCCTGGCGCCGGGCTCACGCCCCACCGGCACCGCCGGGATGCAGCTCCGCACTGCCGGCCCCGGAGCCAGCCCCGGGAGCATCCCCGGAGCGCCTGGAAAGACAATTCCTAATGAATTTAACTTGTTCTGCCAAGAACTGATCGTTTCCTGCTCGAGAAATTGTGGCGGCTCCGCAGCTTTCCCGGCAGCCGCATTCCCTGCCTTCCGCCGGGTCCTGGCAGGGCACAAAGTGCCAGGCAGGGCAGGAGGGCGGCTCTGGGGGCAGCTCTTATCTCCTGCCCGCAGTCCTCGGCTCCCTTTGGAGCGGGAGGAGCGGAGCCGAGGGAGGGAGAGCGGAGAAGTCACCCCCGGACACCCCCGGGCGAGTGGGCGCCGCTGTGGGGGTGCCTGTCCGAGTGGCCACCCCCGAGTGACCACCCCTGAGCCCCGGGTGCCACCCCCAGCGCCCAGCGGAGCCCCCAGACTCGGAGGAGCCGCTGCCATCGTGGGAAACCGTCATGGGCAACTGTGTCCCCGTGGTGAGTGACCCCCCCAGTTCCTGTCCCTGGGGCGTCACAGCCCCACGGAGGGGAGGGCGGCGGGCACGGGGGGCCCTGGGGCTGAGCGGGGTCGTGGGGTCCTCGGTGCTGAGGAGGAGTATGAGGGTCCCCAGGGCTGAGGAGGATCACGGGGGTCCCTGGGGCTGAGTGGGGTCATGGATGTCCCCCAGCCCTGAGTGGGGCCACGGGGGTCCCCAGTGCTGAGTGAGCTTTAGGGGATCCCCGGTACTGTGCAGGATCATGGGGTCCCCGGTTCTGAGCAGGATAAGGGGGGTCCCCAGTGCAGAGTGGGCTTTAGGGGGTCCTCGGTACAGCGCAGGATCAGGGGGTCCCCGGTTCTGAGCAGGATCAGGGGGGTCCCTGGTGCTGAGTGGGGTCACGGGGGTCCCCAGCACTGAGCAGAGCTGTGAGGGTCCCAGTTCAGAGCAGGATCATGAGGATCCCCAGACCTGAGCAGGATCAGGGGGGTCCCAGGACCGCGGCTCGCAGCAGGTGCTGCCGGCAAGGGCTCCCTCACAGGAGGCTCTGCGGGGTCTGTGCCCACCTCCGGGGTCTGTGCCCACCCTCTGGGCTCTGTGTCCCTCCTGCGGCCCCATCCTGCACCCCCGGCTGGCAGCCCCCACGGCCCCCCCGTGCCCGCAGCGTGTCCCTCCCTGATAACCCGCCCTGCCCAGCCCAGCCCGGGGATCCCCGCACCTGCACCGGCGGGGGGCGGCCCCATGGCCGGGATCAGGGGGATGCTGTGGGATGTAGCACCCGCCTGATGCCCATCCCCGTTACCCGCAGACCCCCGGCATCCTGGAGACCCGGGACTCGCTGGACCTGGCGGAAATCATGGACTTCTCCTCCTTCTACGACGACAGTGACAGCAACGACACCTTCGTGGACTACGACGCCGCGCCCTGCCACAACCACTTCTGTCCCCTCTTCCAGCGCGTCGCCCCCCCTTTCCTGGCCGCCACCTGCGCCGCGGCCGCGCTGGGCACCGGTGCCCTGCTGGTGGCCCTGGCCAAGCGTCCCCAGGCGTGGCGGTGGCCGCAGAGCCGCGCGCTGGTGGCGCAGCTGGCGCTGGGCACGGCACTGTTCGCGGCGCTGCTGCCGGCGCTGGCCGCGGGCATCGGGTGGGGCTGGCACTTGGGGACGGGCCCGTGTCGCCTCACGCACCTCCTGTGGCACTGGAGCCTCTTCGCCCAGGCGCTGCTGGTGGCCAGCGGCTCCTGCGGCACCGCCTGGGCTCGCTGGGACCCCCGCAGCCGCCGCCTGGCCGTGGCCCTGTGGGCAGTGGCGCTGCTCTTGGCCACGCCGGCAGCTCTGGTCAGCGGCGTGGCGGCGGGCACCAGCTGTGTCCGGCGCAGCGTGGACATCCTGGCCCCGGTGTACCTGCTGCACCTGACCCTGTGCCTCTGCCTGCTGCTGCTGTTGCCCGCGGGGCTACTGCTGGCCGCGCTGGCCGTGCCGCGCCTCAGGGCGAACTGGACGGCCGGAGCCGGGCTCAGCTGGCTCTTCCTGGGGCTCTGGGTGCCCTACGGAGCGGGGCTGGCCGGCGAGTTCCTGCTGCAGGCCCGGCTGCTGGAGCCCACCTGCGGCTCCTTCGAGCGCTTCGACTTCGCGCTGGGGCTGAGCGAGGGGCTGGGGGTGCTGCACTGCGGCCTCGGACCCCTGGCGCTGCTGCTCGCCTGGCGCTGCCGCCGCGGGGCCGGCGGGGCCGGGGGCTGCTGAGCTCCGGGGGCTGCGGAGCTCCGGGGGCCGCCGAGCTCCGGGGGCTGCAGCCGGAGCCAAACGGACCCACGGCAGCGGACTTGGTACCCCGGCACCGGACTTGGACCCCTGGCACCAGACTTGGCTCCCTGAAACCGGACCCTGGCCCCCGGGCACCAACCTTGGCTACCCAGCACTGACCCCTGGCCCCACCGCACCAGCCTCAGATGCCCCAGCACCAGTCCCTGCGCCCCCACCACGGACCCCCGGCCATTCCCGCACCAGCCTGGGCCACCCAGCACTGACCCCTGGGCACCAGCCCTAGCCCCCAGCACAGACCCCTGGCCACCGGGCACAAGCCTTGGTCCCCTGGCACTGACCCCTGGCTGCCCAGCACCACCTCCTGCCCCTGGGCACTGACCCGTGGCCACCCAACACAGACCCCTCCCCTGCAGTACCCCCCCAGCCCCACAGCCTCTGTCCCACTCCCAACGCTCCCCCAGGACCCCCCGTTCTGTGCCCGGTTCGGTGCCCTCCACCCTCTATCCCCTCCCTTGGGGTCTCAGCCCCCTCTTTGGGGCCGGGCCCCCCCAACTTCCCAACGCAGAAAGCCCTGGGGTGCCTCACGCTGCCCGGGGGGTCACCCCAGGTTCCCGGGGGATCCCCGAGGCTCAGCCCTGCCCCCGCCCCCCAGCTCCAGGGGGAGATTTCGGAAGCGAGGGGATTTTTTCCATCTCTCCCGACAAGCCAAGAGGATCCAGTGGGAATTACACACAACAAATAAACTGCCAGAGGCACTCGCCCAGCCCGGTGAATGGACTGGCCGGGACTGGGCGGTGGTGGGGGGCACGGGGGCGGGGGGGGGCGGGAAATGGGGGGCGTGTGCTCCTCGTGCCTCCAAATTGGCAGGAAAAGCTCCTAAGGAAGCTGTGACGGGGGCACGGGGGCACTCACACCCAGAGCCCACGAGGGACGCGCGCGTGCGGTCACGGGGTGTGACATGGGCACAGGAGCGGGGCGACAACGGGGCCGCTCTGCCCGAGCCAAGCCCTGCAGGACCGGCGGGCTCATCCCTGCTCAACTGCGGGGACGGACCGGGGCGGAATGAGCCCACATCGGCCACAAACCTGGCGATCCATCAAAGCCCTTCAGGGACTCCCCCACCCTCAGCCCGGCACCATCATTTGGGGCAGGCAAAACCTTCCCCCGTTCCCGTCCTCTTGGGACCCCCAGACCATGGTCAGCCCAGGACACTGGACACTCGGCCACCTGGTGCCACGGCTCCATCTCGGTCCCCTCGGGCAGGACGGGGAGAGCAGAGCCCGGGATGTGCCCTCGAGCTGTGGGTCAGGGCAGGGGGGCCGGGGGCTTTCCCTGCACCCCTCGGATGATCCCAAATCAAACCAGGTCCCTCCCACGGGGCTTTGCCCAGAGCAGGGGGAAGGAGTGTCCGGGATGTCCCCACCCCATCACCCAGGTGGACACACGGCTGGGGTGTCCCTGTCACCGGGGGGAGGGGGGGGGGGGACACACGCCCAGGGAGCCCCGCGCAGGCGGGTGACCCGAGGTCTTGTGGCATGGCCGCGTGATGCCATGAAATCACCCACCCTGGGCATGAAATCACCCACCCTGGGCATGAAATCGTCCCTTCAGGGCATGAAATCGCCCCTCCCAGGCACACCAGGCTGGGACTGGGGGGACACAACCCCCCCCACCAGTCCCCTCCCACCCTCGGGCACATAAAGCCGGCGGCAGCGCTGCCCCCGCCCGGCTCCAGCACCGACCATGGGTCACCTGCAGCTCTGGCTGGCCGTCCTGGCCGGGTTCACGGGGATCGCGGCCCAAGAAGGTAGGGGGACACCGGGCTGGGGGGACAGGAGCCAGCACGGGGCAGGGCAGGTCCCGGGGGATGCGGCAGCAGCTCTCGGATCACTCTCGGTCAGTGGGGCTGCAGGATGCTGGAGCAGGGAGTCACCCCGGGGGGACAGCGGAAGGCTCCGGGATAGTCAGAGTGGGCTGTGGGACGCTCCGACCTGCCAGCACGTCCCCTGTGTTGTCCCCAGACCTGTACCGAAAGGTGTTCGTGTTCCGAAAGGATCCCAGCGATGCCTACGTGGTGCTGCGGGCGCGGCTGGAGCAGCCCCTGCACAACTTCACCGTGTGCCTGCGCTCCTACACCGACCTCAGCCGGCCCCACAGCCTCTTCTCCTACGCCACCAAAGTCCAGGACAACGAGATCCTGCTCTTCAAGCCCAAACCCGAGGAGTACCGCTTCTACGTAGGGGGCAAGTTCGTCACCTTCCGCGTCCCCGAGGGCCGCGGGGACTGGGAGCACGTCTGCGCCAGCTGGGAATCCGCCACCGGCATCGCCGAGTTCTGGCTCAACGGGAAGCCCTGGCCGAGGAAGGGGCTGCAGAGGGGCTACACCGTGGGGGCCACGGCCGCCATCCTGCTGGGGCAGGAGCAGGACAGCTTCGGTGGAGGCTTCGACTTCTACAACTCCTTCTCGGGGGAGCTGACCGATGTCTACCTGTGGGACGTGACGCTGTCCCCGGACAAGATGCGCGCAGCCTTCCTGTCCCTGCGCCTGCCGCCCGCCCTGCTGGCCTGGAACAGCCTCAGCTACGAGGTGAAGGGAGACGTGGTGGTGAAACCGCGGCTCCGGGAGGCGCTGAGGGCCTGAGGGCTGCGGGGTCTGCGGTGGGGGTGGCCTCGGTCCCCCCGTCCCCTCCTCATCCCCATCGCTCACACCACTCTCCCCGTCACCCAGCACCCCTTCACCTCTACAACCCACCACGAGGAAGGTTCTCCAGCTGGGGACAGGCTGCCCCCGAGTGCCACCAACACCCGGGGCACCCACTCCCCTCCCCACGCCCCCTGAGCTGCCCCACGGCCGTCCCTGCACGAGCAGGACACGGATCCAGCACTGCCCAGCCCCATATAGAGTCAGGAACCAGAAGGCTGCAATCTTGGGGACAGGGGAAGTGTCCCCAAAGCCTGTCCCCACGCCCACACACCAGCCCCTTGCTGATTGCCCAACAGCCCTGGGGCCTGGGGACGAAGGTCAGGGTTGCCACCAAAGTTCCTGTCAGCCCCTGAGCAGTCCCGGGTGGCTCCGAGTTCCCCCCTTCCCACGGCGGTGACAGTGGCCGGGTTTGGCGGTGCCATGGCACGGTGGCGGCTCTGCCTCCTCATCCTCGCTGTGCTCTTCAGCCCCGCAGCCCCACGAGGTAGGGGTGGGGGGGACACCGGGACCCCCCCCCCCCGGGGACATGAGGAAAGGGGGTGCAGAGGAGGGCACGGGGACATGCGGGGGGGGGGGTGTTATGGGGCCAGTGGGGCACCCTGAGTGCTCCAAAAGGGTGTGGGGGGGGCAAAAGGGGGTACGGGGGACCCCACAGTAACCGTGCAGTGAAAGGGCACCCCGAGCTCTGCAAGGGAGGGATGGGGGGCACAAAGGGGCGCAGGGGGACCCACAGTGGCTGTGCCATAAAAGGGGCACCCAGAGCTCATCACGGGGGTGCTGTGCAGGGCACAGGGGTCTTGGGAAGGCTGGGAGGAGGGGACACGATGGCAGCACAGCGAGAGCCCAGAGGGGCACCCTGAGCACCGAAATGGGGGGACAGCAGTGGGGGGTGGCAGCGACTCGATGCTGGGGTGTTGCAGGGACACGGGGGTGCCACAGGCAGGGACAGCAGGACAGGGTGACCCCCAGCCCAGGTTGAGCTCTGGGTGCCGCAGAAACGCTGAGGGCCCAGATCTGGGCGCAGCCGCCGGTGCCCACCCTGTACCACCAGCTGATGCTGATCTGTGAGGTCACCGGGGAGATCGGGTAAGGCCCCCCACCCTCCCTCCCTCCCTCCCACTGCCCCACGGCACGGACCTGGGTGTGGGCAGGGAGCACCCCCGTGTTCCCCACCCCACGGCACAGCCATGCCAGGTGTCCCCCCTGAGTGACCCCGGGCCGGTGCAGCCCCCAGGAGTACCTGTGGGAGAAGCAAGGGAGTCCAGGCCCCCTGCAGAAACACCCCAACAGCATCCTGCTCTTCCGCCCCTTCAACAAGACCCACCTGGGCACCTACACCTGCACGGCCAGCGGCCCCCAAGGCACGGCTGTGGCCACCTACAGCCTGTGGATAAACGGTAGGGATGGCACCGAGGGGACACGGGCTCTCCCCTGCTCCCCACAGCTTGTCCTCACCACCCCATGCCACCCTGTGATGGTGGCACCCGTACTGGGGGCTGATGCTGGAGGTCACCTCCAGCCATGGCAGGAGCAGCCACCTCTGTCTCGCCTCTCGCAGACATGGTGGGCTCGGTGTTCGTGTTCCCCCAAAAGTCCCAAAGCGCCTATGTGCAGGTGAAGGCGAAGCTGGAGCAGCCCCTGAACAACTTCACCGTGTGCCTGAGGTCCTTCACCGACCTCACACGGCCCTGCAGCCTCTTCTCCTACGCCACCAAAAACCAGAGCAAAGAGATCCGGCTCTTCAAGCCTGGACCCGGCCGGTATGAGCTCTATGTAGGGGGCAAGTTCTTGCTCTTCAGGGTGCCCAAAAGCCTTGAGGAGAGCGAGCACGTCTGCGCCAGCTGGGAATCCTCCACCGGCATCGTGCGGTTCTGGTTCAACGGGAAGCCCTGGCCGAGGAAGGGGCTGCAGAGGGGCTACACCGTGGGAGTGCCAGCGTCCATCCTGCTGGGGCAGGACCAGGACAGCTTTGGGGGCAGATTCAATGACCAGCAGTCCTTCATGGGGGAGATTTCGTCCGTGTACATGTGGGACATGGGGATCTCCACCTCGGAGGTGAAAGCAGCCATGTATAACCGCCCCAATGAAACCCCCATCTTTGGCTGGAGGAACTTCCCCTACAAGATTGTGGGCGAGGTGTACCTGAAGCCCTGAGGCTGTGGGGGGCTCTCCCTGATCCCTGCTGTGTAACCCCCTCCCCCAAAGCCACCCAACATCACATAAATGCAGAAACAGGTTTTTAGGGTGCTGGTGGTCTTTGGGGCCCACCAAGGCACTGCAGGGCTCAGAAGCTC
Organism: Corvus hawaiiensis; assembly: GCF_020740725.1. Lineage (NCBI taxonomy): Eukaryota > Metazoa > Chordata > Aves > Passeriformes > Corvidae > Corvus > Corvus hawaiiensis. The sequence continues at coordinate 1,498,610 of NC_063241.1, forward strand.
CTTAGGGTGAGGGGTAAAGGGAGGGAAGAGGCTGCTCCCAGATCAGGGCCTTGCTCTGGTTTGGGGACATGGGGCTGAGCTGGGGACAGGGACAAGGTAGTGCCATGGGGGACATGCACCCCTGGCAGCCCCCAGGCACGGCGGGGTCTGGGGTTGGGGCAGAACCTTGGAGGGCCAGGACTGTCGGGTGTCCCCAAGCTTGGGGGTTCAGCCCCATGTCCCAGAGCCCTGGGGGTGCAGTCCTGGAGCCCTTGGGGGGCACAGCCCTGTGTCCCTGCGGGTTCAGTCCCAGAGCCCCATGTCCTGGTGGGGCACAGTCCCATGTCCGCGGGGGTTCAGACCCAGAGCCCTGGGGGTGCAGTCCTGGAGCCATTGGGGAGTTCAGCCCCGGAGCCCCAGCGTTTCCTGTCCTGTATCCCCATGATTCAGCCCTATAGCCCCATGGCCCACAGCCCCATATCCGGAGGGTCCAGCCCTGTGTCCCGCGGGCACAGTCCTGGAGTCCCGAGGTGTTCAGCCCCATGTCCTGGAGCCCCTGGGGGTGCAGTCCTGCAGTCCGTGTCCCCGAGGGGTCAGTCCCATGTCCTGCAGTCCGTGTCCCCGAGGGGTCAGTCCCACAGCCCCGGGGTGGCAATCCAGTGTCCCGGGGGCCTCAGTCCCACAGCCCCGGGGGGCTCAGCCCCCTGTCCTGGGGGATTCAGCCCCCCAGTCCTGCAGCCCCCTGTCCCGGGGGGTCCAGCCCGCTGTCCCGGAGGTTCAGCCCCGTGTCCCGGCGCGGCCCCGCAGCCGGGGGCGGCCCGTCCCCCCTTGTCCCCCCGCGCCAGCCCTCACCCCCCGACCTCCTCCGTGTCCCCCTCCTCCCTCCTGTCCCCCCTTCTCCCCTGTGTCACCCCCGGAGCCGCCCGCGCCGCCTCCGTCGCTCGCTGCGGCCTCTCCCGGCTCGGCCCGGCCCCGGCTCGGCCCCGCTCCGCCCCGGCCCGGCCCCGCTCCGCCCCTGCGGCCTGCCCGGTACGGCGGGGCCGGGGGGACACCGGGGTCCCGCAGGGGGCGGCGGGGCCGGGGCGGAGGGAGCGGAGCGAGGCCGGGGCCCAGCGGGGCCCAGCGGGGCCCGGGCCCGGAGCTGCGGCCCGCGGGGACGGGAGGGGCCGGGGCTGGGCGGCCACAGGGGCCCGGGGGGCTGAACGGGGGTCCCGGGGGGCTGATGAGGTTGGAGGGTCTGAATTGGGGGACCCGGTTACATTCTTCCGGGGGGTGGGTTTGGGGGGGGTCCTGACTTGGGGGTTTGAATTTGGGGTCTGGGGGCTTTATTTGGGAGTCCCAGGAGTCCTGGCCAGGGGGTGCAGGGGGGTTTGGGGTACCCTGGCCGCGTTCTCCAAGGCGTGGTTTTGGGGAGCCTGGGGGTCCCGGGGGTCCTGACATGGGGGGTCTGAAATGGGGAGTCTGGGGGTCTTGACTTGGGGGTCCTGGGGATCTGGCCAGGTTCTCCAGGGGGGTGGTTTTGGGGGGCCAAGGGGGTCCTGGGGTCCTGATGTGTGGGGTCTGAGCTGGGGGGTCTGGGGGCTTTATTTAGGGGTTCCAGGGGTCCTGGCCAGGGGGCTTTGGGGGTGGTACTGGGGGTCCTGGAGGCGTTCTGGGTTCTCCAGGGCGATGGTGTTGGGGGGGTCTGGGGGTCTGAGCTGGGGTCCCAGGGGCCTGGATGGGGGCTTGGCCATGTTCTCCAGGGGTTGGTGTTTGGGGGGCCTTAACTGGGGTCTCAGGGGTCCTGGCTGGCTGTCCTGGGGAGGTGGTAATAAGGTCTGGGGTCCTGAGCTGGGGGTTCCAGGGAGGCTGATCTGTGGGTCCTGGGGATCTGGTCAGGGGGTCCCAGGGCACTGAACTGGGGGTCCTGAGGGCCTGGCAAAATTCTTCATGAGGGTGGTACTGGGGGTCCCAGGGACGGAACTGGGGGTCCCAGGGGGCCTGGCCACTTTCTCTGGTGGGGGGGGAGGGTTGTATTGGGGATCCTGGAGATCCTGGAGGCTTGGCCTAATTTACTGGGGAGGGGGTGCTGGGGGTCCTGGGGCCTGAACTAGGGGGCCTGGCCAGGGGTTCCTGGGGGACCTGAACTGGGAGGTCTCCATGGACTTGATTTGGCGGCCTGGCCATGTTCTCCTGGGGGTGATATTGGGGATCCTGGAGGTCCTGACCTGGGGGGCTCTGATGTGGGGGGTCCTGGCCAGGGGATCCCAGGGAACCTGAACTGTGAGTCCCAGGAGTTGGGTCGTGGCCAGAGGGTCCTGGGGGTCCTGACCTGGGGGGCATGGCCGTGTTCTGTGGTGGGTGGTACTGGGGGGCCTGGGGGCCTGACCTGGGGGGTCCTGGGGGTGTGAAATGGGGGCCCCAAGGGTTTTGACCTGGGGGTTCTGACGTGGATGGGAGCTGGCCAGGGGATCTGCCCTGGGGGTCCCAGCAATCCTGACCTGGGGGCTCTGACCTGGGGCTCCTGTGGGTCCTGCCCTGGGGGATCCGAGGGGGTCTGCCCTGGGGGTCCTGGCAATGGTGTCCCCCGAGCAGCCGTGTCCCCTGTCCCCACAGGCGATGGGGGCATCCGAGCCCCCCAACTTCTCGTGGGTGGCCGAGGGCCGGCTGGCGGGGCTGGCGATGCCGCGGGAGCCGGGCCACTACCGGTACCTGCGGGAGCGCGGGGTCCGGCACCTCGTGTCCCTGAGCGAGCGGGCCCCGCCCCACCACGGCTGCTGTCCCCAAATCCAGCTCCACCGGCTCCGCGTGCCCGACTTCACCCCCCCGAGCCCCGAGCAGATCCAGAGCTTCCTGCAGATCGTGGAGGAGGCCAATGGCCGCGGGGAGGTACGGCCGGGGACACCGGGGGACACCGGGGGGGGCAGTTAAGGGGACACCTCAGAGGTGACACCTCGGGGGAGACGATCCGGGGAGGATTCCTGGGGGAGCAACTCGGGGGGACACCGTGGGGGGACAGCTGGAGGGGACAGCTGGGAGCGTGGGTGACACTGGGGGGAATACCAGGGGGGGAACATTAGGGGAGCACCTGCGGGAGACACATGGGGAGGTACCTGAGGGGACACCACGGGGAGAACACGAGGGGGACACCGGGGAGTGGCATCTCAGGGTGGGGGACACCTCGAGGGTGTGACATCTTGGTGGGGGGAGACCTCAGCAGGGTGACACCTTGAGGGGGCAATACCTCGGGGGGGTGACACTGCAGGGAGGGAGATACTTGGGGAGGGACACTTGAGGGGGGGACATTTGGAAGGATAGCTCCTTGGTGGGGGGGGGGGGGGACACTTTGGAGGGGGTGACATCTTGGCAAGGTGACACCTCGGGGGAATGACACCTTGGGGGGGTGACAGCTGGGGGTGGACACACACCTGTGGTAGGGCTGTGACACCTCAGGGGGTGACACTTTGAGAGGGGAAGATGAAGAGAGGGGGTGAGAGAAGATGAGAGATGAAGGCAGTGCCAAGGTGGGCATTGCCTGTCACCCAGGGGGTGAATGGGGAGCACGGGGGGGCCCGGCAGTGCCACCCACCCGCCGTGTCCCTGTGTCCAGGCCGTGGCAGTCCACTGCATGCTGGGCTACGGCCGGACGGGCACGCTGCTGGCCTGTTACCTGTGCAAGGAGCGGCACCTGGCTGGCGGCGACGCCATCCGCGAGATCCGGCGGCTCCGGCCCGGCTCCATCGAGACTCCGGAGCAGGAGCAGGCCGTGATCCGCTTCTGCCAGTGCCTGCGGTAGGTGCCACCCCCCCTGTCACCGTGGAGGTCCCCTTCCCCAGCTGTGGCTCCCAAGTGTCCCCAATCCCGGCTCACTGGTGGCATCTGCCCCTCCGCAGCACTGGGGAGGATGGCAAGGAGGCCTGAGCACGTGGATGGGATCCATGGAATCGGGCACCCCGAAGTGCCAGGGGTTCCCAGCCCCATCTGTCCCCTCCTGCATTAAAGGACTGGCCTGTGGCTTCTCTCTAGGTCTGGTTTTGGGATGCATGTGGCAGGGATGCCTGGCCGTGGCTCTGCTGGGCACCCCCAGACCCGGCTTGGTTGGCAGCTGCATCCCGGGATTTGGGGTCCTGGCTCTGGGGTTGCTTGGAGTGATGGCTCTGAGGTCCTGGGTTTGGGGCTCCTCAGGGTCCTGGCTCTGGGGTCATTTAGGGTCCTGGTTCTAGGGTTCCTTGGGGTCCTGGCTCTGGGTTCTGGATTTGGAGTCCTGGCTTTGGGGTCGTGGCTCTGGGGGCCTGGGTTTGGGGTTCCTCAGGGTTCTGGTTCTGGATCCTGGCTTTGAGCTTCCTCAGGGCCCTGGGTCTGGGGTCACTGGGGATCCCAGTTCTGGGGTTGTTCGGGATCCTGGCTCTGGGGTCCCTCGGGTTCCCAGCTCTTGGCTCCTGGCTCTGAATCCTGGCTTTGGAGTCCTGGCTTTAGGATCCCAGCTCTGCGTCCCAGCTCACGGGTCCCTCAGGGTCCTGGTTCCAGGATCCTGGGGTCTCTCAGGGTCGTGCTTCTGGGTCCCTTGGTGTCCCAGCTCTGAGTTCCAGCTCTGGGGTCTCTCTGGGTCCTGGCTTTGGGGTCCCAACTCTGGGTTCTGGCTCTGGCGTCCTTTGGGATACTCGTTTTGGGGTCTCTTGGGGTCCTGGTTCTGGGGTTGTTCAGGGCCCCAGCTCTGGCCACGGCCGGTTTGGGGTTCCCAGCCCTGTGTGGGGGCTGACATGGGGACAGTGGGGACACAGTGGGGACGATGTGGCCACAGTGGCAGTGCCGGACAGCGGTGTCCAGCCTAAGCTCACGGGAGCACATGGGCCGGAGCGGCCGAAAGCTGCTTACGGCAGAATTATTGCCCTTAACCCTGCTGACTTCACACTGTCCTCAGAGTCCCCTGGGCTCAGGGGGCCAGGCCGGGCCGGGGGGGCTCCATGGACCCCCCACCCCATTCAAGGGGGGCCGGGCTAGGGGGGCATCACCCCAGCACCTCTGCCAGGGCTCCAGTGTGGCTGGTTTGGTGTCACACATCTGGGGTTTGCTCGTCCCTCCATCCCGGCTCCACGCTGGGGACGCCACAGGGATGTCCCCCCTGTCCCCTCCTGTCCCCTCTTGTCCCCTCCTGTCCCCTCCTGTCCCCCCAGCCTGGCGGGCGGCCCAGCTCCGGCTCAGCCCGGGGAATGGGGACATGGCACCAGTGGCTGTCCCCGTGTGGGGACACATTTAGGATGGGATTAGAGAGCGGGAGCTGGGATGGGGAAGGGCGAGCGGGGAGCGCTGGCACAGAGGGCCTGGGACACGCAGAGGGGACAGAGGGGACATGGGGCTGGGCTTGCTTGTCACAGCCCCCAGTGCCACCCACCCGTCCTGTGTCCCGCGGGGGCATCACGTGCCCAAACCCCACCGCAACAGCCACGCACGTGTCCTGTCCATGTCCCATCCATGTGTCCCATCCATGTCCCACCTGTGTGTCCCCTCTTTGACCTGCCACAGTCCCACCCCTGAGTCCCATCTGTGTCCCCCCTCAAACCCGCCTGTGTCCCAGGAGTGTTTTCTCCCCTTGTCCCACCTGCGTGTCCTGCCTGCGTGTCCCATGCATGTCCCTTCTGTGTCCCCTCCATGGTCCCACCCATGTCCCATCTGTGTCCCCTCCATGGTCCCACCCGTGTCCCACCCATGGTCCCACCTGTGTGTCCCACTCGTATGTCCTCCAGCAGTCTCCCCCGTGTGTCCCACTCGTGTGTCCCACCCATGTGTCACCCCTGTGTCCTATTCATGACCCCACGTGTCCCCCCGTCCCCCCCCAGTCCCACCCACGTGTCCCCACCTCTGCTTTGCTCAGTCCCACCAGTGTGTCCCCATATCCCCCCGCCCATGTGTCCCTTTCGTGTGTCCCACATGTGTGCTTCATTCGCGTGTCCTCTCCAACCCCCCCGTGCCCCCCCGTGTCCCCCCCTTTTCTCCCCCCGTGTCCCACCCTATGTCCCACGTGTGTCTCACGCATGTGTCCCACTTGTGTCCTCCCCCTAGGTGCCCCTCCCGAAGCCCCCCGGGCCTCCCCCGGTTCCACCCGTGATCCCCAATGTGTCCCCCCATGTCCCCCTCGCTTTGCCCCCCCATATCCCTCCGTGTCACCCCGTATCCCCCCCGCCCCCCGTCCCCCCGCCGGGTACTACAAATCCCAGCATCCCTCGCTCTCCGATGCCCCGCTCCGCATTGGCCGCCTCTGGAAAAGCCCAGCGGCGGCTTCTGATTGGCTGTCGCCGCGGCAACGGGCGGTGGGGGGCGTGGCCGGGGCGGCCCCTCCCGGCGTCGCGGGTTTGTTTGCGGCCGCCCGGCGGCGGCGGCCGGAGCCGAGCGGACCCGAACGGACCCGAACCGAGCCGGAAAGAGCCGGAAGCGGCCGGAAAGAGCCGAGCGCAGCCGAGCGCGGCCGGCCGGGCATGAGGAGCGGTGGGACGCGGAGCCCCCCGCACCCCCCGCCCGGGGCTGGTGCCCCCGGGGCTGCCCGGCCGAGCCCGCCGGTCCGCCGGCCCCGGTGACGCCGCGGGAGCCGCCGCAGGGGGGGCCTGGGCTATGCGGTGGTGGCTGCGCGCCGCCGTCCTCAGCCTGCTCGCCGGAGCCGGGGGTGAGGGGCCGCCCCGGGGAGCGGGGGGGGGGCGGCGGGGCCGGTCTGGCCGGTGCCGGGGCGGGGGGCTCGGGGGCGGGGAAAAGGTCCCGGTGCGTTCCGGTGTGTCCCGGCGGGACCGGTCTAGCCGGTGCCGGGTCCCAGGGAGGCGGGAGCAGGCTGGGGACAGCGGGGGCGGGGGGCTCCGGGGGCGGGAGGAAGGTCCCGGTGTGTCCCGGTGTGTCGCGGTGGGATCGGTCTGGCCAGCGCCGGGTCCTGGGGAGGCGGGAGCGGGGGGTTCCGGGGGCAGGGGAAGGGTCCCGCTGTGTCCCGGTGTGTCCCGTGCCGTCCCGCCCCCGTCCCGGTTCATGCCGGTGTGTCCCGTCTCACCCGTGCCCGGGGCCGGTCCCGCAGGCAGCGGCCGGAGCGAGCCCCGGGCCGTGGTGGGGCGCGTCGGGGGCAGCGCGCTGCTGGGCTGCGGGCTCCTGGGCGCACACGAGGCGCGCCCGCCGCTCTACGTGATCGAGTGGGTCCGCTTCGGCTTCGTCCTCCCCATCTTCATCAAGTTCGGGCTCTACTCGCCACGCGTGGACCCCGAGTACGCGGGTGAGTCGCAGGGACCGGGCGGGCAGGGGGTCCCGGGGGTCCCCGTGGGGTGTCCCGTGTCCCCACTCACTGTAGATGGGTCCCACCGGGTGCTGCTGCTGTTGGACCACCTTAATCCGACTCTCGGGGAAGTGGGGGGCTCTCCCAGGGGTCTCGGGGGGCGGGAAGGGATGGTGAGGAGCCAGGGAGGTCCCTGCAGCAGGTGAATCCCCATCCCCATCCCCAGGGATGGCAGGAGAGATGGGAGTCCCCAGCTGGCAGAGGGGACGCAGATCCCTGCCCAGCCTGGCAGCAGGAACGATCCCCACAGGGCAAAATGTGGGAGAATCCCCCCAGCCCACCCCCGTGGCCTCTGGCTGCTGGGGCATCTCCCGCAGGGCGGGACGGCCGAGTGCCCGGCACTGCTCTGGCCGTGTCACCCTGGGCCGGTGCCACCGGGGTGCCCCGTGCCGGGGGCTGTGGGCGCTGCCTCGGCCCGTGCGGGTCGCCTGAAGGTTGAGGCTGGGGAGGGGATTTCGGGGGAGCTGCTAATTGGAGCAAAGCTGGGCCGGGGACTGGCTGAGCGTGGGAGGGGGATATTCGCTGCTTTACCGGGTATTTAAAGTGAGTGGTGGCAGAGCCAGAGGAATCGCAGCGCGAGGATCCCTGCGAGCAGGGAGGAGAAGGCCACAGGAGTGTCCCCTGGGCATGGGGAGGGCTGGCAGCCCGTGGGGGATTTGGGCTGAGCCCAACCCCGACGTTCTGTGCCAGCCACACACCAAAATCCCTGATCCGACCCTTCCTCGGGGGACAGGATCATTCCCGGATCAGGACCCAATCCCTGTTGCCACAATTGTCCCGTGCCTAAAAATCCCCTGGGTAGGGACAGCCACTCTCCTGCTGCCCCTTCCCTGGCCAAACGGGAGGGCACGGATTTTGGGAGACGCCTGGGGACGCTTTCAGCAGCTCCGACTTGGCTCTGAGGAACCAGCGGTGACAACGAAGCCCCGGGCCAGGACAAGGCACCTGCTCTGCCGGGAGGCCTGGGCTGGGCTCCTGTTACCTGAGCGCCGAGGGGCCCCGGGGCTGCCGCAGCTCCGGTTACCCGGGAAGGAGCTGGCAGCGTCCCGCCCGCAGCCCCCCCTCCCCGTGTCCCCTCGTCCCCGCCGCCAGCGCGGCCCCGGGGGCTGCGGGAGCAGATTGGGATCAGGGCTGGGGGAAGGGGCTGGTGGCTGGAATGAGGGCGAGGTGGGTGGGCAGGGGGGCTGGCGGCCGTCGCCATGGCAGCGGGGCGGCTTGTTTTCCATCCGCCGGGAAGGGATGGGTGCAGGGAAGGGCAGGGCCGGTGGGCGCAGGGCGTCGCCAGCCCCCTCTCTCCAGGTGGATCAGATCAGGTGTCACCCAGAGGGGCCACGGCTGTCACCAGTGTCCCTCCTGGGGGGATCTGGGGCGTCCTGGGAATAGGGTGGGCTGCAGCTGCCTCTGTGACAGCGCTTGGGGGATGGGGTCGGCTCTCCCCTGGGTGCCACCGCCACCCACGGTGCCATGGGCCGCTATCGCCTGCCCTGCAGCAGGGTCGGTGGTCTCTGGCCTGGCTCAGACCCCCCCCCTCCCCGGCTCTGGCCGCGTGGCGGGGGCTGCAGACCCCTTTGTGTCCCCCGCACCCCTTTGTGTCCCGCTGAATGTCGGTTGCCAGGCGCGGGGGGATGCTGGGCCACAGGGTTTTGTTTTTGCAGGGCGGTGGAGGAGGAGGAGGGGGCTGGGGCCGGCACGGGGGGGATTAGGGGGAGGCTGAGGGGCGTCCCCAGGCCACTCTGATCCCTTCCAAAGGGACCTTTGTTCGGGAGCCGGCTGCTCCCGCCGTGCCTGGGGCTGGGGGCTGGCAGCTGCTGGCAGGGCCGGGCTTCCCAGAGCTTCCCAGAGCTTCCCAAAGCTGTCCCACTTCCCAGGGCCCGGCGTGGGAGCCGGGTCTGGGGTGAAGGCCGGCGGACCCCTCGTCCCACAGCTGTGAGGTGAAGGCAGAGGGGTGGGAGACAGCTCTGGGCGCTGTGGGAAGGGTTTGCACGTTTGTGTGCGGGCTTCGCACAGCTCGCGGTGGATCCTGTCCCTCAGCCTCGGTGCCCAAACCCGCCTGCCCAGCTCCTGCCACTCCTCCTCATCCTTGTCGGGCTCGTCTGGTGGGACACAGAATCTGGTGGGACACGGAATCCCAATCCCGCTGCCAGCAGTGCCAGCCGGGACTCCTCGGGCAGTGCGTGGGGACTGTCTGTGACACCGGGCAGAGCTGGCAGCGGGGTTCCCCAAAACTTCCTGTGTTGGGAACCCGTTGGGAACTGCCGGTCCTGGGATGCTGATGGAGCATCGTGGGCTGTTCTGGCGCTTCCAGTGCCGGGGCTGTGTCCCTACCGTGGTGTCCCGGGAGCAAGGTCACCTGGCATGGGCCGGGGGTGCCCGGGGGGGGAGTGCCGGGGCAGAGGGTGCTGGGGTGATGGATGCCCGGGGAAGGGGGTGCTCCAGGCAGGGGGTGCCTGGGGAAGGGGGTGCTCAGGACAGTGGACGCCCAGGGAAGGCGGTGCCCGGGACAGGGGGTGCCCGGGATGGTGGGTGCCCAGGCTGGGAGTGTCCGGGACAGGGGGTGCTCGGGCCGGTGGGTGCCGCTGGCCGCACACCCCGGCCTGGGCTGAGCCAATTGCCCGCTGCACCCTGAGCCGATTATGGCTCTGATAATAGCCCGGGGGATTAACGGGCTGCGCCCGCTCTCGCTTCGGCTCTTATCCCTCTCCTCATCAAAGAGGCCGCGGGGCGTGGGGCTGGCGCGGGGCGAGGACCCCACGGCCTGGGGGATCCCCGGTCACCGTGTGCCCCCGGGGGGCTGCAGAGCTCGTCCCTGCGAGGCGAGCAGGGGCTCACCGTGACCCCCCCGTGCCGCGGGGAGCGGGGCCGGTGCGGAGGTGCCGGGGCTTAGCAGGGCTCCTAAGGGTGAGAACGCCGGGGGGGGCTCCCGGGGGGACGCAGCCTTGGGGGAAGGGTCCTTGGGAAGGGGGAAGAGGGGTCGGGGGAGGGCTGTGCAGCTGGAGGGGTGGTGGGACCCGTCCGGCCGGCCGCCGGGAGCGATGCTCGAAGTGCGTGGACCCGCCGTGCTGGGGGACCCCGCCGAGGCCACCCTCCACGGGGGCGGGTGACAGAGCCACTGTCGCCTCCTCTCCGTGGCACCGATGTGTGTAGTGCTGGATGTCGCTGTGCCCAACCTCTGGCACCGCCGTTCCCAGCCCCCCGTGGTGCCAGCGTGGGCGGGCACCCTGGGGAGGGGATGGCCCCAGGGAGGGGGTGACTCGGGAGAGGGTGGCCCCGGGGAGGGGGTGGCCCGAGGAGGGCGTGACCCGGGGAGGGGATGGCCCCGGGGGAGGGTGGCCCGGGCGAGGGGGTGGCCGGGGACTTGGCTGTCCCTGAGCCGCTGCTGTCGCGCAGGTCGAGTGCGGCTGGAGGAAGGTGCCTCGCTCCGCCTGGACCTGCTCCGCGCCGAGGACCAGGGCTGGTACGAGTGCCGGGTGCTCTTCCTCGACCAGCACAGCACCGACGCCGACTTCCAGAACGGCACCTGGATCCACCTTACTGTCAACGGTACCGGCCCGTCCCAGCCCCACCTGCTCTGCCCACATCTCCCAGGGCTGGCACTGGATCCGCTGGGCTTCCACAACCACTTGAGCCAGCTCTGGGGGTGAGGGTTTGGATGTGGATTTGCCTTCCAGCACCCCCCACCTTCCTGGAGACCCCCCCCGCATTCGTGGAGGTGCGGGACCAGGCCGCGCTGAGCCTCACCTGCAGGGCTGTCGGCAACCCCCAGCCTGTTGTCACCTGGAAGAGGAGTGACCTGCCTGTCCAGAGCGGGGACACGGTGCAGGTGAGGACGACAAACCACCAATCACCCCTGTGTGGGGTGTGGGCAGAGTCTTGTGCATGGCTGGAGTGCCCATCCCTGCTGCGGTGGCACCTGCCTGCCGCCACCACCCTGCTCACAGGGCACGTCCCTGTCACTGGGTGGCTGTGCCACAGCTGGTGCTGTTGCAGGTGAGGAACGGGACGCTGAGCATCGCTGCCGTGGAACGTGCCAGCGCGGGCACCTACACGTGCCACGCATCCAGCAAGGAGGGCACTGTCACCCACACCACCCGCGTGCTCGTGCAGGGTAAGGACGGGTGGTCCCCCAGCCCTGCCCCATGGGCTGTGGGCATGGAGGGAGCCACGGCGTGGTTGGTTTTGGGAGCAGCTGGGGCTGTCCCCTGCCCTCACTGCCCCTCTGCCCTGTACCCCAGGGCCTCCCATCATCGTGGTGCCACCCCAGAATGTCACAGTCAACATCTCCCAAGATGCCTTTCTGGCGTGCCAGGCTGAGGCGTACCCAGGGAACCTAACCTACACCTGGTTCCAGGGCAGCAGCAACGTCTTCCACCTCAGGTATGGAAAACCTGGCCCTGAGTGCCTGGGATGGGCTGGATGTGTGGTGGGGGCAAATCCATCACGCCAGGGCAGCAGGGACAGTCCCAACTCAGGCACTCACCGCTGTCCCCTCCCCTCCCAGCCACCTCCAGGCTCGTGTCCGTGTCCTGGTGGACGGGAGCCTCCTGCTGCAGCGAACGACCCCGGACGATGCTGGGAAATACACCTGCACCCCCAGCAACGGGCTCTGGAAGCCGCCTTCCGCCTCAGCCTTCATCACAGTGCTCTGTAAGACCCCCCCCCTGCACCCCGGGCCGTGGGGGTCCCTGCTGTGGGGGCTGTGGTGGGAAGGGGGGGTGCCCCAGGGGGACCCCAGCCCTGTGTGTCCCCGCAGACCCAGCGCAGGTGACCACCATGCTCCCTGAGACCCACCTACCCAAGGGCATGCGGGGCGTGATCCGCTGCCCCTCCCGCGCCAACCCCCCCCTGCTCTCCGTCACCTGGACGAGGGATGGGCGCCCGCTGGAGCTGGACAAGGTACGGCTGCTCCCACCCCCCACCACCCTTCCCACCTTCCCAAATCCCTTCTCCTCAGCCGTTCCCCTCTCCCAGCTCCCCGGCTGGTCCGTGCGGCCCGACGGCTCCATCGTCATCGCGACGGGGAACGACGACGCGCTGGGGCTGTACCGCTGCACGCCCTACAACAGCTACGGCACCGCCGGCGAGTCCCGGCCCACGCGCGTCCTGCTGAAGGTGAGGAGCCCCCCGGGGTCCCCTCCCTAGCTCTGCACACACTGCCAAGCCCCCCACGCTGCCCCTCTGCCTTGCAGGACCCTCCCGCCTTCACGGTGCGGCCCAAGGAGGAATATTTCCAGGAGGTGGGCCGGGAGCTGGTGATCCCCTGTGCAGCTCACGGGGATCCCCCCCCCACCATCACCTGGCTGAAGGTAGGGGCTGCTGCTTTGGGGGGTCAGCTGAACCCCTCGGGGATAGAGATTGCTTTTGGTCTCCAGGGCACTGTTCCTGGGGCAGTGTCCTTGTCCCTGCATCACTCCTGGGGCCATGTCCCTGTCCCCACGTCACTCCCAAGGTAGTGTCCCCATCCCATCACTCCTGGGGCAATGTCCCTGTTCCTACGAATGCTGTGGGGTCCCATCACATGGTTCCTGAAGGGCCTCAGGTCACTGCTTGGTGGGCCTCTAAAAAAACAGCAAAACCCTGCCCCTTGGTTTCCAAACCAGCCCCAGGGTGGGGGGTCCTCCTTTTCAAGTGCCCTTGTCCCCGGTGTGGTGGTGTCACCGTCCCAGCCCTGCACGGGGGTGGGCTAGTGGTGGCCCCCATTAGCATGTCCGTGTCCCACAGGTGGGCAGCGTGGGGAAGAGCAGTGCCCAGGTGGACAGGAACAGCAGCCTCGTCCTCCGCCCCCTCATCAAGGAGCAGCACGGAGTCTGGGAGTGCACGGCCACCAACCAGGTGGCCAGTGTCACTGCTGCCACCTCTGTCCACGTGCTGGGTGAGCTGCCCATCACTGGTGGGCTGGGATGGTGCTGGGGTGGGCAATGCAAACCCCACCCTGTGCTGGAAGGGGTGGTCCAAGCCCCCCAGTGTGACTCTGCTGCCCGCCAGGTACCAGCCCCCACGCTGTCACCAACGTCTCTGTGCTCCCGCTGCTGCTGGCAGCCAACATCTCCTGGGAGCCGGGATTTGATGGAGGCTACTTCCAGAGGTTCAGTGTCTGGTACACCCCGCTGTGAGTGCCCACCCACCCTGTGTCCCCCCAAAGGGCCCTCAGCTCTGGGCTCACGGGTCCCCGCTGTCCCCAGGGCGAGGTACCCGCCGCGGGCGCACCACGACTGGGTGTCGCTGTCGGTGCCGGCGGGGGCTCAGCACCTTCTGGTGGAGAACCTGCAGCCGGACACCAGTTACCAGTTCAGCGTCCTGGCCCAGAACAAGCTGGGCAGTGGCCCCTTCAGCCAGATCGTCACCTCCATGCCCAGGGGTAAGGGGAACTCCCCAGAACACCCCTGGTGCCCCCAGACACTCGGGAGGCTCCCATTCCCACCTTGTGCCGGCCTCCGCTTCCTCCCCAGGCTTCCCAGTGACCACAGTGCCTCCGGAGCCGCCGGCCATGACCGTGCACGTCTTCCTGTCCCCACCGCGGGCTCTGACAGCCAACGAGACCGTGCGGGGGGTGCTGCTGCGCTGGGACCCCCCTGCCCACGCCTCGGTGGCCCTGAGCGGGTACGCGCTGGAGCTGCGGCAGGACAAGGGTGGCTGGGAGGTGCTGGAGCGCTCCATCCCCGGCACCAACACCCAGGTGCTGGTGCCAGGGCTCATCAAGGTGAGATCTGGCTGGCTGCTGGGGTGGGTTAGGGCATGGTGGCCACCGTGGCCACGTGGCTCACAGCCCCATGTCATGCAGGACGCCTTCTACGAGTTCCGACTGGTGGCCTTTGCTGGCAGCTACATCAGCGACCCCAGCAACACGGTGAACGTCTCCACGGCAGGTGAGGCTGGGCTGCCACCCTGGGGCAGAAGCTGGAGGTGCAAAGCACCCAAATTCCCAAAGGAGAACCCCCTTCATGCTGCTCCCACCCCCATGTCCCTGCTGGTAAACTGGGGTCAGGGACAGAGCAGGACCCCCAAGGCTAAAGCTGTGGGAACAGCCACGGATCTGCCTTGGCTTCAGCCTCACAAACCAGAGCATCCCTTGTCCTGGTGCCCATGACGGGGGGCACAGGTCCCCCCAGGGGCAGAGCAGCCCTGGTGGGACAAGGGCTGAGGCTTCGCTGTGTCCCTGTGGTGCTGGTGACACGCGGTGACACGAGGGGGGCTGTGCCCGCCTGATGGGGTGCCCTGTGTGTGGCAGGGATGGAGGTGTACCCGTCCCGCACGCAGCTGCCGGAGCTGCTGCCGCAGCCGGTGCTGGCGGGGGTCATCGGGGGGATCTGCTTCCTCAGCGTGGCCGTCATCTTCAGCACTATGGCCGCCTGCATCATGAACCGGCGCCGCGCCGCGCGCGTCCGCAAGCGCCGCCAAGGTATGAGCCGGGGAGCAGGAGGGGACAGGGGACAGGGGATAGGGGACAGGGGACAGGGGACAGGGGACAGGGGACAGGCCAGCCTGGGTGGGGCCCGAGTGGGTGCCGCTGTCTCCTCCTCATCACGTTTTGAGTTGCTCGCTGTGTGATCCCCCTGTGTTCTCATGGCCTTCCAGATCCACCACTCGTCTTCTCCCCCAGCAAGAAGCTTCCACCTCCACAGTAAGTCACACCACGCCATTGCCACGCTCCCTCCCTGTCCTGCCACAGCATTGCCACGCTCCCCTCCCTTCCTGTCCCACTCCTGGCTGTGCCATGTTCCCATCCCTGTCCCTCTCCCTCCATGCCACGCTCCGCCCATCCCACTGCACTCCTCATCATCCCCCTGCCACCGGCTGGGGGCACGGGGACAGCCTGGGGACGGCCACCCCGTGCTGCCACTGACCAAGGGCATTAGGAGCAGGGCGCTGGGGGCAGGGCTCCCCCACGTGCTCCCTCCCGGCAGTTTTGGCTGGAAAAAGGATCGGGAAGCACAGGAGCAGGGCAGTGAGGGCCCGGGAGCACGGCTGGGGGTGCTGCAGCTGCTGCCTCTCCCTTGCAGCAGTGCTCATGGCCCTGGTAGCCCCGACAGCACGGTGAAGCTGAAGCTGCAGCCGTCGCCGTACCGGAGCCTGCACCGGACGCTGCTGTGGGGTGAGAAGGCCGGCACCAGCCTGGGGCTGAGCATCGCCGGTGAGCGCTACCCTGGCTACGAGAGCCACGGCCGGGAGCACGTCCCGCTGGAGCGCATCTGCCGCGGCCCCGACGGGCGCTTCGTGGTGGAGACCGACTCGCAGCCAGAGCCGGACCCTCTGCGGGACCTCCCAGAGCCCTACCACCAGCTGCCCACCGAGGAGGACGAGGAAGAGGAGGAAGAGGATGAGCCCGTGTGGCACAGGGGGGTCTCGCTACGCCCCCAGCCTGCGGGGCAGTCCCGCCGGGGTGCCCGGGCCTCCAGCCACCGCCACGGCCGCTACTTCGGCTACGGCAGCAGCAGCCCCGTGGACGAGGCCGTGGCGTTGAGCATCACCGACGTCAGCCCCGTGGCCTCCGCTGCCGCCACCCTGCCTTACAGCACCGCCCAGGAGCCCCCCGGGCCCCGCCACGGCCCCCCCTGGGACTCGCCGCCCCGCCAGGGCTCCCCCCAGCCGGCCACCGGCCCCTTGGTGTCCCCCGGTCCCCCGGCCGTCAGCGGGATCCTCCAGTACCTCAGCCTGCCCTTCTTCAAGGAGATGTGTGTGGACGGTGACTGGCCCCCCTCAGAGGAGCCGGCGGAGCCCCCCAGTGCCGGCACCGGGCCGGAGCCCCCCGCCAGCCCCCCGCGCGTGGGGCGGACGCTGTGCCCGGACTGCATTGACACAAGTGCCAACGCCACCTCCCTCCCCGCCACCGCCGCGTTCCTCGAGCCCCCCCGGCTGCCCGTGGGCCCCCCCAAGGCCTCTCTGCCCGGCTCCCCCGCCTGGCCCTGCTCCCCCAGCCCCGGGCCTCCCCCCCAGCCCCCCTCCCATCTCCGGACTGAGGCCCCGGGGCGGCCGCCGGACGCTGCGCCCCCGGAGAAGCTCCCGCGGGGCAGCCTGACCAGCCAGAGCAGCGGCCGGGGCAGCGGCTCCTTCCTGCGGCCCCCCTCGCTGGCACCGTCCCTGGGGGGCACCTTCCTGGGCACCCCCCTCGGGGACGGGGGCAGCTGGCACAGCGGGGGCTCGGCAGCGGAGGAGGGACGGGGCAGGACGGATCCTGGCGCCGGGAAGAGGTGAGCCGTGGGCAGGGCGCCGGGATGAGCTCCCGGAGCGTGCGGGGGCAGCTCCGGGCCTGTCCTGGGATGGGGTGTCCTGGCACGGAGCCACCTCCCTGCCTCCCAGCCCTGCAATGCTCTGGGGACACCGCCCCACTGTCCTTGTCCCGAGGGACCACTCCGGTTCTCCCCCAGCATCCCTGCCCGCTCCCCGCTGTGTCCCCACATCCCTCGGGGTGGTGCCCCTGACGCTCATCCCTGGGATCTGACGCCTTGGGATCTGCCCCTGACACCCATCCCTGGGGACCTGTGGCTTGGGGTCTCTCCTGACATTCATCCTTGGGGTCTCGTGCCCATCCCTGCGATCTGGCACCTCGGGGTCTGCCCTGACCTCCATCCCCGGGCTCTCACACCCATCCCCGGGGTCTCACTTTTTGGGGTCTCCCCTGGAGCCCATCCTCGGGGTCTCACGCCCTCGGGCCGTGCCCCTCGCCCCTTCCCCGCAGGAGGAACACCTCCGTGGACGAGAACTACGAGTGGGACGCGGAGTTCGCGCTGGAGTCGGAGCTCCTGGAGGCGCTGCAGCTTTACCGGGGTGCGGCCCCGACCCGGCCCGGCTCCTCCATCGCGCTGCGGGACCTGCAGCGGCACAGTGAGTGCGGCCCCCCCCGCGCCCCCCACCCCCGTGCCCAGGGCCCCGTGGCCGCCCCGGCGGGTGCCGCGGCGGGGCCGGACGCTGCCTGTCTCCCCGCAGAGCTCGGCTCGGCCCCGGTGAGCTCGGTGTCGGCGGAGGCGCTGGGGACGGGGGGTCCCCCGGAGCGCGGCCAAACCCCCCGCCCCGAGGGGCCAGGGGCGCGGCGCCGCAGGGAGGGGGCCCAGCAGCGGCGGCAGCGGGTGGGCGCCCGCGGGTGCTGCTCCGAGCGCTTCGAACTGGCCACGCTGCTCTAGGGACCTCCGGGACCCCCCTGGGACCACCCGGGTCAGGGCTGGAAGGATGGGGCAGGGGGGGTGAATAAAGAGGCGTGAGAGCAGCTCTGGCTCTTGTTGGTGGGGGGCACCCGGCATCCCCAAGGCACGCAGGGTTCTGCCATCTCCCCACTCCTCCTAAACGCCCCCTCCTCGTGCTCCCCGCAGGGCCCGTGACGCCCTTCATCCACCCCCCACCCATCACCACCCACCCCCACCACCACCCCATCTCCCTGCATGCCCCTATATCCCATCTCCACTCCATCCTACACCCCCTCCCCCTCCATCTTCTCGGTGTCCCCCTCCCACCTCGTCCCCGTCCCCGTGCCTTGTGCAGGCTCCCCTCCTATTCTCCCCCCATTCTCCTCTGTCCCCATCTTCCCCTTTCCCTGGCCGCAGCTTCCCATTTCCCCCTCGCATCTTCCCAGCCTCCTCCTATCAATTCCGCCCCCCCCGCCATCGCAGTCTCCCCCACCTTCCTGGTACCCCCCATCTTCCTACTGACCCTCCCTTAGGGACCTAGTGACCCTCCCCCCATGTTCTGGTACCCCCCATCTTCTCAGTGTCCCCCCTATTGGGGTGTCCCCTTATCTTCCTGGCACCCCCCCATCTTATCGGTATCCTCCCCACTGGTGTCCTCCCCATCTTATCCGGGTGCCCGCCATTCCTGTCCCCTCTCCGATGTCCCTGTCCCCTCCCGCTCTCCGCAGCCCCCCCCTCCCCCGTTCCGGTGTCCCTCCCCCGGTTCTCCCCCCGCTCGTCCTCCCCCCACCCTCGGGGGGGCGGGGCCTGGCGGCGGCTCCGCACGCGCGGGAGGGGCGGGGCCCGCGCGCCTCGTGCCCTTATATGGGCATTGCTCGGGAGCGCGTCACGGGGGCGGGGCGGGCCATGACGTCACCGGGGGTCGCGCGTGGGCTCCGGCGCGGGTCACGTCGGGTCGCGGACCGCGGGGTCCCGCCGTGGGTCACCCCCCCTGTCCCCCCATCGCGTCCCCCTTTGTCCCCCTGCCACTCCCACCCCATGTCCCGCCACCACGTGCCCTTGTGTCCCCCTGCCGCGTCCGCCCGTCATGTCTCCCCTGTGTCCCCATCATGTCCCCCTGCCACGTCCACCCCTGTCTCCCCTGTGTCCCCCATCGCTTCCTCCTGTGTCCCCCTGCCACGCCCATCCCATGTTCCCCTGTGTCCCCCATCGCTTCCTCCCGTGTCCCCCTGCCACGCCCATCCCATGTTCCCCTGTGTCCCCATTACTTCCTCCTGTGCCCCCTTGCCATGCCCACTTCATGTCCACCCGTATTCCCCCATGTCCCGCTGCCACGCCCACCCGGTCCCCCTGTGTTCCCATCACGTTCCCCACCACGTCCACCCATGTCCCCGTATCACGTCCCCCTGCCACACCCACCCCATGTCACCCACGTCTCCCATTATGTCCCTCTGTCACGTCCGCCCCGTCCCTTGGTGTCCCCCATCATGTCCCCCTGTGTCCCCCCTACCACTCCCACTTCATGCCCACCCCATGTCCCCATCACATCCTCCTGCCATGCCCACCCCATATCCCCCCATCGGGCCCCCTTTGTTCCTCTGCCACACCCACTCCTGTGCCCCCATGTCCCCCCATCGTGTCCCCCTGTGATGTCCACCCCGTGTCCCCGTGCCTGTCACCCATTGTCTCCTGGCCCTGCCCCACATCACACCATGCCCCCTGCTCTGCCCTTGTGTCCCTCATCCTGCCCTATATCCCTGTCTGAGTTTGTCCCCAAGGTCCCCTCCCCACTGTGTCTGCTGTATCAGCCCCCCCCGTGTCCTTTGGGGGTCCTGCCTGGGACCCCCACATTGTCCCCACCTGTGTCCCCCCACAACAGTGCCTTGTGACACCCCCTCACCTCCATATGGTCGCCAGCCTTGTCCCCCTGACTCCTGCCCTGTGCTACCCCTGGGGGTCCTGTCCCCAGATCACCCCCTGTGTCCCCTGGCTGAGTCCTTCCAGGATCCTGCCCCAGCGTCGCTATTCCTGTCACCCGGGTCCCTTGGGACCTTCCCCCTCCTGCTCCCCCCCTCTGTGGGTCCTGTCCCCTGTGTCACCTCTGAATCTCCTGCGTTGTCACCCCAGGTCCTGCCACTGTGCCACCCCATTCCTGGCACCCCGAACCCTGTCCCTGTTCCTGCACCTCTCTGTCACCCCCTGACCTTGTTCCCCCCATGTCACCCCTGTCCCATTGGTCACCCCAACGTGCCACTCCCTGCCCTGGTCCCCTCCTCCATGTGTCCCCCACCCATGTCACCAAAGCCACAGGAAACACCACCCAAAATCCCCAGGGGACACCCACAACCCTTGAAGGGTTAAAGTGACAACACACACTCCACCCTGTGGCACCCATAGGTGCGGGAGGGGTTCAGGGAGGGTAAGGGGACACTTCTGGGCTGGTCCGCAGCAGGATGGTGCCATCACATCTGAGCTCTGGTGGCACCACAGCCGAGCTCCGGTGGCACCTCGGCTGGGCTGGGGCCGGCGGGTGCCAATTTGGGTGCTGAGGGGTGGGTGGGGTGACGGGGACACTGCAGCAGTGGCCCTGCCACCGGTTCTGGAGGCGGCCGGTGGCCTTGAGCCGAGGTTTTGTTTGTTGTTTTGGTCGTGCTTCCCATGGAGACGGGACTTGTGCAAACGCCATCAACTCTCCCGGCGCCACCAGGGACACTGCGGGTGCTGGGGAGGCCACGTCCTCCCCCCGACCCTGAGCTGTCCCCCTGCCATCAGAGTCAGGCCCTGGTTGTCCCCATCATCGTCACAACAGGGCCCTGGCACTCACCACGTGCCAATGTGGGCATTCTGTCCCCTGGGCATTGTCCCCATCACAGCCTGGTGCCTTACTGCCACCATGCCAGGTTTTGTCACCACAACCACTGTCCCCACCAAAATCCTCAGGGGGGTTATGGCCAGCCTGTTCCCATCATGGTCACTCTGTCCCTGCTACTGCAGGGACACTGTCCCTACCAAAGCCACTCTGTCCCCATGTGGCTCCCGTGTCCCCCTGCTACCATGGCCCCCCTGTCCCCACGGCCCCCCTGTCCCCACTGCAGCCATTCATGCCCCACCCCAACCATCCCACCACAGCCATGCTCTCCCCACACAGCCCCGTGTCTGCCTGTCACCATGGCCACTGTGACCCCACAACAGCCACCCCATCCTCACCTCAGCCACCACAGCCACCCTGTGTGACACTGTCACCACAGTCACCCTGTGCTCGCCTCAGCCACCACAGCCACCCTGTCCCCACACAGTCCCCGTGTCCCCCTGCCACCACAGTCACTCTGTCCTTTCCACAATCCCTGCCACTATGGTCAGCCTGTCCCCACCACAGCCACCCCATCCTTACCTTGGCCACCAGAGCCACCTTGTCCCCATGCAGCCCCTGTGCCCCCCTGCCACCACAGCTGCCTTGTCCTCACACAGCTGCTGTCCCTCTGCCATCACAGCCCCCGTGTACCCACCACAGCCACACTGTCCCTCCCACAACCCCTGTATCCCCCCTGTGGCCACCCTGTCCCCACCGTGGCCATTCTGTCCCCACCATGACTACCCTGTCCCCAGCACGGCCACCGCAGCCAGTCTGTCCCCACACAGCCACTGTATCCCGCTGCCACCATGGACACCCTGTTCCCACCATAACTGCTGTGTCCCCACCATGACCACCTCATCTTCACCTCAGCAACGGTGTCCCCACACAATCCCTTTGTCCACTTGCCACCATGGCTACCCTGTCTTCATCTTGAGCACCACAGCTACTCTGTCCCTACCATGACCGCCTTGTCCCCACCACAGCCACTCTGTCCCCACGCAAGCCCCCATGTTCCCCTGCCCCCCCCGTGTCCACCTCCTGGGGCGGGGCTGCCCCGGGGCGCGGTGGCGGCTCGGTCCCAGCCCTGGCCGCGGCCCCGGCGGATCCCGCCCTGGGGGCGGGCGGTGCCGGGCGGTCCCGGGCGGTCCCGGGCCGCCCCCGGCCGCGGTGACATCAGCCGTGAAAAGGGCGCGGGCGGCGGCATCCGGCACTGCCGCCCCGGGAGCGCGGGACCGGCGCCGCAGGTAGGGAGGGGCTGGCACCGGGCACCGGGCGCAGGTGGGCACATGATGAACCGGGATGGCACCGGGCACCGGGAGCGACACGGGCACCGGGACGGAGATGCGGACAGGGACAGCGACAGGGGCGGAGATGGGGACCGGCTCGGGACCGGTCACTCAGCCCCCGGGGCACGCTCGGTGTCCCCCGGGGTGTCCCCCCGCCTGCCCCGGTAGCGGTTGCGGCCGGACCGCGCCCGCGGAGCCGCCGGGACACGCGGCCGCGCCCGGGAAACGGGACCGGGGTGCGGCTTCCGGCCCCGCCGCGGAGGGAGCCCCGGGGCGCGCCCGCAGGGCTGGCTCCGGTCCCCTCCCCGGCGGCCCCGAGGTGGCCGTGTCCCTGCCGGGTCCTCTTCCCGCTGGGTCCGGGGAGCTCTGGGGACCCCAGGGTGGTCGTGCCCTGGGCGTAGCCCCTCCCTGCTGTTCCCGGGGTGTGTCGCGAGTCCCCAGGGTGGCCCTGTGCTGGCTGAGGTCCCCTGCCTGATGGCACTAGGGGGTCTCGGGGGTCTCCAGGGTGGCTCGGTCCCAGCGCGGCTGGGTACAGTCCCCTCCCTGCCAGCCGTAGGAGAGAGCTCAGGGGTGCTCGGGCTGTCTCTGGGAACCCCCGGGTGGCTGCCCCGGAACTGGGACCCCCGCTGCCCCCACGATAGCCGGAGGGTCCCTAGGCCCGGCCGGGCTGGGCGCAGTCCCCTCCCGCGGGGTCCGGAGGTCGCCGGGGCAGCAGGGCTGGGTCCGAGTGTGTCACCCTCCCGGCTGGGCAAGCCCCGGCTGGGTCGGGAAATGATCCCAGTTCCAGCTGCTCTTTGTTTCCCAAGCGTTGGCCCCCGGCCGGGCGCTCCCCACGCCACTCCTCGAAGGGTCCTCATGCCCCAGGCCTCGCCCCGGAGACCCCCACTGTGCCCAAGGCTTTGGATCTGGGGGGCACCCGGGCGGGGTTGTTTTTCCTCCTGTCCCTAAGAGTGGCTGCTCCTGGTGACAGGACCCCTGAGCCTGAAGCCAGGTGTGTGACAGGGGCGAGCTCTGCCCCGAGCTGAGCCTGGCACTCCCGGCTGTGGGCTGGGCAGACCCCGGGCAGCAGCTGCCACATGATCCCAGCTGGGATAGGGACACCGGGGCAGGCAGGGCCACCAGCACATGCTCCGGGTTCTGAGTGCCCCCAAATGCCAGGGGCACAGGACGAAGCATGGGGGAGACGCACGAGTGGGCAGCCCCATGTGCCCACCACACGACACTGGTGGGCAGAGGGGACACAGAGACTCCGGGAGCTTGGGACACCCCAGCTGTATGGGCAGGGCTGCTCTGCGCACAACCACGTTGGCACAACCTCCATTATCTTCACCATGTGTGGCACCGCTCCAGTGGCACCTTGGTACAGGCAGAACCTGGCCAGGGGTGAGGTCCGGCTGCCCCGCCGGGGTGGGGACACTGCCGCCATCGGCCCTGGCCCCCGCGCTCCTACGCCAGTCCCGGATCTGGCTCCAGGCCCGAGCAAACGGGCGAGCTCTGCAAACAAGCTCCGACCGGCCCCCGGTGCCTGCCAAGTCCGTGCACGGCGGCGGGGCCGAGCCGCAGGATGGAGATGCTCGGAGCGGAGTCCGGTCGGACACAGGGGGGCTGCAGTGCTGCCCACCCTGCCTGGGGAACAGTTACCCCTTGGGTGGGCATAGACCCGGTGCCCGCTCCCGGCCAGCTGGGCAGGAAGAGGGCAGAGCCTGGGCAGCGCCTGGCACGGGTGATAAGGCTCTGCACCGGACATCCAGGCAGGATGGGGCTCTGCCACACCGAGGTCACGGGGCCCGCTCTGTCCCATTTTGGGTGCCCCAGTGGCACCAGAGCCACTGACAGGGTCCTGTCTCTGCAGACCCCCCTGCTGTCAGCATGGCAAACCGGGGCCCGTCGTACGGGCTGAGCCGGGAGGTGCAGCAGAAGATTGACCGGCAGTATGACCCCGAGCTGGAGCAGGTGCTGGTGCGCTGGATCCTGGCACAGTGTGGTGGCGATGGCGGCAGTGCAGTGGCACAGCCAGCACCTGGCAGGGACGGCTTCCAGCAGTGGCTGAAGGATGGCACAGTGAGTACCCCTGGGGCCAGCTGGGATAGGGGTGACCGCGCTGCACATCTGACCCCTGTCCCTGCGTGCAGGTGCTGTGCCGGCTCATCAACAGCCTCCACCCGCGGGGACAAGCGCCTGTGGCGAAAATCCAGGCATCGGCCATGGCCTTCAAGCAGATGGAGCAGATCTCGCAGTTCCTGCAGGCGGCCGAGCGCTACGGCATCGCGGCCACCGACATCTTCCAGACTGTGGATCTCTGGGAAGGTGAGTGACCTGGTGGCCGTGGGTGGGGACACAGCAGGGACAGGGACTGGGACAAAGCTGAGCCTGCTTTGGGTCTTCCAGGGAAGAACATGGCGTGTGTGCAGAGGACCCTGATGAACCTGGGCAGCCTGGCCGTGGCCAAGGGCGATGGGCTCTTCGTGGGAGACCCCAACTGGTTCCCCAAGTAGGTGGGGGGTGCTGGAGGGGGAGGAGGCTGGGCTGTGGAGTGCTGTGGGGATGCTGACACCCCCTGTGCCCGCAGGAAGTCACAGGAGAACCGGCGTGTCTTCTCCGAGGACAAGCTGAAGGAGGGGCAGAGCGTCATCGGGCTGCAGATGGGCACCAACCGGGGCGCCTCGCAGGCCGGCATGACGGGCTACGGGATGCCCCGCCAGATCCTCTGAGTCCTCCCGGGCCCCCCAGGCCTCTGCCTGCCAGAGGCCCCCCCCAGACTGCCTTAACCCCCGCCGTGGACCAGCCGGGTGCCCCCCGGCCCGGGCAGATGCCCCCCCGCCAGTTTTGTCAGGACCAAAGTCATTTTTTATTATTATTATTTGGCTGGGTGGGGGCGGCGCTGCTGCGCCCACCCCCCCTTCCCGCAGTGCCTTTGGGGGCTGCTGCAGGGCCCCCCCAGTGTGTTGGGGACCAATCCCTGTGCCCAATAAATGGCTCCTCTTCTTTCCAGGCCTGGATGGTCGTGATTTGGGGTTGGGGGAGGGCGGGGGGGCTCCTGCCGGGATACAAGGGGGGATCCTGGGGTGGATGGGCGGGACTTCGGTCTGGGGTCGCAGGGTCCCCACGCCCTCGGCGGCAACAGCCACGTGGAGGGGCGGGGCCACAGCCCAGGGGCGTGGCTTGGGGCGTGGTCAGGAGGGACCGGGCAGGGCAAGCGCAAAGGCGGCTGAGAGGGGCGGGGCAATGAGAAGGGCGGGGCAATGAGGGGGCGGGGTTAAGAGGCAGAGGGGTGTGGCTTGAAAGGGCGGGGCAATGAGGGGGGCAGGGCTGGGAGGGGAGGGGTGGGGGCGTCACTGGTGACTCTCCGACGACCCCCAGGGAGGGAGGGGTCGCGTGTGTCGTGTTCATGTAGGGGCACTTTAAAGAGGTCTGTGCAAGGGGGACACCACAGGGGACAAGGGTGAACACACCGGGTGACACAGCTCCGCCAAGCCCCGCCTCTTTCAGCCTAAGCCCCGCCCCTCGCCCCTGAGGCACCACCCCCAATTCACCACCCCGCCCCGGCCCCTTCCAGGACGCCCTGCGAGCTGTTGGGGGCGTTGCCATGGCAACAATCGGTCCTCCCCCACGTCGCGACAGGGCGTTCAGACGCTGTCACAGTCGGTAACACCACTTTGGGACGGACGGCTCCAGGACGACAGGACAGCACCGACAGCGCGATGGCAGCCGCGACTGCCGGCACAGGATCCCGGTCCCTCCGTGCCGGCGGCTCCTCCCGGCGGTCCCTCCTCGCCCGCCGTCTGCAGCTTTCCCCGCCGGGATTCCAGTCCGTCCGTCCCGATGTCTCCCCCCTGGGCGCCCGGGCTCCCCAGCTCCCCCACACCCCGCAGAATGTCCATCTCCTCCCTCTGACCCCCGGCCGCTCTGTCCCCTCCGGGCGTGCCCCCCCGACAGCGCCGCGGCCGATCCCGGCAGAATTCCCAGAGCTCCCACCGGGATCAGTCGGTGTCCGGGGAAGGCCGGATGGGGGTTCGGGTTCCTCAGACTTTTCTTTTCTGCAGGTCACGGGCTCCAGCAACCCCATCGTGATCTCTCAGGATGTGCCAAAACATCCTCGAGACCTGCCCTCCCTCAAGCCCAAGCTCAAGACCATCCGAATCATCACCAAGGACCTAATCCGGGACCTCATGTAAGGATTTGATCAAGCCCTGAGAGGTTCTTGGCGCCCGGTGGGTGTCACTGCACCATCCCAAAATCTCGGGGGAGCAGGATTGGCAGTGTGCCCTGGCCACCCCCGGGGATCCTGCCCCCCTGCATCCCAGCCTGGTGCCACTTGCACCACACTTTCCCTTCCTGCCTCCCCCCACACCGGGACAGCCGGGTCCCCACAGATTCCCCAGCGCTTCCCGCATTGCTCTGGGCTGATTTGGTGGCCGAGTGGGCAGCTCAGGCAGCTCAGGGAACACAGGGAGCTGTTGGGGTCTCCGTGCCACTGACTGCTCTCCCTGTGCCCCCCAGCATTCCCCAGGAAAAGCCCCAACCGTGTCTCATCATTGGGAAAAAGGAATATGAGAAGATCAAGGAATCAGCTCGATCCCCAACAGAGGAGGAGCGTTGGGACAGGCTGAAGACCCTGAAAGCCAGACAGGACGCTGCTTTCGTAGGCATCTCCCCTCCTGCTCCCCCTTTTCCTGCTCCCCAGCTGACCTCGAGGGGTGGTGGCTTCACCAAGGAGATCCCCCCTCTGTCCCTCATGTTTTGGGGCACAGGGGAAGCTGCAGGGCTTGGGGCTCCACTGAGAGCTGGGCAGCATCCCAGGAATTGTCCCCAGTGCTCCCAGCCTTTCAAGGGCACAGGCTGTCTGCCCAGAGGTGTGGGAAGGGGTGCCCATGGCCGTGCCAGGGTCCCAGGAGCTCGTTGTGTCCCCGCTCCGTGCCGGGAATGTGGCACCTGAAGTGTGGCCCCAGGAGCCCTCGGGAAGGTGCCTGGGACTGGGCAGTGCTCCCTGTGCCCGCAGGAAGCCCTGGAAAAGGCCCAGAGCGAGGAGCTGAGAAAGGCAGAACTGCAGAATGAGAGGGAGGATCTGAGTGACCTGGAGGAGGAGAAGGAGCAGTGGGAAAGGCAGAAGCTGCTGCAGCGGGCAATGAGGATGAGGCTGGAGCAGGAGGAAGAGATGCGGGAACTGACCTCGGTAGGGCCAGCGCTCCCCGCTGTCACCGGGCACTGCCTGAGCCTCCCCTGCTCCTCGCGCTCCCGGGCTCCTGTTCTGCTTCCCTTGCCCTCCCTGCTCCCTGTGTCCCAGGGCGGCGCAGAGCCACAGACACCTCTTGTCCCTACAGCTCTTCCTCAATTCCAAGTGCAACATGATCAGGGACAAGCAAATCCTGGAGAAGCGGATGATCCGCAAGGAACTGGCGGAGGAGGAGAAGCGCCTGGACAAGATGATGGAAATGGAGTGGGAGAAGGGTGTGGCGGTCCAGGAGGAGCTGGAGCGCCAGAGGAAACAGGAGATGATGAGGTGGGCAGAAGCTGCCTCTTCCCCATGGAGGCATCCGGCCCATTCCCACCACACCAGCCCTGTCCATGCCAGCATTCCCACCATGGGGAGCAGGACGCAGCCAGAGGGAACCCTTTCGCTCTCATGTTCCCAGAGCCCGGCAGGACCTTGTGAAGCAGATGGAGCAGAACGCAGAGAAGCGGGCGCTGAGAGATGAGGAGAAATACCAGGAGGGCCAGAAGTTGCTGGAGTGCCTAGAGCATATGAAGAAGGAGGATCGGAAGGTGGGAGCAGGGAATGGGGTGCAGGGAGGTTTCCACCTGGCTGGAAAGGGATTGGCAGTGCTGGGTCAGCCACGCTCGGGGAGTGGGGACAGCAGCCAGCAGGATCAGAGCTCTGGTCCCTTGGGGACATTGTGGCATCCTCGGGAGGGGACCCAAAGCCTCCCTGCCCTGAGTGAGGAGGGGGAGGGAGCAGTGGCTTCCAACCCTGCATGGTGTTTCCAGGCTTGGGAGCAGAAACAGGAGCGACATAGGCAAATCCATGCCGAAATTCAGTATTTCAACACGGAGAGCCAGCGGCTGAAGGATGAGCAGCGGGAGCGGGAGAGGCTGGAGGATGAGCGGGTGCTGGAGCAGCAGCGGCAGAAGGCTGTAAGAGCAGTGGGTGGGGGGCTCCTGGTGGGCTGGGCAGGGGCTGTGGGAGCTGCACTGAGGCTCTGTCCCACCCTGGGGCTCTGTCCCCCACCCTGGGGCTCTGTCCCACACCTTGGGAATCTGTCCCACCCCGGGGTTCTGTCCTGACCCCGGGGCTCTGTCCCCTACCCCGGGGCTCTGTCCCACCCTGGAGCTCTGTCCTGACCCTGGGGCTCTGCCCCCATCCCGGGGCTCTGTCCCACACCCTGGGAATCTGTCCCATCCCGAGGCTCTGTCCCACACCCCGGGGCTCTGTCCCCCCCAGGAGCGCGAGGCCGCCTTGGAGGCGGAGCAGGAACAACTGCGCCTGGAGAAGGAGAAGGAGCTGGCCCGGCTCAGGGCCGCGCAGGAGCGGGCCCGGGACTGGCAGGCAGAGCGGGTGAGTGGCCCGGGCACAGGTGACACGCTCCCCTGCCACCGTCCTTGTCCCCAGCCCGGCAAAGGGGCAGCGCCCCTGCATGTCCAGAGGGGTCTGCAGGACCAGCCCCTGGAGCCAGGGCATGTCCTGGAGCGGTGCCAGCAGAGCCAAAGCCACGGCCAAGGGCTTCCATAGCTGCCCCCAGAGGGAAGCCCAGCACTGTCCCCTATGTGGGCAGGATGCTCTGATGGCCAAGAGGAACCAAGAAGCCGCAGACCGGGAATGGCGGCGGCAGGAGCTGGAGAATGCGCGGAAGAAGGTGGAGCTGGAGCAGCAGCTGAGGCGGGACCGGCTGGAGCAGGTGGCCCAGAAGGAGCAGTACCTGGCCATGCAGGTGGAGCAGGACCGCCAGGAGTTCCAGAGGGTGCTCAGGTGAGGCACACGGGGCCGAGGGATGGCTGAGGTGGTGGCCAGGGGGCTCCTAGTGCCATCTGGTGGCTCTGGGGACTCCAGTGCCCGCCCAGGTGCTGTGCCAGGTGTGGGGGTTGTGGCGGGGTCCCTGAGCCAGCCCGGCTCTCCCGCAGGGCCCATCAGGAGCAGCTGGAGCGGGAGAAGCTGCAGCGGGAACAGAGGGAGCTCCAGCAGCGCGCCCATGCCGAAGATCTGCGGCGGCAGATCCAGGAGCTCCGGCAGCAGCGGGAGCGGGAGCGGGCGGCCTTCATTGAGGAGGGCCGGCAGCAGGAGCAGGAGGTCCGGCAGCGCAACCGGCGCCTCGCCCAGCTCGGGCAGCAGAAGCTGCAGGAGTTCAGGTCAGGGGCTGCCCGTGCTGCTTCCCTGGGCTCCCCGAGTCCTTCCTGGTGTCCCAGCCTGGGCCACCTCCCAGCTCCCTCTGCATCCTCAGCAAACGGCACCTGCTGCGGGGCCACGGTCCCAGAGCCATCGGGAGCCTGATGGATTCTTTCCTCTGCAGAGCCACTGGAATGCCCGACAAGTACTGTGCCCAGGTGGAGCGCAAAGCCCAGAGACGAGCCAACGCAGCCCTCTCCTAGGCCCAGCCCCAACAGGGACCAGCTGGGATTCCCCACGGATTTGAGGCTCAGTTTCCATTGTCCTGGATTATGAGGTGGGCTGTAACCAAACCATGTATTCTACTCCCATTGACATCGTTCTGATGAACTGTTAATGGTCACTCCCAGCTGCCCAGCGCACACTCGACCCGTCAGGCTGCAAGCTGGGTGTCAGGTAAGGGACAGAGGCAAAGCCAGTGTTCGTTTGTCTTCCCAAACTGACTTGGCTGTGATAACCACACCCAGCCTAAGCGGTCACCTCTGCCTGTGGGCCATCGTGGCTCTCGGGTCCCAGTGGGCAGCCTGTGGACACCCAGGTCTTCAAGGACTCCCCAAAATATCCTATGAGTCATAGAAATACATAATTCCATTGTGGAATTCCCCACCCTGGGGGAGGTATTGAACATTCCTGCCTGAATCTGGCTATATATCTGAGCACCTTGGGGACTTGGGACACCACCACTGCTCAATGGACCCAGAGGAGGACCAGACCTTCCCCAGGACCACTGCTTTCGACAAGGCTGCTGCCATCACTTCAACAGGACTGCGCCCACCACCCTGACCCATAGGATGTAAGGTTGTACTCTGTATTTGTGGTTTTAAGCCAGTTTTGTGTATCATTGCATTTGTTGTAATCTTTCTATTAAATTGTAATTCCAACCTGAAATCTCTCTCAAGGTATCTGTGTGGGGTTCATTCCTCCTGCTGGTTTGCTTTCAAACCAGCACATCCATTGAGTGAGTTTTCCGATAAATTACATTTTCTGAGCAGACAGTGTTTTCCACAGGGCTCTTGCTCTGCTCTCCTGCTCCTCCCAATGCTCCCAAACCTGCGGGACCACGGAGAGGAAGTGGGATGGAAACCCCACCTGTGTCCTAGCAGCACAGGGATGGGAGTTGAGAAGAACAACAACCACCACAGGAAATTCTTCAATTTCCTATCAACCGGTGGAGTTGGCTGATAGCTCTGGCACACCAACAAAATGGTCTGGGGAGGGGAATAAGGGTTTGGGAGTTTTGGCTGGGGGTGGGTTCTTTCCACTCAGGATTTTTCAGGAGCTGCCTCACGGTGCCGCGAGAGGCTGTGGGCTCAGACCCAGGACTTTTGCTGGGCTGCAAGTCAGCCCCACAGTTGAGTTCTGCCTACCTTCCCCACCTGTGCCCGCTGCCGTGAGAGGATTCCAGCTGCCACCTCCTCCTCTGCTGCTGGCACCGAGACCTGGTGCCACCCGTGTGAGTGTGCAGGGGTAGCACCCTCACCTTCCTCCTTGTGGTGCCAATGCCGCCATCGCCCCCTGAGGGCTTGGAGCCCGCATCGCAGCGCCCCCTGCTGGCCGCGATGGCGCCACCGCAGCGCCCCCTGCTGGCTGTGAGTGATCCCTGCAGCGCCCCCTGCTGGCTGTGAGTGGTCCCTGCAGCGCCCCCTGCTGGCCGCTAGTGCTCCCTGCAGCGCCCCCTGCTGGCCGTGGCCATAATTACACCAAAGAGGGAAAATCCAGCCCTGAGCAGGGCGGAAACTTCTGGGTTTGTGTTGTTGTGTGCTCTGCTCTGTTCTCTTTGTTTTCCAGTAAAGAGCTTCTATTCCTTCTCCTGCATTTTTGCCTGAAAGCCCTGTATTTTTGAAGTTATAATAATTTGGAGGGACGGCTCTTCTTTCTATTCCAGGAAGGTTCCCGCCCTCCATGGCAGACGTTTGTCTTTCAAACCAAGATACACGGGAAGGAAAATGTTCCACTCCAATCTCTCGGGGGGAGTTGCGAGGTGGCCCCCAGGAGTCCAAGAGCAGCCAGAGCTGTTGTTGCTGGCAGCTTTTGTCTGGGAGCAATCCTCGGACATTTGCTATTTTAGGAGGTGGAATCCCAATTTCGGCTGCAGGCGCCTGGTGGAGAATAGCGTCTCTTTTCCATAGGTTCCCCAGTGTCTCAGGGGCATCCTAGAGGCAGCTCCTGAGAGCCCAAGGCCAGCCAGAATCATCACTCCTGGCAGCTTTCATCTGGGAGCAATCCTTGGTTGGATATATTGAATTTTGGAGGTGGAATCCAAATTTCAGCCGTGGACTCCTGGATGACAGATCTTTTCCTTAGGAAGGAAAGCACCGACCACCCACGGTGTCCCACGTACATAAAATGGGCTGTCCGGGGGAGGGAATGACCAGCAGGACCTTTGTCCACCTCCCCGCCCCACTCCAAGGTGCAGTAGCCCCACATGTGACCACTGAGGATGAGAAAGGGGTGATTTTGGGAGGTTACCTGGGCACACCTGCGCTGGGACTTGGCTGAGAACAGGGGCTGAGGGGACGGTCCCTGGGTGTCCTTCTAGGAAGGATGGTTGGAGCATCTCACAGGGCCTGGGGGAGCACCTGGATGCAGCTGGATGGGGAACATTGCTCCAGGAAAATGCTGAGGGACCAACCCGTGTGCCCAGCGGCAGCACCTGAGCAGGTGGGGCAGCACTTGGGGTCATGGGGCGGGGGGGGGGGGGGGGGGGAATCTTTCCCTTTTCCCCTTTTGATTTCATCTTGACAGTCCCTTCCCAGTGCTCCCAGTCCTTCCCAGTGCCCCCAGTAAAAAGGAAGGTTATGAGGAGAAAAGGGATTTAAATTGAAGGGAAAAAAAACTCCTTTCCTGTCATCACCTGTGTTTAAATTGGGGAGGATCCCCCTTCACCTGAGATTTTAAGGGTGTCAATCAAAGGACAACCTGCCTTTTCCCTGATGTAAGGTGTATCAGTCGACAGGGAGTCCCAGTTTTCCATTTTTTCCCAGTTTTAATAGAAGGGCAAAGCATTGGTGATGACATTTTAGGGGTTTGAATTGGGGGTAACCCCCTATTTTCATCATCTTCAGGTTTAAATTGAGGAGGAAACCCTGTTGCCTTTCCTTATTAAGGGTTTAAATGGAGGGAAAAGCCGCCTTTCCCCATCATTTGAGAGATTTAAATTAAGGGATATCCCCTTTTCCCCATATTTTACGGGATTAAATTGATAAGGAGAACCCATTTATTTGTCATTTTATTGGTTTGAGGTAAATACGCTCTGTTCCATCATTTTAAGGACTTAAATCGAAGGAAACTCCTTTTGCAGCATTTTATGGGTTTGCATTGAGGGATTCCCCTCCATTCCAGGCCATTTCTACCAGTGCCCCAACACCAAATTCCTTGCATGGGAGCAATCCATGTGCATCTGGAATTTTGTAGGTGGAATCCCACTTTCAGGAAAATACCTCTGGACCCCCCTGAGAACCCCTGAACCCCCCAGACTCCTGGACCCCTGATCCCTGGGAATACCCTGGCCCTGGAAGTGGTGCCATGGACCCCTGAGACCCCTGGGAATGACCATGAGGCCCATGGACCCCCAAGACCCCTGGACCCCTTGGGCCTGGCAGTAGGATCTTGTGGTCTCTGGACCCCCAAGGCCCCTGGACCCCTGGTCGCTGTGAACCCCCTGGCTCTGGCAGTGGCACCCCTGGACCCTGCAAGACCCCTGGACTGCCTGGGAATGGTCATGAGGCTCATGATCCCCCAAGACCCCTGAAACCTACAGACCCCCTGGCCCTGGCACTGACATCTGTGGACTCCTGAGACCCCCGAGACCCCTGGACCTCTGGGAATGACCATGAAGCCCAAGGCAGCAACACCCCCCCGCCCATCCCGCGACAACAGCCCCGTTCCCATGGCAACACAGTTTCCCACGCCCACAGCGCATGTGCTGAGCCTCTCCCGGACTACGTTTCCCATCACCCCACGCGGCGCGGAAGGGGAGCGCGTCCCTACAGTGGCCGGCGCGGGCCCGGACTCTCTGAGGGGTGGGAGGTGCTGAGGGGGCGCTGAGGGTTCCGTGGTGAGGGTGTTGTGAGGGGGATGAAAGGAGCCAAACATGTATTTTTGCCTGGTTTAGTACTTTCTTTTTGCCTAAACTTTGTAACTTTCATTTTATAGTTCAGTTTCACTTACTTGACTTTGCTTGAACTTTGTATTTTCAACGTATAATTTAGTTTTACCATGTAACCGACATTCGTGGCTTTGTTTTAGTTGCTGTTTAGATCGCTAGCTTGTAGTAGAGCATTGTCAACGATGGACTGAGAAAATGAGCAAAACTCGCCAGCTGTGGCTTGATTACAATGACCTGAGACCTTCAGAACATTAAATAAATCTGAAAGATGAAAGAGGCCTGGTTCTGGCCAGCGTGAAGGTTCAATCAAAGGACGTGATGAGGATGATGATGGAATCCTATGAAATCGAAGTAAGTGCCCCGAAAACACCCAGAATAAGCACTTTAGTTCAGAATGTCGAGCAGCAGATGGCAATCTTACTCCACGGAAAGCAGAAAGAACAAAAATCCCAAGAAATCACAAAAAAAAAAAAATTCCCATGCAAAGTGGGAAAGACTTTTGAGAGGGATTCGGGAAGTCTTTTGAGTATCACAATGTCTCAAACCCGAGGGAACAATGCCTAATGGGACGTGTTTATGGAGGGACACCCTGATACAACCCCGATATCGGAATAAAGGGATGCTTTAACAGCTCAGTGAATTTATTTGACTCAGGAAGATGAACCCTTGGTGGGGTTTAGGGGGTCCCTTGCTGAGAGTGTCATGAGTGGGAGCTGAGACCCCCGGCCCTTGCTGGGAATTCGGGGGTCTTGAGGGGGCTGAGGGTTTCCTTCTCTCAGTGCAGTTTGCAGGAAATTGTTCTTCTCTCAGCCCTTTGGGATCTTTGCCTTTTGTGCCTCCACTGGGACGGCGAGGGAGCAGCAGCCCCTGGTTTTCAGTGGCAGCCCAGAACTGGAGAATCCCATTCCTAAAGCCCAACAGAGCTGAACAAACAAACACCAATTCTGCCAGTTTAACCAAAAAGCTGCATTTTGGTGTCAATGACAGGGAAAGGGGTCCTGTGTCCCCCTGGCACTGGGAGGAGAGGTGGGGAGGCATGGGTGTACTGGGAGCACTTTCACTTTCTTCCTCCAGGAGTCCAAGGCCAGCCAGATCCATCGGCAGTTTTCATCTGGGAGCAATCCTCAGACATTTGCAATTTGAGGAGGTGGAATCCCAATTTCTGCCCCAGGCACCTGACCTCGAAGGATGGCTCTTTTCCACGGGAAGGAAACATTTCTAGGCCGGTGTCTTGGGGACAGCTGAGACGCGGCCCCTGGGAGTCCGAGGGGAGCCGGAGCTGTTGGTCCTGGCAGTTTTTGTCTGAGAGCAATCCTCAGCTGTTCATAATTTTAGGAGGGGGAATCCCACTTCCGACCTCCGATTCCTGGCCATGAAGGATGGCTATTTTGCGGAGAAATGAAAGCCTTCAAGCTCAGTGTCTCAAGGTGTCTTGGTTTAAAAGACAAATGTCTTCCAAGGAGGACGGGAACCTTCTTGGAAACAAAAGAAGACTCATCTCTCCAAATTATTACGACTTTGAAGACACGGGACTTTCAGGCAAAAATGTTGAAAAAGAAATAACAGCTCTTGACTAGAAAAGAAATAGAACAGAACAAACAACAACACAAGAACAGAAGTTTTCCCACCTTCTCAGTGCTGTTTTTTCCCCTTCGGTGCAGTTAAGACCACAGCTGGCAAAGGGCGCTGGCGGCTCCGGCCGGGCGGAGGCTGCAGCGGGCAGGGAGGGTCCAGAGCAAGCTGAGAACTTCCCCGGGTGGTCTGGGCTGCTGCCGGCACGAGAGGGGAAAAGAGGGGTGCTCCCCCTGCAAACCCACGCAGCCGATGTCCACTCTCCGCACTGGCAAGCTCAGAGCCTGCTGGGGTGTCAGGGGGTGTCGCACCGGAGGGAAAGAAGGGGGTGCTCCCCCTGCAAACCCAAGTGGGCGGTGTCCGGTCTCAGCACTGGAAGTTGCCCGAGTCTGGGTCAGCGGGGGTGACCGGGATCCTCTCGCCAGCAGCGGGCACAGGCAGCGGGGGCGGGCAGGACTCGGTCGCGGTGCTGAGTGCGGCACAGAGAGCCCAGGGCGAGACCGCCGGCGGCACCTCGGACAGCTCCCGGTTCCCGAGCGGGAGAGAGCCCCAAGGCGAAGCTGCTGAAACCCTTTATTGCCCACCCCTGCAAGAGATTCCGTTGGAATGCCGGGGCTATCAGCCACTCTTTTCGTGTGGCTTGGTGGCTCGCTGTCCATCTAGGAGTGACCCCGTCCCCCTCCAGCACCTTCCCCATGGCAATGGGAAAAAATTCACTGAGAAGCCTAAACCCATAAAATAATCCGCCCTGAATTTTTTCCCATGCCAACATCGAATTTAAGGCTTTTCAACTATATACACACATGCGTTATTCTAATTCTGTACTTATTTACAAATATATGTATATATATATATATATCCTGTTACTCAGGCCTGGGCCCTAGGGTATATCACCGTGTCCCACAGCCGTAGGGAGGAGGAGGAGAGAATATCCAGCAGGCAGGAATTGTGCAGCAAGATTGATTTATTTAATTATTTTACAAACTCTTTTATAGACTGTTTTCTTCATAGTCTATTTGGACAAAGGATCAGCCACCCCTTGGGGGTGATTGGCTAAAATCCTAAAGCATCCATTGTCAAAATATTTTTTTACTGTACCATAAACAAGACTTTTCAAGGTTGCAGGTGACTTGGTTGTTTACATACTCTGCTGCCTCCTCTGTGAGAGAGAAAAGTCTCTCACGGACTTAGAAAATAGCAAGAAAATCCTTGCTAGCAGCATTTTTGTGTCTACAATATGCAGATACAGGTGCAGTGTCACAGACAGCTCACCCAAAGATAAGGTCCCCCTGAGGGATCCGTCGTGTTTCTCCATCTTTCTGCATCACCCACCAGGTGCAACCTGGTCCTTGAGCAAAAACAATCCCACGAGTGGGTTTGCCTTTCCCTGAGGCGGGGTTAATCCAGTTTTCCCTAGCAGACCTCTCAGGTGTACCACAGGGACCTTACCTCCATCTACAGTGGGAAGGGACTCTGGGTGGGGCCAGCTTGATTGATGGAGCTTCTGGTGTTGACTGGCCACGTAGCCTTTGCTAGATGCTGACCGCAGTGCTTGAAGGTCCCCCCACACAAGGTCTTCAGAGTGGTTTTCAGCAGTCCATGACACCGTTCAACCCGGTGCATGGTAGGGGATGTGATGCACCCACTCAATGCCATGCTCCTTTGCCCAGGTGGTAACTAAGCTGTTCTTGAAATGAGTTCCACGATCAACTCAGTTCTCTAAGCGGTGCCATGCGTCCAACAGGTCTTGTTTTGCCAGGCCCAGGATGGTGTTCTGGGCAGTGCTGTGAGGCACCGGCTGCATCTCCAACCAGCCGGTGGTTCCTTCCACCATGGTGAGCACACAGCGCTTGCCTTGTGTGGCAGGACTCCCTCCCCGCCCCTCTCTCTGCCAGAGATGGCTGGTGCAGATGGGAGAGATGACCCAGGTCGGTCAAAGACCCAGCAAGGGGTCATCTCCTGGTGCCAAAAGGTCTGCAGCCCGACCAAGAATCAACATCTTGGTATGGAGAGCAGATGCGAGAAGAGATAAAAGAAGAATAAATATCATTGACCAAAGACACTGGTCTTTACGACTATAAAAGTCACACAGATTATCATGGAGGTAGAAGCCTCTTACACACAGCCTGGGAACGTGTCAGACAGCTACTCCCCAAAGCGTGGACGCATCGTCATGGTAACTTTTCCAGAAACTGAGGGAAAGGATTTCGATGTGTGCCCCATCAGCAACTGGATATTAAGATACATTGAATCTTAATCTCTACTATTTCTTTGCTAGCTATAAATAGGTACCTTTAATCGTGCACTGTATGTTATCTACTAGTAGTTCTTTTTGTTTTAGTCCTGTGTAGTAAATAGTCTGTTTAAAGCCTTATGTCTGTTAATTTTGTGTCTATTAAATAAATAATTCATTCTGTAATAGACCTAATCGGCCATTATTGAAGAACTTGTGAACAAGAGTGGGTTTTGGGGTGCTGGCCGCTGCCAGAGGCCTGGACAAAAGGCAAGGATTTATCTAAACTTTCATCTCTATCCATAACACCTTGGCAGGTTTGTGGCAGTGTGATGTAATCAACCTGCCAGACTTCTCCATACCCGTACTTATTCCACCGTTCCACAGAGGCTTCACGCTCTCAGCCTGCTTAATGGCTTGAGAGATGTCTCACACTCGTGGATAGCCTGGGAGATGGTGTCCATGGTTAAATCCACTCCTCGGTCTTGTGCCCGCTTAGAGGTGGAATCTCTGCCCTGATGACCTGAGGCATCACGGGCCCATCGAGGCAGGAACAACTCTCCCTTGTGCTGCCAGCCCAGATCTACCTGTGACACTTTGACTCGGGGAGCCTGGTCTGCCTGTTCATTGGGAGGGGGGTTTGGTCACTAGAGATCTTTTTCTGTTCTCTTAGGGAGAGGAGTCTTTCCTCTGCTGTGCTGTGGGGTCCTTCCCACAGGAGACAGTTCTCCGTGAACTTCTCCAGCGTGGTTCTAATTTCACGAGCAGCAGTTCTGCCAAAACTGCTGTAATGTGAGTCGTTCCCATGGGCAAAGACTCTTCCCAAAACTGCTGTGGTGTGGGTCACTAGTCCATGGGGTGCAGTCTTTTAAGGATGGGCTGCTCTAGTTTGGAAGCAAGGGCCTTCTCTCTTTATCTCTGGAAGCAGGAGCCCTCTCTCTCTATTTGGGTCTCCCACTGCATTACAGGATTTTTTGGCTTCTACTCGCTCCAGCATAGGCACCTTTCTCATGGGCTGTGAGTGGATTTCTACACTCCCCGTGGACTTCATGGATTACAGGGGGACAGTTTGTTTTACCATAGTCCTCACCATGGCTTGCAGAGAAATTTTAACTCCGATGCTTGGAGCACCTCCTCTCCCTCCTTCTTTCCACTGACCTTGGTGCTGCCACGTTGTCTTTCCTCACATGTTCTCACTTCCTCCTCTTTCTCCGACTAGAAGAAAAATTGCTGCTCATGAGTACTTTTGCCAACAAATTCCACCAATTCAAAGGTTCTTGCAGAATCCTGCAGTGCTGAGAGGTTGACTCTGTCTAGGTTCCGCGCTGGGGAATCACTCGCCGTGTTTTCGCCACTGGCTCGGCTGCTATTTAACGCCTTTCTTCATGCGGGGCGCCGGGAAGGAGAAGTCACCCTCGCTGCCCCTGCCTTTGTGCCCACACTTGTGGCATGGCTAGGGGCAGCCAGGCAGGCCAGGTGCCTTGCCACCCCGTTGAGAAAAACTGCACGTGCCCTGTTTTGATTTCCTTCTTAAATACGTCATCACAGAGGCGTTACTGGGCCAGCAGCGTGTCCGTCTTCAGAGTCATCAGGGATTGACTCTGTTGGACATGGTGGAAGCTTCCAGCAGCTTCTCACAAAAGCCACCTCTGGGCTCCCTCCTGCTATCAAAAACCAGGCTGTGCAAAACTAACACAGGTGCTTAATGAAGTTGTATCCAATACACAAATGGATTACCCAAGAACTGCTATTCTATTTTCACCCTTTCCTCACGAGCCCCAAATCAGGCACCTATAAATGTCTTGGTTTAAAAGACGAATGTCTGCCAAGGAAGGCGGGAATGGAAAGAAGACCCCTCCCTCCAAATTATTATAACTTCGAAAATTGCGGGGCTTCCAGGCAAAACTGTAGGAAAAGGAATAACAGCTCTTTGCTAGAAAATAAATAGAACAGAACAGAACACACAACAACAAAGTAACAAAAGCTTCCAACCCACTCAGTGCTATTTGTTCTGCTTTGCTGTAGTTATGACCACGGCTGGCAAAGGGTGCTGGTGGCTCTAGTGGGGCAGAGGCTGCAGTGACTCACTCGCAGTGGGTGGGGGTGTCCTATGTGAGCTCAGAACTTCCCCGGGTGGTAACGGCGGCATTGGCACAACAAGGAGCCTCAGGGCTCCTCCAGCCCCGTGGGCAGCTGCTCCCCAATGGCCCTGAGGTCAGGGAAGGATGGAAAACACCACCTGCTCAAAAACATTGTTCATTGGATAATTTAGTCAATGCAAATGGAACCCCAAATCTGTGGAGAATTGGAGCTGGTTCCTTGTGGGGCTGGGCCTAGGAGAGGGCTGCGTTGGCTCGTCTCTGGGCTTTGCGCTCCACCTGGGCACAGTACTTGTCGGGCATTCCAGTGGCTCTGCAGAGGAAAGAATCCATCAGGCTCCCGATGGCTCTGGGACCGTGGCCCCGCAGCAGGTGCCGTTTGCTGAGGATGCAGAGGGAGCTGGGAGGTGGCCCAGGCTGGGACACCAGGAAGGACTCGGGGAGCCCAGGGAAGCAGCACGGGCAGCCCCTGACCTGAACTCCTGCAGCTTCTGCTGCCCGAGCTGGGCGAGGCGCCGGTTGCGCTGCCGGACCTCCTGCTCCTGCTGCCGGCCCTCCTCAATGAAGGCCGCCCGCTCCCGCTCCCGCTGCTGCCGGAGCTCCTGGATCTGCCGCCGCAGATCTTCGGCATGGGCGCGCTGCTGGAGCTCCCTCTGTTCCCGCTGCAGCTTCTCCCGCTCCAGCTGCTCCTGATGGGCCCTGCGGGAGAGCCGGGCTGGCTCAGGGACCCCGCCACAACCCCCACACCTGGCACAGCACCTGGGCGGGCACTGGAGTCCCCAGAGCCACCAGATGGCACTAGGAGCCCCCTGGCCACCACCTCAGCCATCCCTCGGCCCCGTGTGCCTCACCTGAGCACCCTCTGGAACTCCTGGCGGTCCTGCTCCACCTGCATGGCCAGGTACTGCTCCTTCTGGGCCACCTGCTCCAGCCGGTCCCGCCTCAGCTGCTGCTCCAGCTCCACCTTCTTCCGCGCATTCTCCAGCTCCTGCCGCCGCCATTCCCGGTCTGCGGCTTCTTGGTTCCTCTTGGCCATCAGAGCATCCTGCCCACATAGGGGACAGTGCTGGGCTTCCCTCTGGGGGCAGCTATGGAAGCCCTTGGCCGTGGCTTTGGCTCTGCTGGCACCGCTCCAGGACATGCCCTGGCTCCAGGGGCTGGTCCTGCAGACCCCTCTGGACATGCAGGGGCGCTGCCCCTTTGCCGGGCTGGGGACAAGGACGGTGGCAGGGGAGCGTGTCACCTGTGCCCGGGCCACTCACCCGCTCTGCCTGCCAGTCCCGGGCCCGCTCCTGCGCGGCCCTGAGCCGGGCCAGCTCCTTCTCCTTCTCCAGGCGCAGTTGTTCCTGCTCCGCCTCCAAGGCGGCCTCGCGCTCCTTGGGGGGGACAGAGCCCCAGAGTGGGGCAGAGCTTCGGGGTGTGGGACAGAGCCCCGGGATGGGGGACAGAGCCCTGGGATGGGGGACAGAGCCCTGGGATGTGGGGCAGAGCCCCGGGATGGAGGACAGAGCCCCAGGGTCAGGACAGAGCCCCGGGGTGGGACAGATTCCCAAGGGGTGGGACAGAGCCCCAGGGTGGGACAGAGCCTCAGTGCAGCTCCCACAGCCCCTGCCCAGCCCACCAGGAGCCCCCCACCCACTGCTCTTACAGCCTTCTGCCGCTGCTGCTCCAGCACCCGCTCATCCTCCAGCCTCTCCCGCTCCCGCTGCTCATCCTTCAGCCGCTGGCTCTCCACGTTGGAACGTTTAATATCAGCATGGATTTGCTTTAGTTGCTCCTGTTTCTGCTCCCAAGCCTGGAAACACCATGCAGGGTTGGAAGCCACTGCTCCCTCCCCCTCCTCACTCAGGGCAGGGAGGCTTTGGGTCCCCTCCCGGGGATGCCACAATGTCCCCAAGGGACCAGAGCTCTGATCCTGCTGGCTGCTGTCCCCACTCCCCGAGCGTGGCTGACCCAGCACTGCCAATCCCTTTCCAGCCAGGTGGAAACCTCCCTGCACCCCATTCCCTGCTCCCACCTTCCGATCCTCCCTCTTCATCTCCTTTAGGCGCTCCAGCTGCCTCAGGCTCTCCTGGTATTTCTCCTCATCTCTCAGCGCCCGCTTCTCTGCGTTCTGCTCCATCTGCTTCACAAGGTCCTGCCTGGCTCTGGGAACACGAGAGCGGAAGGGTTCCCTCTGGCTGCGTCCTGCTCCCCATGGTGGGAATGCTGGCATGGACAGGGCTGGTGTGGTGGAATGGGCCGAATGCCTTCATGGGGAAGAGGCAGCTTCTGCCCACCTCATCATCTCCTGTTTCCTCTGGCGCTCCAGCTCCTCCTGGACCGCCACACCCTTCTCCCACTCCATTTCCATCATCTTGTCCAGGCGCTTCTCCTCCTCCGCCAGTTCCTTGCGGATCATCCGCTTCTCCAGGATTTGCTTGTCCCTGATCATGTTGCACTTGGAATTGAGGAAGAGCTGTAGGGACAAGAGGTGTCTGTGGCTCTGCGCCGCCCTGGGACACAGGGAGCAGGGAGGGCAAGGGAAGCAGAACAGGAGCCCGGGAGCGCGAGGAGCAGGGGAGGCTCAGGCAGTGCCCGGTGACAGCGGGGAGCGCTGGCCCTACCGAGGTCAGTTCCCGCATCTCTTCCTCCTGCTCCAGCCTCATCCTCGTCGCCCACTGCAGCCGCTTCTGCTCCTCCTGCTGCAGCCACTCCTCCACATCTTTCTGACGCTCCCTCTCATTCTGCAGTTCTGCCTTTCTCAGCTCCTCGCTCTGGGCCTTTTCCAGGGCTTCCTGCGGGCACAGGGAGCACTGCCCAGTCCCAGGCACCTTCCCGAGGGCTCCTGGGGCCACACTTCAGGTGCCACATTCCCGGCACGGAGCGGGGACACAACGAGCTCCTGGGACCCTGGCATGGCCATGGGCACCCCTTCCCACACCTCTGGGCAGACAGCCTGTGCCCTTGAAAGGCTGGGAGCACTGGGGACAATTCCTGGGATGCTGCCCAGCTCTCAGTGGAGCCCCAAGCCCTGCAGCTTCCCCTGTGCCCCAAAACATGAGGGAAAGAGGGGGGATCTCCTTGGTGAAGCCACCACCCCTCGAGGTCAGCTGGGGAGCAGGAAAAGGGGGAGCAGGAGGGGAGATGCCTACGAAAGCAGCGTCCTGTCTGGCTTTCAGGGTCTTCAGCCTGTCCCAACGCTCCTCCTCTGTTGGGGATCGAGCTGATTCCTTGATCTTCTCATATTCCTTTTTCCCAATGATGAGACACGGTTGGGGCTTTTCCTGGGGAATGCTGGGGGGCACAGGGAGAGCAGTCAGTGGCACGGAGACCCCAACAGCTCCCTGTGTTCCCTGAGCTGCCTGAGCTGCCCACTCGGCCACCAAATCAGCCCAGAGCAATGCGGGAAGCGCTGGGGAATCTGTGGGGACCCGGCTGTCCCGGTGTGGGGGGAGGCAGGAAGGGAAAGTGTGGTGCAAGTGGCACCAGGCTGGGATGCAGGGGGGCAGGACACACTGCCAGTCCCGCTCCCCCGAGATTTTGGGATGGTGCAGTGACACCCATTCCCGCAAAACCCCTCAGGGCTCAGGCACGGCCTTACACGAGGTTCCGGATCAGGTCCCCGGTGATGATTCTGGTGGTTTTCGGTTTGTAACTGATGGAGGGCAGAGCTCCAGGATGTTTTGACACATCCCGAAGGATCACGATGGGGCTGCTGGAGTCGGTGCCCTGCGGGAAAGGATGATGTGAGGAACCTGAACCCCCCCACACTCGGTGCTTCCCAGACACCGACTGATCCCGGGAGGAGCTCTGGACCCTCTGACTGGATCGGCTGCGGGGCTGTCAGGGGACACGGCTGGAGGGGCTGGGGGTCAGGAGGAGACCGGGATCCTGGCTGGGAAGTCCCGGGGGAAGACCTTGGGACGGACGGACTGGAATCCCGGCGGGGAAAGCCGGGGACGGCGGGCGAGGAGGGATCCCCGGGTGGGGCCCCCGGCACGGAGGGTCCGGGATCCTGTGCCGGCAGTCGCGGCTGCCATCGCGCTGCGAGTGCCGGCGCCGTCACGGGGTGTCGGAGGTGTGACAATGTCCTGGAGCCGACTGTCACAATGCGATGGAACCGACTGTGACAGCGTGCCCGAAGCCACTGTCGCGATGTGTGGGAACCGGCTGTTGCCACTGCCAACAGCTCCTGACACTGGCGGGACAGGGGATGAGAGGGTGGTGCGGAAGCTCCCAGAGTTGGGAAGGTGAAATCCAAGGGATGGCAGAGATGGAATTGCGGCAGCCAAGAGCAGCCAGAGGCTGCGAGAGACACAGCCTCGCAGGCAGCGAGCGCAGGGAGGAAAGAGGGGCACGGGAGGCTCCGGAGATTCCCCTGCAGCTCGTGGGGGTCCCCGGGGAGCAGAGACCACCCTGGAGGAGCCCCCGGTGGAGCAGGGGATGCCTGAAGAGGACTGTGAGCCCCCCATGCTGGAACAGCAGCAGAAACAACCAGTGCTGAACTGCCCCGGACCCCCCAGTCCCGTCTCCCTGCGCCACTGGAAGGAGGAGGGAGAGCCCCGGAAGGAGGGAGGGGTGGTGGGAACGTGTTTTGAAGGGTTTGTTTTACTTCTCCTTAGCCTGCTCGGATTTTGTCAGCAATAAATTCAATTAATATCTTTTATTCCAAGCCTGGTTTGCTCGTGACTGGATTTGATGAGCAATCTCTCCTGGTCCTTATGTCAGCCCAGGAACCCTTCCCTCCATTTTCTCTCCCCGTCCGGCTGCGGAGGGCAGTGAGAGAGCGGCTTTGGTGGGTGCGGGGCATCCGGGCAGCGTCAGCCCACGGCAAGGCAGGAAGGAGGAGGGTCCCGCTCAGGGTGTTGAGCAGATCCTTGTGGGATTTGCCTGAGTTTTGGGGCTCCCTCAGTGCCTTGGGCAGAGGGACAAAATGATCCATTGCTGCATTTCCGGGCTGCTTCCCTCGCAGCTGCCCCTGCAGGGGCGCTTTCCAGCCAGCCCTGCTCTGCAAACCATCAAAGGCCCTCGCTCGCAGAGCCACTGCTTGGGCTCCCCTTGGCTTTTGTGCTTCTCGCAGGCCTGAGCAAACC
Organism: Corvus hawaiiensis; assembly: GCF_020740725.1. Taxonomy (NCBI): domain Eukaryota; kingdom Metazoa; phylum Chordata; class Aves; order Passeriformes; family Corvidae; genus Corvus; species Corvus hawaiiensis. The sequence goes on from NC_063241.1 coordinate 1,542,591, forward strand.
ACAGCCACGCCTTTTCCCCCACACAATTCTCACCTTGCAGCAGCTCTAAAGCTGCGAGAGTCAAAGCCCAGGGGGTGGGGGGGACCCTCAGGTCCTGGCTGCCCCTGGGGCTGGCCAGAGCAGGGCTGGCCAATGCCCATCCCTGCACAGTGGGGCTGTGGCGTGGCCTGGCCCCACACTTGGATGGCCACTGGCTGCACGGAGGAGTTTGGGAGCTGCTTCCTGCCTGGGGCTCCATTCCCAAGCTGCTCTTGCCGCCTCAGATCCTGCAGGGGATGAGTGAGAATGGAGAAGTCTGAAATAGGTTTTCTCCCAAAACCAATAAACCCAAAGTATCCCAACCCCCCAGAGACGGAAACCACGTGGGGGGGGCAGTGGGATCAGGAGAGGGGGGGCAGCCCCACAACAGCTTCAGCCCCCCCCCCCCCACGTTTACGGGGTGGTGTGGTATCAATGTGGTATCTCAGTGGTGTGGTATCAATTTTTGGCCAAATCAGCCATTTGCAGAAGGAAAAAAGCTCCATTTTTCCATGCAGGTGTTGAGGCAGAGGGGGCAGGTTGGTGCTCAGGTGTTGTGGGCAGAGCGGGGCACAGCCAGGAGTGTCCCGAGCGTTTCATCTGCAGGGTCTCATCCATTTCCTGGTTGCCAGCGCTGAGACCCTGCCAGGGCTGGGGGCTTGGGGTGGCTGTGGGAGGTTGTGGTGGGGTCTGTGCCCTCCGCGACTGACACCCAGCCCCTGTCACCCCCACTGGCACCCCGTGGGGCTTCTCACTCACAGAAGGGTGATAGGGGGCTGCAGGATGGGGAAGAGGGGCTGCACCTTGGGGGATCCCAAAGGGGGATTGGGGGCTCCCAGAGTGGAGGGGAGCGTCAAGGGGAAGGGACATAGAAGGGACAGGGCAGCCCCAAATTTGTGCCCTGCAGAGGTCACAGTGCCCAAGAAGGGACAGTGGGAGCCGGCAGGGCCCTTCCAGGCCAGGGGTCCCCAGGATGTGCCACCACTGGGACAGGGACCCCCTACCCCCAGGAATGTGTCCAGAGACTCCCCCAGCACCGCCATCCCCCAGGACAGGACCCCCCTGGCCGGGATGGGGCAGCCCTGGGACAGGATCCCCCCAGGATGTGTCACCCCCAGAACAGGGACACAACCCAGGACAGGACCCCTCTGGATGTGCCCCCCCAGGTCAGAACCCGCCCCCCGTCTGACTCTCAGCACAAACGGCCTCTTCCTTCTGCTGCCCGAGAGAGAAAGTGAAAGTGTTGGGGGGCACAGCCCGACACCCCCATCCCCCACTGCCCCCCCACCCCTCTCTGCGTCCCCGCACCCCCTATTCCCCCTGCACAGGGTCCCCCAACCCGTTCCCTGCTCAGGAGCTCCCCAGGATCACTGAGCCGCACACTGGGGGGTGAGGCAGCGTGGCACAAATGTGAGGAAATGAAGGACAAAAGAGAAATAAAGAGGAAAAAGTGCCAAAGGGTGGGAGGGACACAGAACCAGAGCTACCCAGGACCCCCCTGTGATGCCGCCCCAGGTAATGAGCGCCCCGGGGGGTCCGTGCTGGGCCCTGAGTCACCCCAAAATCTGAGGCACCCGGTGAAGGAGCTGCAACCCACGAGCCCCCCCAGCCACTGCCCATCCCTGTGGCCCCCATTCCCCTGGGAATCCCACCGTGGCAGCCCCATTTCCTGTGTCCCCCTTTTCTTGAAGCCCCATCCTGGGTCTCCTGTTGCCCAGCATCTCCATCCCCTTCCCCCCACCCACTTTGCCCCCCATTCCCTCAGGACCCCCATCCTGAGGACCCCCTGACACATGGGGACCCCCATTCCCCAGACAGCCACTCCCTGTCACTTCCCCACTCTCCCCATTCCCCTGGGACACCCATCCGGAGATGCCCACATGCCCTGAGCCCCCCACTCCTGGGAACACCATGTCCCACCATGTCCCCAGCCTGTCCCCTGCTGTGTCTCCACCCTGCCCCCACCCTGCCACCACCCTGCCCCCACGAAGAGCCACCAACACGTGGGGACGAGACGTGACATCGCTTCCTGCCCGCCACCCAGGGGACAGGTGGCTCCGGCAGCGTGTGACAGCCAGCCCGGGTGGCCGGGGACACCGGGATGGCCGGGAAGTTGGCGCTGCTCCTGTGGGGTGAGTGCCCTGGGCACGGGCCTGACGCCCCGGGGATGGGCCCTGGTGAGGCAGAGAGTGGTGGGGAGGAGGCACAGGGGGGCTGTGGGGTGTTCTGAGGTCCCCAAGGCCCGCAGAGCCCGAGCATGAGGTGACCGGGATCGTCGGGTGGCCATGGGGACAGGAACAGGGGGACGTGAATGGAGGGAGTGGGATGTAGCAAAAGGAACCTTGGGGCTGGGCCAGGTGTGAGGACAGGGCCAGGGGGACAGGGATGCAGGGACAGGGACAAGGGCCAAGCACCATCAGGATGGGCCACGGGGCCAGGTGCCATTGGGATGGGATCATGGGCAGAGGGCCGTGGGGATGTGGCCGTGGGGACAGGTGCTGTGGGGTGGGTGGAGGGGACTTGTCCAAGCATGGGGTGTCCACAGTGTCCCCATGTCCTGCCTCAGCCCAGGGTGACAGAGGTGTCCCTGTCCTCAAGACCTCTGTGCTAAACCGGTGACCCCATGGGGACAGTATAGGGACAGCCCCACACTCTGTGCCCCGGGTGCCGCTGTCCCTGCGGTGCCATCCCCACCCAGCCCTGTCCCTTCTCCCTTCCAGCCCAGACCCTTGGCCTCGCTGGTGAGTCCTCGGGGGGATGCCACGTCCCCGCCCTGCTGTCCCCATCCTGTGCTGGCCCTGGCAGGCTGGTGTCCCCTGTCACCCACAGGCGCCCAGACCACCCAGCTCCTCGTGGAGCCCCCGTGGACGAAGCCGGTGCTGTGGGACCGGGTGACACTGACCTGCCAGGGCTCGGGCACTGCCGCTGCCACCACCTGGTACAAGGACGGGCAGTGCTGGCGGCTGCAGGGACCCGACCGATTCATTGTCACCGAGAGTGGCACCTACCAGTGTGACAGACCCGGCACTGGGCTGAGCCCCCCCGTGAGCATCTCCAATGGTGAGGGGGAATCTTAAATGATCAGGCTGGTCCCCAGTGGGTCTGGGTGGGCTCCACTCCGTGGGTGGCCTCACCTCCTCGGGTGTCGAAAGTCTGTCCCCTGCATACAGGGACGTCCCAGAGCATCCCAGTGCACCCCAGTGCATCCCTGTTTAATGGGATCCTCATGGCGACAACAGTGCCATGGGGTTACCCCTGGTGTTCCTGGGATCATCCCGGGCAATGGAGACGCCCCCCCTGAGGTCCTCGGTGCCATGGGGACCCACCTCAGACCTGTCTCGAGCCCCTCAGTGCGATGGGACCCCCCTGTCCCACAGACCGACTGGTGCTGCAGGTGCCAGCACAGGCGCTGCTGGAGGGGGACAAGGTGACTCTGCGCTGCCGGAACAGGAAGGATACGTCAGTCACTAGGGTGCGATTTTACCAGGACGAGAAGGATCTGGGGAGGACACTCAAGGGGGCAGAGCTGTCCCTGTTGCCCCTGCAGCTGCACCACAGCGGCCGCTACAGCTGCGAGGGCTTGGAGAGCTTCGGGCTGTCACGGTCAGTGCCCGTGACAGTGACAGTGCACGGTGAGCACCCCACAGTGGGAACTCCAATATCCCGACAGCCCCAAACCACTTCCCAGGGACTCGGGGTCACCGCCCCCACCCCGTCTCCTTCCCAGAGCTGTTCCCGGTGCCGGTGCTGGAGGGTCTCCCCGAGCCCACTGAGTGGTCCCCCCTGAATCTCAGCTGCCTCAGCACCCCCAGCCCCCTGCGGCCCCGAGCCCCCCTCCTGCACCTCTTCTACCGGGACGGGCGGTTGGTGGGGGGCCCGCAGGGGTCCCCGCAGCTCCTGCTGCCCGCCGTGGGGGTCTCCCACTCGGGGAATTACAGCTGCCAGGTGCGCTCCGAGCGGGGGCCGTGCGGAAGAGCAGCGCCTGGCTCCGCGTCACGGTGCGCAGTGAGTGCGGGGATGGGCGCGGGGAGCCCCGACAGCCGCCACGGGTCCCCCAGTCCTGCTCAACCCTCTGCGTGCCTCTCTGCCTTCCCAGGTCCTTTCCTGGACCCTCCCTTCACATTCCCTGATCCCTGCATCCCTCACTGTGTCCCCTCACCCCTCCCTAAGAACACCTCTCCCTCATTTAGGTCCCTCCATGGTCCCCAGATCCCATCCATGTCTGGGTCACAAAAATCTTCCCTGTGGTTCTCTGCAATCCTCTCCAGGTCTCCCCTCCCTTAATCACCCATCTCTCCCTGGGGTCGCTTCCAGCCCTTACAAGCCTCCCCCCCCATATCTTGTCCCCCTTCTTCCCCACTGGGATCCCCCCACCCCTCCCTGTTCCTCCCCTGCCCTGAGTCCTTCACTGGTCCCTGGTGTCTCCAATCCCTCCCGGGTGTCCCATTCCCTTTCTGCCTCTCCCGCAGGGGTCCTGCTCTCGGGGGTGTCCGTGTCGGCGCAGCCCCCCGGGGCACAGGTGGCACTGGGGGACCGCCTGGTGCTGAACTGCACGGTGGCCGCGGGGGCAGGTCCCCTGTCCTTCTCCTGGCACCGGGGAGACTCGTGGGCACTTCTGGGCACTGGCCCCCGCCTGGAGCTGCGGCACATTGGGGACAATGACAGCGGCCACTACCAGTGCCGGGCCAGCAACGGGGACAGCGTGGCTGAGAGTGTTCCCCTGAATGTCACCGTCCTGGGTGAGCAGGACCCTCAGGAATGGAGTGACCCCACCCATGACATCCCCATCCCCCCTGGCCAGGTGCCAGCCCCGTCTGTGTCCCCGCAGTGCCCGTGGCCAATGCCACCATCAGCCCCGGTGCCCTGGCACACCCGGTGAGCGCAGGTGACCTCGTGACCCTGCGCTGCTCGGTGCAGGTGGGCTCAGCCCCTGTCACCTTCACCTGGCTGCGCAACGGCCGCGAGGTGGCCCAGGGTCCCCTCCTGGAGCTCGGGGACGTCCATGTGGGACATTCCGGCACCTACCAGTGCGTGGCCACCAACCAGCTGGGACAGGACGGGCACCGCGTGTTCCGGGTGCTCAGCCCCGAGCTGGCACTGACGGTGACACCGCGGGCACACTGGGACACAGGTGGGGTCACTCGGGGTTACTGGAGGGTGCAGAAGCCCCGGCATGGCAGCTGACCCTGATGTGTCCCCCTCTGTCCCCAGCCGTGGCTGTGAACATCGGCAGGAGCCTCCTGTTCCTGGCCCTGCTCCTGGGTGTCATCGGGGGCTGTCACTGGTGGCAGTGCCTGGGTGGGTGACAATGGGGCCAACGGGGCTGCTGGAGTGAGGGGAAGCCCCCAGAGTGGGGGGGCGATGGGGCAGCAGCCACAGCCCCTGAGCTGGAGGAAACGGAGCCCACAGTGACCTCGGCTGGGAGTCCTGGGGGCTTTAGGAGGATTCTGGAGGGTCTTGGTTGGGCTCCAGGGGCAGCCCTGGGTGGCCTTTGAGGAACCTTGGGCTGGTAGTGGGGGCTCCTGGAGGGTTTGGGGAGTTGATGGAGGGCTGTGCAGGGATGTTGAGGGTACATTGTGGGGTCCTGGGGGAGTTTAGGGGTGTCCATTCCTGTTAGGCTTGGGCTTGTGGGGGCTCAGGGGGTCGGGGACACCGGGGGGCTCAGGGGCACTGCAGTGGTGCAGAAGTTATGAGGGATCAGGAGTGCTTGGAGTGTCCAGGGGGGAATCAGGGGTGCGGTGGGAATTGGGGCTCCAGTGGGGATTTGGGGGTCCCATGGGTGGTCGGAGCTGCCGTGATTCCAGGAAGGTCCAGGGGTCTCAGTGTCCCCAAGGTCACCCCCTCCCCTTTTCCTTGCAGCTGCCAGGAAGCCCCAGGACAGGCGAGTGGGGGGACTCCGGCCGTGACTCCCCTTTCCCCCTTCCCCAGACACCCCCTCAAGGCAACTCCTTATCCCCGCAGGGCCCCCCCGGAGGAGGGGGAGCTGCTGGAGCTCCACGGCGTGGGCAGCGAGCGGGCGGGGGGTGAGTACGGGGCTGGGGACAGGGACACGTCCCCCACGGGTGTCACCCCCTCCCAGGTCCCCACAACCGCTGTCTCTGTCAGCGCCCCCACGGGTGTCCCCCAGCCCTGCCCCCCCTCGGCATCCACAAGTGACCAACGCGCAGCTGCCGGGACCCTACGAGGGACAGCAGGACCCCGGTGCCACCTACGAGAGTGTGATGTGACCCTGGGGGGAAATTGGGGATCACTGGGAGGCATCGAGTCCCCCCAGGGGTCCCTCACTGCCCTTCACAGCACCCCAGGGCCTCCCCATTCCCCCTCCCAGTGCCGGGGGTGGGGCACAGGACCCTTTTGCCTCTTCTTGGACCCAAAAGGCAGCGTTTGGATTAAAGCGGGAGAAATGGGGTTGGTTTGTTCAGCTCAGCCTGCTCAGCTCGGGAAGGAGGAGGGTCCCTCTCAGGGTGCTGAGCAGATCCTTGTGGGATTTGCCTGAGTTTTGGGGCTCCCTCAGTGCCTTGGTGCAGAGGGACAAAATGATCCATTGCTGCATTTCCGGGCTGCTTCCCTCGCAGCTGCCCCTGCAGGGGCGCTTTCCAGCCAGCCCTGCTCTGCAAACCATCAAAGGCCCTCGCAGAGCCACTGCTTGGGCTCCCCTTGGCTTTTGTGCTTCTCGCAGCCCTGAGCAAACCACAGCCACGCCTTTTCCCCCACACAATTCTCACCTTGCAGCAGCTCTAAAGCTGCGAGAGTCAAAGCCCAGGGGGCAGGGGGGACCCTGAGGTCCTGGCTGCCCCTGGGGCTGGCCAGAGCAGGGCTGACCAATGCCCATCCCTGCGCAGTGGGGCTGTGGTGTGGCCTGAACCCACACTTGGATGGCCACTGGCTGCACGGAGGAGTTTGGGAGCTGCTTCCTGCCTGGGGCTCCATTCCCAAGCTGCTCTTGCTGGCTCAGATCCTGCAGGGAATGAGTGTGAATGGAGAAGTCTGAAATAGGTTTTCTCCCAAAACCAACAAACCCAAAGTGTCCCAAGCCCCCAGGATGGAAACCACACGAGGGGGCAGTGGGATCAGGAGGGGGGGGGCAGCCCCACAACAGCTTCAGCCCACCCACATTTGCGGTGTCTCAGTTGTGTGGTATCAATTTTTGGCCAAATCAGCCATTTCCAGAAAGAAAAAAGCTCCATCTTTCCATGCGGGTGTTGAGGCAGAGGGGGCAGGTTGGTCCTCAGGTGTTGTGGGCAGAGCGGGGCACAGCCAGGAGTGTCCCGAGCATTTCATCTGCAGGGTCTCATCCATTTCCTGGTTGCCAGCGCTGAGACCCTGCCAGGGCTGGGGGCTTGGGGTGGCTGTGGGAGGTTGTGGCGGGGTCTGTGCCCTCCCCGACTGACACCCACACCCTGTCACCCCCACTGGCACCCCGTGGGGCTTCTCACCCACAGGAGGGTGATAGGGGGCTGCAGGATGGGGAAGAGGGGCTGCACCTTGGGGGATCCCAAAGGGGGACTGGGGGCTCCCAGAGTGGAGGGGAGCGTCAAGGGGAAGGGACATAGAAGGGACAGGGCAGCCCCAAATTTGTGCCCTGCAGAGGTCACAGTGCCAAGCAGGGACAGTGGGAGCCGGCAGGGCCCTTCCAGGCCAGGGGTCCCCAGGATGTGCCACCACTGGGACAGGGACCCCCCCCGCCAGGAATGTGTCCAGAGACTCCCCCAGCACCGCCATCCCCCAGGACAGGACCCCCCTGGCCGGGATGGGGCAGCCCTGGGACAGGATCCCCCCAGGATGTGTCACCCCCACAACAGGGAACCCCCCCCAGACCAGGACCCCTCTGGATGTGCCCCCCCAGGTCAGAACCCACCCCCCCCGTCTGACTCTCAGCACAAACGGCCTCTTCCTTCTGCTGCCCGAGAGAGAAAGTGAAAGTCACCGGACTTTCAGCCGGACACCCCCATCCCCCACTGCCCCTTACCCCTCTCTGTGACCCCGCACCCCTCTTTCCTCCTGCACAGGGTCCCCCCAACCCATTCCCTGCTCAGGAGCTCCCCAGGATCACTGAGCCGCACACTGGGGGGTGAGGCAGCGTGGCACAAACGTGAGGAAATGAAGGACAAAAGAGAAATAAAGAGGAAAAAGCCAAAGGGTGGGGGGGACACAGAACCAGAGCTACCCAGGACCCCCCTGTGATGCCGCCCCAGGTAATGAGCGCCCCGGGGGGTCCGTGCTGGGCCCTGAGTCACCCCAAAATCTGAGGCACCCGGTGAAGGAGCTGCGACCCACGAGCCCCCCCAGGAACTGCCCATCCCTGGGACCCCCATTCCCCTGGGAACCCGACCGTGGCAGCCCCATTCCCTGTGTCCCCCTTTTCTCAGAACCCGATCCTGGGTCTCCTGTTGCCCAGCATCTCCATCCCCTTCCCCCCACCCCCTTTGCCCCCATTCCCTCAGTACACCCATCCTGGGGACCCCCCGACACATAGGGACCCCTATTCCCCAGACAGACACTCCCTGTCACTTCCCCTCTCTCCCCATTCCCCTGGGACACCCATCCTGAGATCTCCACATTCCCTGAGCCCCCCAATCCTGGGAACACCATGTCCCACCATGTCCCCAGCCTGTCCCCTACTCTGTCTACACCCTTCCCCCACCCTGCAACACCCTGCCCCCACGAAGAGCCACCAACACGTGGGGATGAAACGTGACATCGCTTCCTTCCATTTGGTCCCAAGAGACACAACCCAGGGGACAGGTGGCCGCAGCAGCGTGTGACAGCCAGCCCAGGTGGCTGGGGACACCGGGATGGCCAGGAAGGTGGTGCTGCTCCTGTGGGGTGAGTGCCCCGGGCACGGGCCTGACGCCCCGGGGATGGGCCCTGGTGAGGCAGAGAGTGGTGGGGAGGGGGCACAGGAGGGCTGCCTGGTCCCCTGAGGTCCCCAAGGGCAGCAGAGCCCGAGCATGGGCATGGACCCCTTAAATGTGACCGGAGTCGTGGGGTGGCTGTGGGGACAGGGCCAGGGGGACAGGGATAGAGGGAGTGGGATGTAGCAAAAGGAACCTTGGGGCTGGGGCAGCTGTGGGGACAGGGCCAGGGGGACAGGGATGCTGGGACAGGGACAAGGGCCAAGCACCATCAGGATGGGCCACGGGGCCAGGTGCCATTGGGATGGGATCATGGGCAGAGGGCCATGGGGATGTGGCCGTGGGGACAGGTGCAGTGGGGTGGGTGGAGGGGACTTGTCCAAGCATGGGGTGTCCACAGTGTCCCCATGTCCTGCCTCAGCCCCGGGTGACAGAGGTGTCCCTGTCCTCAAGACCTCCGTGCTAAACCGGTGACCCCGTGGGGACAGTTTGGGGACAGCCCCACACTCCGTGCCCCGGGTGCCGCTGTCCCTGTGGTGCCACCCCCACCCAGCCCTGTCCCTTCTCCCTTCCAGCCCAGACCCTCGGCCTCGCTGGTGAGTCCTCGGGGGGATGCCACGTCCCCGCTCCGATGTCCCCATCCCGCGCTGGCCCTGGCAGGCTGGTGTCCCCTGTCACTCGCAGGTGCCCAGACCACCCAGCTCCTCGTGGAGCCCCCCTGGACGCCGCCGGTGCTGTGGGACCGGGTGACACTGACCTGCCAGGGCTTGGGCACCCCTGGTGCCACCACCTGGTACAAGGACGGGCAGCGCTGGCGGCAGAAGGGACCCGACCGATTCCGTGTCACCGACAGTGGCACCTACAAATGTTACAGACCCGGCACCGGGATAAGCCCCCCCGTGAGCGTCTTAAATGGTGAGGGGGGTTGGGTGTCCACAGCCTGGGCCCGCGGAATCCCCGAGGGCTCTCGGTGGGCTCTGCTCCATGGGTCACCCCCCCTTCGTGTGACAAGAGGCCCTCGGTGTCCTGCACACTGGGACATCCCAGAGTATCCCAGTGCAAGCAGACCCTTGTGTTGGCATTGAGGACCCCTGGTGTGACCCAAACGGGGCGTCCCGGTGCCATCGGGACCCCAAGGAGCCCCACGGTGTGACGGGACCCCCCTGTCTCCCAGACTGGCTGGTTCTGCAGGTGCCGGCACGGGCGCTGCTGGAGGGAGACACGGTGACACTGCGCTGCCGGGGCTGGCAGAACAAACCGGTGGCCTCGGTGTCCTTCTACCGGGAGGAGAAACAACTGCAGAGGTTCCGTGATGGGACCGAGCTGTCCCTGTCCCCTCTGCGGCTGCAGGACAGTGGCCGCTACCGCTGCAGGGGCTGGGTGGACTCTGTGCTGTCACGGTGGAAGGAGTCAGCGCCGGTGACAGTGACAGTGCACGGTGAGCACCCCACAGCCGCCACCCTGACACCCCGACACCCCCACACCTCAGCACCCTCACAGACCCTTCACAGCAATCTCGGGGTCACGCTCCCCCTGCTCCATCTCCTTCCCAGAGCTCTTCCCGGTGCCGGTGCTGGAGGGTCCCCCCGAGCCCACTGAGGGGTCCCCCTTGAATCTCAGCTGCCTCAGCCCCCCCAGCCCCCTGCGGCCCCGAGCCCCCCTCCTGCACCTCTTCTACCGGGACGGGCGGTTGGTGGGGGGCCCGCAGGGGTCCCCGCAGCTCCTGCTGCCCGCCGTGGGGGTCTCCCACTCGGGGAATTACAGCTGCCAGGTGCGCTCCGAGCGGGGGGCCGTGCGGAAGAGCAGCGCCCGGCTCTGCGTCACGGTGCGCAGTGAGTGCGGGGATGAGTGCGGGGAGTCCCGACAGCCGCCACGGGTCCCCCAGTCCTGCCTGGGAACACCCAGCTCTTCCTGACCCCTGCCCAGTGTCCTCCCATCCCTTCCCACTTCCTTCCTTAGGTCCCACCATCCCCTTCTGGGTCCCCACCCGGCCCTGGAGTCCCCCCCATCCCTCTCCAGGTGTCCCCTCCCTAAACCCCCCATCCTTCCTTGGGGTCCCTTCCCACCCTTTCCAAGCTGTTCCCAGGCTCCCTGCCCCGTCTTCCTCAGAGGGGTCCCCTCGTCCCTCCCCCACCCTCCCCGTGTCCTTCACTGTCCCCTGGTGTCCCCCTCCCGCAGGGGTCCCGCTCTCGGGGGTGTCCGTGTCGGCGCAGGCCCCCGGGGGACAGGTGGCACTGGGGGACCGCCTGGTGCTGAGCTGCGCGGTGGCCGCGGGGACAGGTGTCCTGTCCTTCTCCTGGCACCGGGGGGACTCGTGGGCACTTCTGGGCACTGGCCCCCGCCTGGAGCTGCGCCATGTTGGAGACAATGACAGCGGCCTCTACCAGTGCAGGGCCAGCAATGGGGACAGCGTGGCCGAGAGTGCCCCCCTGAATGTCACAGTCCTGGGTGAGCAGGACCCTCAGAAATGGGGTGACCCCATCCATGATAAACCCCATCATGCCCATCCCACTTTGATCCCGCCGTTCCCATCCCCCCATGCCAGGTGCCAGCCCCATCTGTGTCCCCCCACAGTGCCCGTGGCCAATGCCACCATCAGCCCCAGTGCCCTGGCACAGCCGGTGCGCGCAGGTGACCCCGTGACCCTGTGCTGCTCAGTGCAGGTGGGCTCAGCCCCTGTCACCTTCACCTGGCTGCGCAACGGCCGCGAGGTGGCCCGGGGTCCCCTCCTGGAGCTCGGGGACGTCCATGTGGGACATTCCGGCACCTACCAGTGCGTGGCCACCAACCAGCTGGGACAGGACGGGCACCGCGTGTTCCGGGCGCTCAGCCCTGAGCTGGAACTGATGGTGACACCGCGGGGACACTGGGACACAGGTGGGGTCATCGGGAGTCAATGAGATTGCAGCATCCCCAGAGTGACAGGTGACCCTGATGTGTCCCCCTCTGTCCCCAGCAGTGGCCGCAGCAGTTGCTGGGTCCCTCCTGTTCCTGCTCCTGCTTGTGGGTGTCATTGTTGGCTGTCACCGGTGGCACCGCCTGGGTGGGTGACAGTGGGGCCGATGGGGGCCTTGGGGAGCTGGGAGGCCACCGAGAATGTGGGGGTGATGGGGCAGCACCCACAGCCCCTTATTTGGGCAGTGCTGAGCCCCCAGTGACCTTTGCTCGAGGTCCTCGAGGATTAGGGGTGGTGTTGGAGGGTGGTGCAGGGATGCTGGGGGTTCTTTCAGGAATCCTGGGGCAGTTTGGAGGGTGCCCATCCCTGCCAGCCTTGGGGCTCTGTGGGCATCAGGACATGGGGCTCTGGTGTGGTTCAGGGGGTTCTGGGGGTCTCCAGGAATGCTGGGGGTTCCTGGGGGAAGGTGAGAGCCCTGTGGGAGTTGAGCATTCCCGAGGGTGGTCAGGGCCTTGGAGACCCCACAGTCACCCCCACCCTTTTCCTTTGCAGCCTCCAGGAAGCACCAGGAAAGGTGAGTGGGGGGCTCCAGCCATGACCCCCCCTTTTACCCAGTCCCCAAGACCTTCCATCCCCTCTCACACATCCCCCCATCCCTGCAGGGCTCCCCAGGAGCCCCCGGAACCCCCGGAGGAGGGGGAGGTGCTGTACACCCACGTCACAATGACAAAGCGGACGCAGGGTGAGTCCGGGGTGGGACACACACAGAGACACGTCACCCACGGGGGGTGTCACACAGATGCCACAGCCAGGGTCTCCTGCAGGGCCCACCCGCACCGCTCCACCCCAGGATACCCAAGTGACCTACGCGGAGCTGCCGGGACCCCACGGGCGCCCGCGGACACCCAGTGACATCTATGGGAATGTGCTGGGACACTGAGGGCGCTGGGGGACACTGGAGGATCGGACTGACTTCTGTTGGGCCCAAAATGCAGCTTTTTGCTGAAACTGGGAGAAATGGTGTTTCTTTGTTCAGCTCTATCTGGCTTTAGGAATGGGATTCTCCAATTCTTTGCTTCTACTAAAAACTTTCTCTCCCCGTCTGGCTGTGGAGGGCAGTGAGAGAGCGGCTTTGGTGGGTGCGGGGCATGCGGGCAGCGTCAGCCCATGGCAAGGCAGGAAGGAGGAGGGTCCCGCTCAGGGTGCTGAGCAGATCCTTGTGGGATTTGCCTGAGTTTTGGGGCTCCCTCAGTGCCTTGGGCAGAGGGACAAAATGATCCATTGCTGCATTTCCGGGCTGCTTCCCTCGCAGCTGCCCCTGCAGGGGCGCTTTCCAGCCAGCCCTGCTCTGCAAACCATCAAAGGCCCTCGCAGAGCCACTGCTTGGGCTCCCCTTGGCTTTTGTGCTTCTCGCAGCCCTGAGCAAACCACAGCCACTCCTATTCCCCCACACAATTCTCACCTTGCAGCAGCTCTAAAGCTGTGAGAGTCAAAGCCCAGGGGGCAGGGGGGACCCTGAGGTCGTGGCTGAGGCAGCTGGCGGCAGAGCAGAGCTGCACCTAGCTGAAAAACGTCCTGGAGCAGGGCGTGGGGGTGTTGTTGCTCGGGGGCCCAGCCAAGACTTTGGTGCAAGGCCAGGCAGAAGCAACGCAGCTGAGAGCAGAGGCGGCAGCGTGCGGGGAGCTGAGTGGTGCAGCACGGCCCGGCCCGCGTGGCCCAAACTGCAGTCCCTGGGAAGAGCGCGCAGGCACGAGCAGCCCTGATGGCTCCAACACAGGAGCGAGTGAAAACGAAAGTGAAACCAGGAACGTAGCGAGACAGGAAACAGCAGCCACTCGGAAAAAGGAAAAAATCACCATAGCTAAGGTTTTAGGAACAGTAAAATGGTATCATGTTAAACAAAATTATGGTTTTATAACAAGATGTGACAACCAAGATGACATATTTGTTCATAGAACTGCTATTAAAAAGAATAACCCTGAAAAACACATCGCAAGCTTGGGAGATGGAGAGGTGGTGGAATTCAAAATTGTGCAAGGTAGAAAAGGGTTAGAAGCATCGCAGGTCACTGGGCCTGATGGTGTTTCTGTAAAAGGCAGTAGATATGCTAAAAATCGTAGTCGTGTTAGACAATATCTCCATTGTAGGCCCCCCTACAGTGTCACTTTTCTAATCCCACCTTTCCCCTTTACCCTATATCCTATTACCCCCAGTGTATTCCCAATCCGTTTTTTCACCCATAGTTTCCCTCACAAAACCATACCTTTGCCAATTGTTTCCCCAAAAATCCCTTTCCAATGCCGAGTGGGGGATGAAAAGGGAGAGGGAAGAAATTAACTAGTGTTGTTTAGAGTTCCAACAGGAACTCAAATGGAAGAAACCCTCTCCTGCCTCAATTTCCCCACAAAGCATGCCTGGAGAGTCCTATCTCCCTTCTGTCAGCCTTAAGATGTTCCAGAGAATCTGTTTGGACATTTGAACACTCAGGAGGGTGGCTTGTTTGGTTTTGAAAAGGTTCTTGTTCTGTTTATCCAGTTGTTTTCAATGTTAAGTTTTAAATCTCTTTTTATTAAAAATAAACGCGTGAAATGTTGGGGTCCTTCCCCCCTGCCATGTGGTCCTGGGAGAGGGGCCCTGGGTGGGAGGCAGGGGGTTTCTCTGTCCCTGGTCAGCCTCATTCCCCATTGGTTGTTTTGTGTTCCCCTGCGTGGGCAAGGACCCTCGGGTCCCGTGACTGTAACAGTTCCTCGGCAGAGCCCGGCCATGAGGCTGGAGTAATGGACATCTCTCTGAAACATCTATCAAGAATCGGTCCATAGATATTTTTTTTCCACAGGCCTCGTTGTCTGATACACGTGTTGCAGTATCCGCACTGTAACACACCCCCACACCTCCTTCAGGGTCTCAGTGCTGGGAACCAGGCTGGAACGCTCGTGACCGTCCCCTCCTCTGCCCACAACACCCGAGGACCATTCTGCCCTCTTTGTTGAAGCACTGTGAAACCTGCAGGTATTTTCCCCTGGAAATGGCTGATTTAGCCCCAGTTTGATACCGCAGGGCTGGGACCCTGTAAATCCGGAGGGACTGAAGCTGTTGTGGGGCTGCGCCCCCCCTCTCCTGATCCCCACATTCCCCCCCCCCCCCCCCCCGCCATGGGGTTTCTGTCCTGGGGGATTGGGACACTTTGGGTTTATTGGTTTTGGGAGAAAACCTATTCCAGACTTCTCCATTCTCATTCATCCCCTGCAGGATCTGAGCCAGTAAGAGCAGCTTGGGAATGGAGCCCCAGGCAGGAAGCAGCTCCCAAACTCCTCCGTGCAGCCAGTGGCCATCCAAGTGTGGGGCCAGGCCACGCCACAGCCCCACTGTGCAGGGATGGGCATTGGCCAGCCCTGCTCTGGCCAGCCCCAGGGGCAACTAGGACCTGAGGGTCCCCCCTGCCCCCTGGGCTTTGACTCTGGCAGCTTTAGAGCTGCTGCAAGGTGAGAATTGTGTGGGGGAAAAGGCGTGGCTGTGGTTTGCTCAGGCCTTCGAGAAGCACAAAAGCCAAGGGGAGCCCAAGCAGTGGCTCTGCGAGGGCCTTTGATGGTTTGCAGAGCAGGGCTGGCTGGAAAGCGCCCCTGCAGGGGCAGCTGTGAGGGAAGCAGCCCGAAAATGCAGCAATGGATCATTTTGTCCCTCTGCCCAAGGCACTGAGGGAGCCCCAAAACTCAGGCAAATCCCACAAGGATCTGCTCAGCACCCTGAGAGGGACCCTCCTCCTTCCTGGCTCAAACCTGCTGCCCTTTGGAAGCTCCTGGAAAGAATGTTTGGATTCTGGCTGCAGCCGACAGACATGAGGGAGAAGTGTGGAAATATCGAGCCGTGGCTCCACACGTGGATCTGGGGAACGGGGGGTGGGAGCAGGAGCAGGGAGTTCCCAGGCAGGGGAATTCAGAGGAGGATGGAGTGGATTTACCAGGGAATCTGACCGTGAGGGACACACGGGCATTTCCACAGCTTCCTGTGCAGTGCTCCCAGGATGGACAGAGTTGTTCCCTTTTGGCAGCAGAACCCATGGGAAGAAAATCAAGTCTCAGGGTGGCAATGAGAAAAATGGGAAGAGTTCCTAAATATGGCCCCAGAAAAGCCATCCTTGTGGGTTGGGTTGTTGCCCAGCAGACAGAGAACAATCCCATGCACCTGTTGGACACTCAGGGAGATTTCCCACTCCGTGTTATCCACAGGCAAACACGGCTGTGGGATGCACCAATGGGCTCCTAAAAGAAACCAAAAAGTCTCATTTCTTTGTGATTTGTTTGGGTTTTTATTGTGAGAGACCTGTTGGGAGACTAACGATTAAAAGGATTCTGTAAACCAGAGCATTTTGTAAGAGTGTCGGTTTGATTTTGGCTGAGTTGATTTTTGTTTATTGGGAAAAAACTGGTGTGGGAAAAGCTTTGTGCCTTTATCCTATGGATGTAGGATTTTGTCTCAACGCATTGGGAATGAGGGGAATTCAACCAAATTTAGCCTGGGAGTTATCATTGTCAGGGGCAGGTTGTGACAGGGAATGTTTGAATTTGGGGCACCCGGGAGGTCACAGTGCCCCAGCGGGACTGCTCAGGGCCCCCCGGGAGAGGGGTCCCCAGGATGTGCCACCTCTGGGGCAGGAATCCCCAGGACGTGGCACCCCAAGAACGAGGACCTGCCTGGGACAAGACCCAGGTGTCACCACAGCAGAGGAGCCCTTTTCCCCCCAGGACAGGACCCCTCTGGATGTGCCCCCCCAGGTCAGAACCCGCCCCCCGTCTGGCTCTCAGCACAAACGGCCTCTTCCTTCTGCTGCCCGAGAGAGAAAGTGAAAGTGTTGGGGGGCACAGCCGGACACCCCCATCCCCTACTGCCCCCCCACCCCTCTCTGCACCCCCGCATCCCCTATTCCCCCTGCACAGGGTCCCCCAACCCATTCCCTTCTCAGGAGCTCCCCAGGATCACTGAGCCGCACACTGGGGGGTGAGGTAGCGTGGCACAAACGTGAGGAAATGAAGGACAAAAGAGAAATAAAGAGGAAAAAGCCAAAGGGTGGGGGGGACACAGAACCAGAGCTACCCAGGACCCCCCTGTGATGCTGCCCCAGGTAATGAGCGCCCCGGGGTGGCCATGCTGGGCCCTGAGTCACCCCAAAATCTGAGGCACCCGGTGAAGGAGCTGCAACCCACGAGCCCCCCCAGCCACTGCTCATCCTTGGGACCCCCATTCCCCTGAGAACCCGACCGTGGGAGCCTCATTCCCTGTGTCCCCCTTTTCTAGGAACCCCATCCTGGGTCTCCTGTTGCCCAGCATCTCCATCCCCTTCCCCTCAACCCCTTTGCCCCCCATTCCCTCAGGACCCCCATCCTGAGGACCCCCCGACACATGGGGACCCCCATTCCCCAGACAGACACTCCCTGTCACTTCCCCTCTCTCCCCATTCCCCTGGGACACCCATCCTGACATCCCCACATCCCCTGAGCCCCGCACTCCTGGGAACACCATGTCCCACCATGTCCCCAGCCTGTCCCCTGCTGCGTCTCCACCCTGCAACACCCTGCCCCCACCAAGGGCCACCAACATGTGGGGACAAGACGTGACCTCGCTTCCTGCCCGCCACCCAGGGGACAGGTGGCCCCGGCAGCATGTGACAGCCAGACCGGGTGGCCAGGGACACCGGCATGGCCGGGAAGGTGGCGCTGCTCCTGTGGGGTGAGTGCCCCGGGCATGGGCCTGACGCCCCGGGGATGGGCCCTGGTGAGGCAGAGAGCAGTGGGGAGGGGGCACAGGAGGGCTGCCTGGTCCCCTGAGGTCCCCAAGGGCAGCAGAGCCCGAGCATGGGCATGGACCCCTTAATGTGACCGGAGTCGTGGGGTGGCTGTGGGGACAGGGCCAGGGGGACAGGGATGGAGGGAGTGGGATGTAGCAAAAGGAACCTTGGGGCTGGGGCAGCTGTGGGGACAGGGCCAGGGGGACAGGGATGCTGGGACAGGGACAAGGGCCAAGCACCATCAGGATGGGCCACAGGGCCAGGTGCCATTGGGATGGGATCATGGGCAGAGGGCCGTGGGGATGTGGCCGTGGGGACAGGTGCTGTGGGGTGGGTGGAGGTGACTTGTCCAAGCATGGGGTGTCCACAGTGTCCCCATGTCCTGCCTCAGCCCCGGGTGACAGAGGTGTCCCTGTCCTCAAGACCTCCATGCTAAACCGGTGACCCCGTGGGGACAGTCTGGGGACAGCCCCACACTCTGTGCCCCGGGTGCCGCTGTCCTTGCGGTGCCACCCCCACCCAGCCCTGTTCCTTCTCCCTTCCAGCCCAGACCCTCGGCCTCGCTGGTGAGTCCTCAGGGGGATGCCCCATCTCCGCTCTGCTGTCCCCATCCCGCGCTGGCCCTGGCAGGCTGGTGTCCCCTGTCACCCGCAGGCGCCCAGACCACCCAGCTCCTCGTGCAGCCCCCCTGGACACCGCCGGTGCTGTGGGACCGGGTGACACTGACCTGCCAGGGCTCGGGCACTGCCGCTGCCACCACCTGGTACAAGGACGGGCAGCACTGGCAGCTGCAGGGACCCGACCG
Organism: Corvus hawaiiensis; assembly: GCF_020740725.1. Classification (NCBI taxonomy): domain Eukaryota; kingdom Metazoa; phylum Chordata; class Aves; order Passeriformes; family Corvidae; genus Corvus; species Corvus hawaiiensis. Next base: position 1,560,947 of record NC_063241.1, read on the forward strand.
ATTCCGTGTCACCGAGAGTGGCACCTACCAGTGTGACAGACCCAGCACCGGGCGCAGTCCCCCCATGAGCGTCTCCAATGGTGAGGGGGAATCTTAAATGATCAGGGTGGTCCCCAGTGGGTCTGGGTGGGCTCCACTCTGTGGGTGGCCTCACCTCCTCGAGTGTCGAAAGTCTGTCCCCTGCATACCGGGACGTCCCAGTGCCTCCCAGTGCGTCCCAGTGCACCCCACTGCATCCCAGTGTAATGGGATCCTCATGGCAACAACAGTACCATGAGGTTACCCCTGCTGTTCCTGGGATCATCCCGGGCAATGGAGACGCCCCCCCTGAGGTCCCCGCTGCTGTGGGGACTCACCTCGGACCTGTCTCGAGCCCCTCAGTGTGATGGGACCCTCCTGTCCCACAGACCGGCTGGTGCTTCAGGTGCCGGCGCAGGCACTGCTGGAGGGGGACACGGTGACACTGCGCTGCCGGAACAGGAAGGATACGTCAGTCACCGGGGTGCGATTTTACCAGGACGAGAAGGATTTGGAAGGGCCACTCAAGGGGGCAGAGCTGTCCCTGTCTCCCCTGCAGCTGCACCACAGCGGCTGCTACCGCTGCGAGGGCTTGGAGGGCTTCAGGCTGTCACGGTCAGTGCCGGTGACAGTGACAGTGCACGGTGAGCACCCCACAGCGGGAACTCCAATATCCCGACAGCCCCAAACCACTTCCCAGGGACTCGGGGTCACTGTCCCCCCTCCCATCTGCTTCCCAGAGCTCTTCTCGGTGCCGGTGCTGGAGGGTCCCCCCGAGCCCGCCGAGGGGTCCCCCCTGAATCTCAGCTGCCTCAGCACCCCCAGCCCCCTGCGGCCCCGAGTCCCCCTCCTGCACCTCTTCTACCGGGACGGGCGGTTGGTGGGGGGCCCGCAGGGGTCCCCGCAGCTCCTGCTGCCCGCCGTGGGGGTCTCCCACTCGGAGAATTACAGCTGCCAGGTGCGCTCCGAGCGGGGGGCCGTGCGGAAGAGCAGCGCCTGGCTCTGCGTCACGGTGCGCAGTGAGTGCGGGGATGGGCGCGGGGAGCCCCGACAGCCGCCACGGGTCCCCCAGTCCTGCTCAACCCTCTGCGTGCCTCTCTGCCTTCCCAGGTCCTTTCCTGGACCCTCCCTTCACATTCCCTGATCCCTGCATCCCTCACTGAGTCCCCTCACCCCTCCCTAAGAACACCTCTCCCTCTCTTAGGTCCCTCCATGGTCCACAGGTCCCATCCATGTCTGGCTCCACAAAACCTTCCCTGTGGTTCCCTGCAATCTTCTCCAGGTCTCCCCTCCCTTAATCACCCATCTCTCCCTGGGGTCGCTTCCAGCCCTTACAAGCCTCCCTCCCATATCTTGTCCTCCTTCTTCATCACTGGGATCCCCCCACCCCTCCCTGATACTCCCCTTCCCTGAGTCCTTCACTGGTCCCTGATGTCTCCAATCCCTCCCAGGTGCCCCATTCCCTTTCTGCCCTTCCTGCAGGGGTCCCGCTCTCGGGGGTGTCCGTGTCGGCGCAGCCCCCCGGGGCACAGGTGGCACTGGGGGACCGCCTGGTGCTGAGCTGCGCAGTGGCCTCGGGGACAGGTCCCCTGTCCTTCTCCTGGCACCGGGGGGACTCGTGGGCACTGCTGGGCACTGGCCCCCACCTGGAGCTGCGCCACGTTGGGGACGATGACAGCGGCCACTACCAGTGCAGGGCCAGCAACGGGCACAGTGTGGCTGAGAGTGTCCCCCTGAATGTCACCGTCCTGGGTGAGCGGGATTCTCAGGAATGGGGAGACCCCACCCATGACATCCCCATCCCCCCATGCCAGATGCCAGCCCCGTCTGTGTCTCCGCAGTGCCCGTGGCCAATGCCACCATCAGCCCCGGTGCCCTGGCACAGCCGGTGCGCGCAGGTGACCCCGTGACCCTGCGCTGCTCGGTGCAGGTGGGCTCAGCCCCTGTCACCTTCACCTGGCTGCGCAACGGCCGCGAGGTGGCCCAGGGTCCCCTCCTGGAGCTCGGGGACGTCCATGTGGGACATTCCGGCACCTACCAGTGCGTGGCCACCAACCAGCTGGGACAGGATGGGTACCGCGTGTTCCGGGTGCTCAGCCCTGAGCTGGCACTGACGGTGACACGGCGGGGACACTGGGACACAGGTGGGCTCACTCGGGGTTGCTGGAGGGTGCAGAAGCCCCGGCATGGCAGCTGCCCCTGATGTGGCCCCCTCTGTCCCCAGCAGTGGCTGTGAACATCGGCAGGAGCCTCCTGTTCCTGGCCCTGCTCCTGGGTGTCATCGGGGGCTGTCACTGGTGGCACCGCCTGGGTGGGTGACAATGGGGCCAACGGGGGTGCTGGAGTGAGGGGAAGCCCCCAGAGTGGGGGGGCGATGGGGCAGCAGCCACAGCCCCTGAGCTGGGGGAAACGGAGCCCACAGTGACCTCGGCTGGGGGTCCTGGGGGCTTGAGGAGGATTCTGGAGGGTCTTGGTTGGGCTCCAGGGGCAGCCCTGGGTGGGCTTTGAGGAACATTGAGCTGGCAGAGGGAGCTCCTGGAGGGTTTGGGGAGTTGATGGAGGGCTGTGCAGGGATGTTGAGGGTACATTGTGGGGTCCTGGGGGAGTTTAGGGGTGCCCATCCCTGTTGGGCTTGGGGTTGTGGGGGCTCAGGGGGTCCGGGGCACCGGGGGGCTCAGGGGCACTGCAGTGGTGCAGAAGTTCTGAGGGATCAGGAGTGCTTGGAGTGTCCAGGGGGGAATCAGTGGTGCAATGGGAATCGGGGCTCCAGTGGGGTTTTGGGGGTCCCATGGGTGGTCGGAGCTGCCGCGATTCCAGGAAGGTCCAGGGGTCTCGGGGTCCCCAAGGTCACCCCCTCCCCTTTTCCTTGCAGCTGCCAGGAAGCCCCAGGACAGGCGAGTGGGGGGGCTCCGGCCGTGACTCCCCTTTCCCCCTTCCCCAGACACCCCCTCAGGCCCCCCCTTATCCCAGCAGGGCCCCCCGGAGGAGGGGGAGCTGCTGGAGCCCCACGACGTGGGCAGCGAGAGGGCGGGGGGTGAGTACGGGGCTGGGGACAGGGACACGTCCCCCACGGGTGTCACCCCCTCCCGGGTCCCCACAACCGCTCTCTCTGTCAGTGCCCCCACGGGTGCCCCCCGGCCCTGCCCCCCCTCGGCATCCACAAGTGACCAACGCGGAGCTGCCGGGACCCTACGAGGGACAGCAGGACCCCGGTGCCACCTACGAGAGTGTGATGTGACCCTGGGGGGAAATTGGGGATCACTGGGAGGCATCGAGTCCCCCCAGGGGTCCCTCACTGCCCTTCACAGCACCCCAGGGCCTCCCCATTCCCCCTCCCAGTGCCGGGGGTGGGGCACAGGACCCTTTTGCCTCTTCTTGGACCCAAAAGGCAGCGTTTGGATTAAAGCGGGAGAAATGGGGTTGGTTTGTTCAGCTCTGCCTGCTCAGCTCGGGAAGGAGGAGGGTCCCGCTCAGGGTGCTGAGCAGATCCTTGTGGGATTTGCCTGAGTTTTGGGGCTCCCTCAGTGCCTTGGGCAGAGGGACAAAATGATCCATTGCTGCATTTCCGGGCTGCTTCCCTCGCAGCTGCCCCTGCAGGGGCACTTTCCAGCCAGCCCTGCTCTGCAAACCATCAAAGGCCCTCGCAGAGCCACTGCTTGGGCTCCCCTTGGCTTTTGTGCTTCTCACAGGCCTGAGCAAACCACAGCCACGCCTTTTCCCCCACACAATTCTCACCTTGCAGCAGCTCTAAAGCTGCAAGAGTCAAAGCCCAGGGGGCAGGGAGGACCCTCAGGTCGTGGCTGCCCCTGGGGCTGGCCAGAGCAGGGCTGGCCAATGCCCATCCCTGCGCAGTGGGGCTGTGGCGTGGCCTGGCCCCACCCTTGGATGGCCACTGGCTGCACGGAGGAGTTTGGGAGCTGCTTCCTGCCTGGGGCTCCATTCCCAAGCTGCTCTTGCCAGCTCAGATCCTGCAGGGGATGAGTGAGAATGGTGAAGTCTGGAATAGGTTTTCTCCCAAAACCAATAAACCCAAAGTGTCCCAACCCCCCAGGACGGAAACCTCGTGTGGGGGTAGTGGGATCAGGAGGGGGGGGGGGGGCAGCCCCACAACAGCTTCAGCCCCCCCCCATTTGTGGTGTCTCAGTGGTGTGGTATCAATTTTTGGCCAAATCAGCCATTTGCAGAAGGAAAAAAGCTCCATTTTTCCATGCGGGTGTTGAGGCAGAGGGGGCAGGTTGGTGCTCAGGCGTTGTGGGCAGAGCGGGGCACAGCCAGGAGTGTCCCGAGCGTTTCATCTGCAGGGTCTCATCCATTTCCTGGTTGCCAGCGCTGAGACCCTGCCAGGGCTGGGGGCTTGGGGTGGCTGTGGGAGGTTGTGGCGGGATCTGTGCCCTCCCCGACTGACACCCACACCCTGTCACCCCCACTGGCACCCCGTGGGGCTTCTCTCCCACAGAAGGGTCACAGGGGGCTGCAGGATGGGGAAGAGGGGCTGCACCTTGGGGGATCCCAAAGGGGGACTGGGGGCTCCCAGAGTGGAGGGGAGCGTCAAGGGGAAGGGACATAGAAGGGACAGGGCACCCTCAAATTTGTGCCCTGCAGAGGTCACAGTGCCCAAGAAGGGACAGTGGGAGCCAGCAGGGCCCTTCCAGGACAGGGGTCCCCAGGATGTGCCACCACTGGGTAAGAGACCCCCCCCCCCCAGGAATGTGTCCAGACACCCCCCCCAGCACCGCCATCCCCTAGGACAGGACCCCACGGCCGGCCAGGATGGGGCAGCCCTGGGAGCAGGATCCCCCCTGGACGTGTCAACCCCAGAACAGGGACCCCCCAGGACAGGACCCCTCTGGATGTGCCCCCCCAGGTCAGAACCCATCCCCTGTCTGACTCTCAGCACAAACGGCCTCTTCCTTCTGCTGCCCGAGAGAGAAAGTGAAAGTGTTGGGGGGCACAGCCCAACACCCCCATCCCCCACTGCCCCCCACCCCTCTCTGTGCCCCCGCACCCCCTATTCCCCCTGCACAGGGTCCCCCCAACCTGTTCCCTGCTCAGGAGCTCCCCAGGATCACTGAGCCGCACACTGGGGGGTGAGGCAGCGTGGCACAAACGTGAGGAAATGAAGGACAAAAGAGAAATCAAGAGGAAAAAGCCAAAGGGTGGGGGGGACACAGAACCGGAGCTACCCAGGACCCCCCTGTGATGCCGCCCCAGGTAATGAGCGCCCCGGGGTGGCTGTGCTGGGCCCTGAGTCACCCCAAAATCTGAGGCACCCGGTGAAGGAGCTGCGACCCACGAGCCCCCCCAGCCACTGCTCATCCCTGGGACCCCCATTCCCCTGGGAACCCGACCGTGGCAGCCCCATTCCCTGTGTCCCCCTTTTCTTGAAGCCCCATCCTGGGTCTCCTGTTGCCCAGCATCTCTGTCCCCTACCCCCCACCCCCTTTGCCCCCCATTCCCTCAGTACACCCATCCTGGGGACCCGCCGACACATGGGGACCCCCATTCCCCCAGACAGACACTCCCTGTCACTTCCCCACTCTCCCCATTCCCCTGGGACACCCATCCTGAGATCCCCACATGCCCTGAGCCCCCCAATCCTGGGAACACCATGTCCCACCATGTCCCCAGCCTGTCCCCTGCTGTGTCTCCACCCTGCCCCCACCCTGCAACACCCTGCCCCCACGAAGAGCCACCAGCACCGTGACATCGCTTCCTTCCATTTGGTCCCAAGAGCCACAACGCAGGGGACAGGTGGCCCCGGCAGCGTGTGACAGCCAGCCCGGGTGACCGAGGACACTGGGATGGCCAGGAAGGTGGCACTGCTCCTGTGGGGTGAGTGCCCCGGGCACGGGCCTGACGCCCCGGGGATGGGCCCTGGTGAGGCAGAGAGCGGTGGGGAGGGGGCAGAGGGGGCTGCAGGGTGCCCTGAGGTCCCCAGGGTCAGCAGAGCCCGAGCATGGGCATGGAGCCCTTAAATGTGACCGGAGTAATGAGGGAGCTGTGGGGACTGGAATAGGGGGGGACAGGAATGGAGGGAGTGGGATGTAGCAAAAGGAACCTTGGGGCTGGGCCAGGTGTGAGGACAGGGCCAGGGGGACAGGGATGCAGGTACAGGGACAAGGGCCAGGCACCATCAGGATGGGCCACAGGGCCAGGTGCCATTGGGATGGGATCATGGGCAGAGGGCCGTGGGGATGTGGCCATGGGGACAGGTGCTGTGGGGTGGGTGGAGGTGACTTGTCCAAGCATGGGGTGTCCACAGTGTCCCCATGTCCTGCCTCAGCCCAGGGTGACAGAGATGTCCCTGTCCTCAAGACCTCCGTGCTAAACCGGTGACCCCGTGGGGACAGTTTGGGGACAGCCCCACACTCCGTGCCCCGGGTGCCGCTGTCCCCGCGGTGCCACCCCCACCCAGCCCTGTCCCTTCTCCCTTCCAGCCCAGACCCTCGGCCTCGCTGGTGAGTCCTCGGGGGGATGCCACATCCCTGCCCTGCTGTCCCCATCCTGCACTGGCCCTGGCAGGCTGGTGTCCCCTGTCACCCGCAGGCACCCAGACCACCCAGCTCCTCGTGGAGCCCCCCTGGACGCTGCCGGTGCTGTGGGACCGGGTGACACTGACCTGCCAGGGCTCGGGCACCGCCGCTGCCATCACCTGGTACAAGGACGGGCAGCGCTGGTGGCTGCAGGGACCCGACCGATTCCGTGTCACCGACAGTGGCACCTACAAATGTTACAGACCCGGCACCGGGATGAGCCCCCCCGTCAGCGTCTTAAATGGTGAGGGGGGTTTGGTGTCCACAGCCTGGGCCCGCGGAATCCCCGAGGGCTCTGGGTGGGCTCTGCTCCATGGGTCACCCCCCCTTCGTGTGACGAGAGGCCCTCGGTGTCCTGCACACGGGGACATCCCAGAGTATCCCAGTGCAAGCAGACCCTCGTGTTGGCACTGAGGACCCCTGGTGTGATGCAAACGGGGCGTCCCGGTGCCATCGGGACCCCACGGATCCCCACGGTGTGACGGGACCCCCCTGTCTCCCAGACTGGCTGGTGCTGCAGGTGCCGGTGCAGGCGCTGCTGGAGGGGGACACGGTGACACTGCGCTGCCAGGGGTGGCAGAACAAACCGGTGGCCTCGGTGTCCTTCTACCGTGAGGAGAAACAACTGCAGAGGTTCCGCGATGGGACTGAGCTGTCCCTGTCCCCTCTGCGGCTGCACCACAGCGGCCGCTACCGCTGCAGGGGCTGGGTGGACTCTGTGCTGTCACGGTGGAAGGAGTCAGCACCGGTGACAGTGAAGGTGCATGGTGAGCACCCCACAGCCGCCACCCTGACACCCCCACACCCCCACACCTCAGCACCCCCACAGCCCCTTCACAGCAGGCTCGGAGTCACATTTCCCCCACCCTGTCTCCTTCCCAGAGCTGTTCCCGGTGCCGGTGCTGGAGGGTCCTCCTGAGCCTACCGAGGGGTCCTCCTTGAATCTCAGCTGCCTCAGCCCCCCCAGCCCCCTGCGGCCCCGAGCCCCCCTCCTGCACCTCTTCTACCGGCACGGGCAGTTGGTGGGGGGCCCGCAGGGGTCCCCGCAGCTCCTGCTGCCCGCCGTGGGGGTCTCCCACTCGGGGAATTACAGCTGCCAGGTGCGCTCCGAGCGGGGGCCGTGGGGAAGAGCAGCACCCGGCTCCGCGTCACGGTGCGCAGTGAGTGCAGGGATGGGCGCGGGGAGCCCCGACAGCCGCCACGGGTCCCCCAGTCCTGTCTGGGAACACCCAGCTCTCCCTGACCCCTGCCCAGTGTCCTCCCATCCCTTCCCACTTCCTTCCTTAGGTCCCACCATCCCCTTCTGGGTCCCCACCCGGCCCTGGAGTCCCCCCCATCCCTCTCCAGGTGTCCCCTCCCTAAACCCCCCATCCTTCCTTGGGGTCCCTTCCCACCCTTTCCAAGCTGTTCCCAGGCTCCCTGCCCCATCTTCTTCACAGGGGTCCCCTCGTCCCTCCCCCACCCTCCCCGGGTCCTTCACTGTCCTCTGGTGTCCCCCTCCCACAGGGGTCCCGCTCTCGGGGGTGTCCGTGTCGGTGCAGCCCCCCGGGGGACAGGTGGCACTGGGGGACCGCCTGGTGCTGAGCTGCACGGTGGCCGCGGGTACAGGTCTCCTGTCCTTCTCCTGGCACCGGGGGGACTCGTGGGCACTTCTGGGCACTGGCCTCCGCCTGGAGCTGCACCACGTTGGGGACAATGACAGCGGCCACTACCAGTGCAGGGCCAGCAACGGGGACAGCGTGGCCGAGAGTGTCCCCCTGAATGTCACCGTCCTGGGTGAGCAGGACACCAGAAATGGGGTGACCCCATCCACGGTAAACCCTATCATGCCCATCCCATTTTGATCCCGCCGTTCCCATCCCCCCAAGCCAGGTGCCAGCCCCGTCTGTGTCTCCGCAGTGCCCGTGGCCAATGCCACCATCAGCCCCGGTGCCCTGGCACAGCCGGTGCGCGCAGGTGACCCCGTGACCCTGCGCTGCTCGGTGCAGGTGGGCTCAGCCCCTGTCACCTTCACCTGGCTGCGCAACGGGAGCGAGGTGGCCCAGGGTCCCCTCCTGGAGCTCGGCGACGTCCATGTGGGACATTCCGGCACCTACCAGTGCGTGGCCACCAACCAGCTGGGACAGGACGGGCACCACGTGTTCCGGGCTCTCACCCCCGAGCTGGCACTGACGGTGACACCGCGGGCACACTGGGACACAGGTGGGCTCACCGGGAGTCAATGGGATTGCAGCATCCCCGGAGTGACTGGTGATCCTGATGTGTCCCCCTCTGTCCCCAGCAGTGGCCGCAGGGGTTGCCGGGTCCCTCCTGTTCCTGCTCCTGCTCGTGGGTGTCATTGTGGGCTGTCACCGGTGGCAGCGCCTGGGTGGGTGACAGTGGGGCCGACGGGGACCCTGGGGAGCTGGGAGGCCACCGAGAATGTGGGGATGATGGGGCAGCACCCACAGCCCCTGACTTGGGCAGTGCTGAGTTCCCAGTCACCTTTGCTCGAGGTCCTCAAGGATTAGGGTTGGTGTTGGAGGGTGGTGCAGGGATGCAGGGGGTTCTTTCAGGAATCCTGGGGCAGTTTGGAGGGTGCCCATCCCTGCCAGCCTTGAGGCTCTGGGGGCATCAGGACATGGGGCACTGGTGTGGGTCAGGGTTTCTGGGGGGCTCCAGGAATGCTGGGGGTGTCCTGGGGGAAAGTGAGAGCCCTGTCGGGGTTGAGGATTCCCGAGGGTGGTCAGGGCCTTGGGGACCCCATAGTCACCCCCACCCTTTTCCTTTGCAGCCTCCAGGAAGCACCAGGAAAGGTGAGTGGGGGGCTCCAGCCATGACCCCCCCTTTTACCCCAACCCCAAGACCTCCCATTCCCTCTCACACATCCCCCATCCCTGCAGGGCTCCCCCGGAGCCCCCGGCCTCTCTGGAGGAGGGGGAGGTGCTGTACACCCACGTCACGAGGACGAAGCGGACGCAGGGTGAGTCCGGGGTGGGACACACACAGGGACACGTCACCCACGGGGAGTGTCACAGAGATGCCACAGCCAGGGTCTCCTGCAGGGCCCACCCGCACCGCTCCGCCCCAGGATACCCAAGTGACCTACGCGGAGCTGCCGGGACCCCACGGGCGACCGCGGGCACCCAGTGACATCTACGGGAACGTGCTGGGGCACTGAGGGCGCTGGGGGACACTGGAGGACCCGACTGACTTCTGTTGGGACCAAAATGCAGCTTTTTGCTGAAACTGGGAGAAATGGTGTTTCTTTATTCAGCTTTCTCCTGCTTTAGGAACGGGATTCTCCAATTTCCTGCTTCTACTAAAAACTTTCTCTCCCCATCCGGCTGCGGAGGGCAGTGAGAGAGCGGCTTTGGTGGGTGCGGGGCATGCGGGCAGCGTCAGCCCACGGCAAGGCAGGAAGGAGGAGGGTCCCGCTCAGGGTGCTGAGCAGATCCTTGTGGCATTTGCCTGAGTTTTGGGGCTCCCTCAGTGCCTTGGGCAGAGGGACAAAATGATGCATTGCTGCATTTCCGGGCTGCTTCCCTCGCAGCTGCCCCTGCAGGGGCGCTTTCCAGCCAGCCCTGCTCTGCAAACCATCAAAGGCCCTCGCTCGCAGAGCCACTGCTTGGGCTCCCCTTGGCTTTTGTGCTTCTCGCAGGCTTGAGCAAAACACAGCCACGCCTTTTCCCCCACACAATTCTCACCTTGCAGCAGCTCTAAAACAGTGAGAGTCAAAGCCCAGGGGGCGGGGGGGACCCTCAGGTCCTGGCTGAGGCAGCTGGTGGCAGAGCAGAGCTGCGCCTAGCTGAAACACGCGCTGGAGCAGGGCGTGGGGGGGTTGTTGCTCGGGGTCCCTGACAAGACTTTGGCACGATGCCAGGCAGCAGCAATGCAGCTGAGAGCAGAGGCGGCAGCGCACGGGGAGCTGTGCAGTGCAGCATCCTGCAGCAAGCTCAACAGGTCGGCATGGCTGCCCTGTTGAAAACCATAGAGTTGTCAGCACCCAGAAAGCGATATACTGAAATAGTTCAAGGGAAATCAGAGTCATTCCTCTCTTTTGTAGAGAAAGTTGCTGCTTCTCTCGAGAAGCAGGTTGAGGATGACGGGTTAAGACAGTTGTTGTTAAGGCAGTTAGTGAGAGATAATGCAAATGAGGAGTACAGAAAAATCATAGATGCTTTACCAGGGGATCCTGAGGTAATAGACATGGTCAAAGCCTGCGCTAAGGTGGGATCTGGGAACCAGAGAAGGTCTGCTTTGGCTGCGTTCCTGCAGCCTGTTCACGCATCTTCTGGTCGTGAACCAAAGCAACCAAAACAGGTGAAAAAACGGAAGCGGCCTAAGCCGAGTCAAAAAGAGAACACACCGATCCCCCAGTGCAAGAGGTGTGGCAGGCCAGGGCATTGTACGGGCTACTGTAGATCCCGGACTCATGCCGATGGTCGGCCGTTGCCGGGAAACTTCTGCCGGGGTACAAGGACGAGGAATTGCCCTCCGATGCAGTTGCTCCCCCAGAGAGTGGCACAGGTACAGGCACAGGCCTACCCAGCCACCCTAGAGACGGCACCCAAGGATCAGATGGCACCCACGGATCAGACGGGTTTGACGTCCACACCGCAGCCGCAGTCGTCTTAGACTCTAGCGGTATCTATAAGGTTCCCTTGGACGCATATGGACCCTTAGCCCAGGGATCCAGTGCGATGCTGGTGGAAAAACCTGCTGTTGCCCATCAAGGAATCTTAGTGCACTCCGGAGTTATTGATGCTGACTTTAAAGGTCAGATTTGCGCTATGGTCTCCATGCAAAAACCCCCTGTAACTATTCCTGAAAAGACGTGCCTTGCTAAATTAGTGCCTTTTAAGTCTTGTGTCCCCAGGATAGAACAACAAACTCATGAAGATAACGGCAATGGATCTACGGGACTTCTGCAGGCCTTCTGGACTGCAGACATCTCTGACCAAAGGCCACAGATGACATGTACCCTGATCCTGCCGAACTCCCATCCACCCCGGACTCAGCTTCGAGGTTTGATTGATATGGGTGCTGATGTAACTATCATCTCCTTCTCTGCATGGCCTCCCTCATGGCCTTTAGCCCCGGTGGGATTGGCCATCGCAGGATTAGGAGGAATCGCACAGAGCTATTTAAGCGAACGGCCTGTAGTGGTGAAGGATTCAGAGGGGCACCCAGCTACGATTAGGCCTTATGTTGCTACCACTTCCCTTAACCTTTGGGGGCGGGATGTGTTGGCAGCTTGGGGCGTACGGATTGGGACAAATTTTTAGCAGGGGTCACTGTGTGTAAGGGCGCACAGCATCCTACACTGCCTTTGAGGTGGCTGACTAACACACCAGTCTTTGAGCCGCAGTAGCCTCTACCAAAAGAGAAGTTAGACGCCCTTCATCAGCTAGTTCAGGAACAGTTACAACAGGGGCACCTTGAACCTTCTACTAGCCCCTGGAACACTCCTGTTTTCGTAAGTAAGAAGAAATCAGGGAAATGGAGATTATTGCAGGACCTCTGGAAAGTTAATACAGTAATGGAAGGTATGGGGGCATTGCAGCCTGGCATGCCCTCTCCCACCATGATTCCTACGGGGTGGGACATCCTGATCATTGTTTTAAAGGATTGTTTTTTCACAATTCCTTTGCATCCTGATGACAAACCAAATTTTGCCTTTACTGTGCCTGCCGTTAACAATGCTGAACCTGCTAAGAGATACCAATGGAAGGTCCTCCCTCAAGGGATGAGGAACAGCCCAATTATCTGTCAGTGGTATGTCGCCCAAGCTTTAGCCGGAGTTCGCAAGCAGTTTCCTGATGCACGCTGCTACCACTACATGGATGATATCCTGGTGGCAGCGTCCACTGAGGATGAGCTGCTGAGAATACAGCCTCAGCTGCTAGCTGCTCTGCATGCCTATGGATTAGAGGTAGCTCCGGAGAAAGTTCAACAGCATCCTCCTTGGAAATATTTAGGAGTGAAAATTTTGGACCAAACTATCCAACGCCAAGAGGTGCAATTCCTGGATTCAATTAAAACCTTGAATGATGCTCAGAAGCTGTTGGGTGTCATCAATTGGTTACGACCTTATTTAGGTCTAACTGCAAAGCAACTTTCCCCTCTTTTTAATACATTAAAAGGGGATCCTGATCTGAATTCACCTCGGGTGTTGACTCTAGAAGCGTGACAAGTGCTGCAGGAGGTCCAACGGCCTGTTTCCGCTTGTCAGGTTTATCGAGTGGATCCCTCCATTGTTATCACTGTTTTCATTACTATTCCAGACCTCCATCCTACAGGTATCATTGGCCAGTGGAATGCACAATGGCCTGATGCTTTGCATATCCTAGAATGGGTCTTTTTGCCTCACCAGCCAAAAAGGACTGTGACCAGAGTGTTTGAATTGGTCGCTTCTCTGATAATCAAATGCCGTCAATGGTGTTTGCAACTGATGGCTAGGATCCTGCAGTAATTGTCATTCCGATCTCAAAGGAATATTTTGAGTGGAGTCTCATCCATAGAGCTCCTTTGCAAAGCGCGCTGCAAAACTTTTCAGGGCAGATCACTTACCATCTGCCCAGCCATAAATTACTGCAGTTGGCAAAATTGACCGTACTTTCCTTGCGGCCGAGAAATAGTCGAGTACTGGTGCAAAGACCCACCGTCTTTACGGATGGTTCAGGGAAAACTGGGAAAGCCATTGTTACCTGGAAGGAGGGATTGGAATGGCAGGTGCTGAAGGAACACGAGTCAGGCTCTGCTCAGTTAGTTGAATTAAGGGCTGTTACCATGGCTTTTCAGCGATTCTCACAGGAACCTTTGAATTTGGTTACTGACTCTGCTTATGTAGCAGATATAACCCAATGCTTAGATTGTTCACTTTTGAAGGAGGTGAACAATGCGGCTCTGTTTTCGCTGTTGCAAACCTTGTGGTCTGCAATTCAGACTCGAGTGCATCCGTATTACATTCTGCACATTCGAAGCCACACCAATTTACCAGGGTTTCTAACAGAAGGCAATGCCAGGGCTGACACGCTGGCCAACCCTGCGTGGGTAGAACCTCAGCCTGACAAAATTGCACAAGCCAAGGCATCGCACGGTTTCTTCCATCAAAGTGCACATACCCTGCAGAAGCAGTTTCATTTAACGTCAACCGAGGCGCGCGACATTGTCAGTGCTTGTGTTGACTGTCATGGACTTGCTGCGCCGTTGCCAGCGGGGGTAAACCCCAGAGGGCTAAAAGCCTTGCAGATCTGGCAAACGGATGTAACTCACATCCCAGAATTTGGTCGGCTGAAATATGTGCACGTGTCTATTGACACTTTCTCCTCGGCTATGTGGGCTACTGCTCACACTGGAGAGAAGGGCCGTGATGTCATTGCCCATTGGAAATTGGCTTTCTCAGTCCTGGGCGTGCCAGCTTCTGTGAAAACCGATAATGGTCCTGCCTACGCCTCGGAGAAGACGCGACAGTTTTTACACCTATGGGGTGTAGACCATACCTTTGGTATCCCACATTCTCCTACTGGCCAAGCCATTGTCGAACGCGCTCATGGTACCTTGAAGCGTGTTTTGGACAAACAGAAAAGGGGAATGCATGGAGAAACCCCACAGAGCCGACTAGCAAAAGCTTTGTATACAATTAATCACCTTACAGTACCACAAAATTCAAAGAATCCTGTTATTCTGAATCATTTTCTCTCATTGCAGTCTGCAGACGAGACACAGCTGCCCTGGGCAAAAGTCTGGGTACGGAATTTACTCACTAACCAGTGGGAAGGCCCTCATGAACTTATCATTTGGGGTTCTGGGGATGCTTGTGTTTCCACAGATACTGGGGTACGGTGGCTACCTTCAAAATGCGTTTGCCCTGACCTACGGCACCAGAGGCAGAACAGGCAACCTCCAAATGATGACCAGAATGCCAACCACCCAAATGGCCACCAGAATGTAGATCATCAGCCTAATGACTCTTCTGATGATAACCAGGATGTCAACCATCAGGCAGATGGTCCTTCTACAAGCAGAGACTGGGATGGTCCTTCCACAAGCAGAGACTGGGATGGTCCTTCTACAGGCAGAGACTGGGATGGTCCTTCCACAAGCAGAGACTGAATTTTAAATTTCTTGTTATGGAGTCAGATAGTTAAAGCCTTAAGGACATATTTAGAATTAATAACTGATGTAGATTTCTATTTAGGATTAATAGTAGGGTTGTTATCTTATAAAACAAAAAGAGGGAATTGTAGGTACAAAAATGCTGTTAGCGAGTATTTTCTTGTTATTTTCTAAGTCCGTGAGAGACTTTTCTCTCTCACAGAAGAGGTAGCAGGGAATGTAAACAACCAAGCCACCTGCAACCTTGGAAAGTCTTGTTTATGGTATAGTAGAAAATATTTTGATAATGGATGTTTTAGGATTTTGGCCAATCACCCCCAAGGGGTGGCTGGTCCTTTGTCCAATTAGACTATGAAGAAAAAAGTCTATAAAGAGTTTGTAAAAGAATTAAATAAATCAATCTTGCTGCACAATTCCTGCCTGCTGGATCTTCTCCAGCATATCTGTGGGATACGGTGATACACCGTAGGAACCAGGCCATCGGTAATAGCTGGCCAATGCCCATCCCTGCGCAGTGGGGCTGTGGCGTGGCCTGGCCCCACACTTGGATGGCCACTGGCTGCACAGAGGAGTTTGGGAGCTGCTTCCTGCCTGGGGCTCCATTCCCAAGCTGCTCTTGCCGCCTCAGATCCTGCAGGGGATGAGTGAGAATGGAGAAGTCCGGAATAGGTTTTCTCCCAAAACCAACAAACTCAAAGTGTCCCAACTCCCCAGGACAGAAAACCCCATAGTGGGAGGGAGGGGAATGTGGGGATCAGGAGAGGGGGGGGCAGCCCTCAAACAGCTTTAGCCCTCCCCCAATTTACAGGGTCTCAGTGCTGCGGCATCAAATTGGGGCTAAATCAGCCATTTACAGGGGAAAATACCTGCAGTTTTCACAGTCCTGCAGGGGAGGGGGCAGAATGGTCCTCGGGTGTTGTGGGCAGAGGAGGGGACGGTCACGAGCGTTCCTGCCTGGTTCCCAGCACTGAGACCCTGAAGGAGGTGTGGGGGTGGGCTTTGGGAGTTTTTAGGGTTTCCTCCCCTAATGACACGCAGCCCCTCTCACCCCCCGCTGTCACCCTCATCAGGGCTTCTTACTCGTGGAAGAGTCTTGGAGGGGTTTGGGATTGGAGGGTCAGGCTGCACCTTAGGGACTCCCAAAGGGGAATTTGGGCTTCCCAAATGGGGGGGACTGTCAAATGGGGGAGTAGAGGGGACAGAGTACCCCCCCCAGATTGGGGCACCCCAGAGGTCACAGTGCCCCAAGGAGGTCCAGAGAATGGGGATCCTGAGGAGGGGGAGTCACAATGGATGGGTCTTCTGGGGAATGGGGGTCCCTCTGGTGGGGGAACAAAGGGATGAGGCTCCCAGGAGAATGTGGGCTCCAGGGATTTGGGGTCATGGGATGCTGGTCCCAGGGATGGGGCTGGCTGGGGAATGCGGGGCCCTGTGGGACTCTGGATCCTGGGGCAATGGGGAACAATAGGATGGGATCAAGGGTAGGGGAGTGGTGGGGAATGGAGATCCGAGGAAATGGGAGTCCTGGCATGGTGGTGAATCAAGGGGATGGGAAGCAGGAGAATTAGTTTGTCAGGAACAATGCATCCAGCTTGGTCAGCATACCAGGGCAGGAAGAAAAGATAAGAGACCTCTGATAAAACCAGGGGGAGTCTCAGACAGATATCCTGCGAACTAGCTCAAACCAGTCTCAAAGGCCAGGGGTACAAAAGAGCATGCGCGAGGGAGAAAGGTGAAAAGTTCAGGACGAGGAAGACCTCCTGCCTTCATCAAAAAGACCCTCGGAGACCCCTACCAAAAAACACCAAGCAACACTGCGCAAGCGCAACGCGGATGTAAATGACTTTTGGGTTCATTACAATACGAAGCGAGGCTGGGCGGGGCTAGGTGATGAATATGTATATGCGTGTTGTGAAACTTAATGAATATGGAACTTGTAACCCGATAAATACCAAGCTGAATGCAGCTGTCGGCACACATGATTTTGGAGGAGCGATCCCCTGTGCGTCCCAGCTGGAATTAAACATACCTACTTTACTACTTCCTTAGTAGTGGAGTTCTTTCCGCTCATCATTTGGCGAGCCAGCCAGGAGAACCCCTGTCCGGCTGCAGGATCGGCTCAGGAGCAGACATCCTAGGCGTGCCCCAGGGCTTTCCTGGAGGATCTCCGCCTTTTGGCTCGCTCACTGTGGCGGACAGACAACAACCTGCTGGAACTGCGGATAAACGGTACATTTTGCATTTAGGGTGCCTATAAGTCGTACGCGTGGCCAGGGCTGCTGGTAAGCCGCAAGGAGACATTCCGCGTTCAGCGCAGTCCCTGTGAGGGTAAAGGTGGGGCTTGCAAGCAACCGGCTACCGGAGCCGGCAAGGGGAAATCGCCGACCGATAGAGCGGCCGCTAGCGATCCTGGGAGCGGATCGGGTGATTCCAAGGGGGGTCCCACCGAAACTTGTTACCGTGTTGGGAAAATATAAGCGGGACCCTGGAACTATTACAAGCGAGTGTTACAAACATTTTTGCTACTAGTAGCTGGTTTGAATGTTGTTGTGTTGCTTATATGTCTGTGTGGATATTGGTTGTTGTCGGACTGCTTTTATGTGTGTAGATGTGTATTAGGTCGCCTGTTCGTTTGTAAATCGGGAGCGTGCGTGTTGCCGTGTGTCGTTTGAGAGTGTGATATTGAGACATTTGTTTGGGGGAGTGCTTGCTTGTTGAATTTGGAATCGTGGCTGGGAGAACCTCTGCAGAAAGATTAGTGGCTCTTGATTGGAAACAACCAGCAGCAGAGAATTTAGAGTTTGAAAGAGTATGTGGAATAACTTGTTTTTGTGGATGTATCAGAACCTTTTATTCAACGGGAGGATGGCAGGTTGCATGGGTATTAATACAGTGTAAAGTTTGTACCAGGAGGTGATACTGCTCTTCTGCCAGACGGCAGAGCCTGTGTTCTCAGTGCTATTAGGGGTGTGATTTTGAGCCTGAGATTTTAAAGATTGTGTGTGGGAAGTCGCATTTGGTACCTGAGATTTGGGAGGTTCAGGAAGAAATTGGGAAAGAACTGTGAGAGAGTGTGAAGAAAAAAAAGAAAAAAAAAAGAAAAATAAAAGGGGGATTTCAAGCAGCAGCAAAGCAGGCTTGGCAGAAGGCACAAGAGAATTTATAAAGAGTGACTTATACACTATACAGGTGACCCAAAGGGGGTGGCACAGTATGGGAACCAGACAAAGTAAGGAAATCCCCAGAGCAAGCCCGCTCGGCTGTATTTTGGCACATTGGAAGGAGATCATAGGAGCTGGAGGCACAGAAAATAAAAGAACCCTTATAAAATATTGTACCCAGTGGTGGCCATGGTATAAATTAGAAAATGAAGCCAAATGGCCATCTAATGAAACTTTAGATTATAATACCTTGCTTCAGTTAATGCTGTTTCTGAGAGGGGAAGGTAAATGGGAAGAAGTTTCCTACGCTGACGCATTTTTTTCTCTCCGAAAACACCATGAATGGCAGAGAGATTGTGGAATCAAACCCCCCAGTGATCCTATGGTGTTAGCTCTGGAAAAAGAAAATAAAAAGGGCCGAAGAAGAATTTAACAATGCTGTTCGTCATGCAGTATAGGTCAGAGATGTACAAGGTCAGACAAAGTCTATCAAGCAGCAGCTCAGGGACAAGATGATGATGAATTAACCGATTTGCTTAAGCCTCCCCTTAGGAGACAGGAAGAGGATGCGGACTCGGAAGGAACACCAACGCCAACCTCCTCTCCCTCGGGCAGTCCTGTCTCATCCCGAACCAGGAAACAGGTACTGATGGCACCTCTGAGAGAGGCAGTGGCACCTGATGGGGATACAATGTTGATTAGAGTACCCTTCTCTACTGCTGACCTAGATGTATAGTATAACATTGCCAAAAATTACCGAAGTGATCCAGCAGGTACTGCTGAGCGCTTGCGACTTATAATTAAACAGCATAATCCAGATTGGGCTGATATACAATTATGATTGGGTGGACTAACAGAGACAGAAAGACAGCTAGTTTTGAAAACAGCTCGAGACTTGGCAGAGGACTATTACAAAACACAACAATTAGATGTAAAAGATTACTTCCCACTCCAGGAACCCCACTGGAATCCGAATAGAACAGCTGAATTAAAGAAATTAAAAGGTTATCAAGAATGGATAGCAAAAGGGGTGGAAAGGGCTATTCCCAAGACCCTAAACTGGTCAGCTTTGTACGCAATAAGACAGGGTCCTTCCGAGTCACCATCCGAATTCCTGGATCGTCTGAGGGATGCAATGTGCCGTAACACATTGCTGGATCCTGAGACCGAGGTAGGGGTACAACAGCTGGTATCTTTGTTTCTAGGACAATCCACAGGAGATATCAGACGTAAATTGCAGAAACTTCAGGGGCCAGAAGGGAGGAACCTGGAAACTCTATTAGATGCAGCTTGGAGGGTATTCAGTAATCGAGAAGAAGGTTACAAGCAAGGGATGAGGAAATTAGTAGCAGTAGTAAAAGAAGGGAATAGAGAAAAACTTAGACAAGGACCCCCCAGACGAGGACCTCCCAGACAAGGCCCACCCCGGCTAGGTAGAGACCAATGAGCGATTTGTGGGAGGTTTGGTCATTGGAAAAACGAGGGCCCAGAAAGAAGACAAGAAGACCACCAGAACAAGGGAAACCGAGGAAGGGGGAGGGTGGTTGCACATGTGAAAGAAGATTGAAGAGGACCGGGGGATTCCACCTTAGCAGATCCACTGGTTATAATGAAGCTAGGGGACAAGGAAAAAGAAATAGAATTTTTGGTGGATACAGGGGCAATATATTCCGTTTTAAATAAAGTTTTAATGCCTGTGGGGGATGACTATATTGTGGTACATGGAGCAACTGGCCAATCTGAAAAAGCTTATTTTTGTAAGCCATTGAAATATAAAATCGGGAAACAAGGGGGTATTCACAAGTTTTTATATTTACCCAATTCTCCAAAAGCACTCTTGGGAAGAGATTTATTAGAACAATTACAAGCAACCATTATTTTTAGCAATGGGGAAGTTATTCTGGAGGTAAATGACCAACAGTATGTAGAAATACTGAGCCTAATATTAACAACCAAAGACCCTGTAGAGGAAATTAGGGAAGAGATAATGAGCCAAGTGTTCCCAGGAGTCTGGGCCACAGATGTACCTGGAAGAGCCAAAAATGCAACCCCAATACAGATCAAACTCAAAGAAGGGAGACAACCAGTTAGAATTAAACAGTATCCCTTTAAAAGGGAAGACAGGGAAGGAATTGGCCCAATAATTGAAAAATTCTTACAGTTGGGATTACTAAAAGAGTGCCAGTCTGATTTCAATACTCCTATCCTGCCTGTCCGTAAACCTGATGGGTCTTACCACGTGGTACAGGATTTATGGGCAGTTAACAAGATAACTGAGGACCTCTATCCTGTGGTGGCAAACCCTTACACTCTGTTAACATGTTTAACACCAGAGCTAACTTGGTTTACCGTTTTAGATCTAAAAGATGCCTTCTTTTGCCTCCCTCTCCATGAAGCCAGCCAGAAAATTTTTGCATTTGAATGGGAAAGCCCTAAGAGTGGGCGCAAAACCCAGCTCACATGGACGGTGCTGCCTCAGGGATTTAAGAACAGTCCCACCCTGTTTGGAGAACAGCTTGCAAAAGACATAGAGTCCTGGGAAGCCCCACCAGGACAAGGGAAGCTATTGCAGTACGTGGATGATCTCCTAATAGCTACCCGAACAGAGGAAGCTTGCACAGCCTGGACGGTAAGCCTCTTAAACTTCCTGGGACTCCAAGGGTACAGGGTATCCAAGAAAAAGGCTCAGGTGGTGAAACAAAAAGTGATCTATATGGGTTATGAAGTCAGTGCTGGGCAACGAACTTTGGGGCAAGATTGCAAAGAAGCAATATGCCAAACCCTGAAACCCCAGACAGTGAAAGAGTTACGGACTTTTCTGGGGATGACAGGATGGTGCAGACTGTGGATTTACAATTACGGGCTGCTCGTGAAACCACTATATGAACTCATTACAAAGGAAAGCAGAGATCTCCAGTGGACAAAGGAGGCCACGCGGGCCTTCAGCCAGCTGAAGAATGCCCTCATGTCAGCTCCAGCTCTAGGACTTCCAGACGTGAGTAAGCCATTCTTTCTATTTTCCCATGAGAAGCAAGGGATCGCCCTGGGAATACTAGCACAGGACTTGGGCCCATACTGACGGGCAGTTGCCTATTTCTCTAAGCAGCTAGATGCAGCAGCCAAAGGATGGCCTGGGTGCCTCAGAGCTGTTGCAGCAGTCGTACTAAACATCCAGGAAGCACGCAAATTCACCTTGGGCCAGAGAATGACTGTGCTGGGGTCCCACACGGTGTCCGCGGTGCTGGAAGTGAAAGGTGGGCATTGGCTCTCCCCACAACGGTTCCTGAAATATCAAGCCATCATGGTAGAACAAGATGATGTAGAAATAGTGGTAACTAACATTGTCAACCCAGATTCCTTTCTCAGTGGAAATCAAGGGGAACCGGTACGCCATGATTGCCTGGAGACTATCGAAGCCACCTACTCCAGCCGCCCGGATCTAAAGGATATGCCTTTAAGCAACACAGAGACCTGGTTTACTGACGGAAGCAGCTACGTCATCAGTGGAAAGCGGCATGCTGGGTACGCAGTTACCACCTGCCGCGAGGTGATAGAATCTGGACCCCTGAAAACAAACACCTCTGCGCAGAAGCCTGAAATAATCGCCCTAACCCATGCCTTAGAGATGGCAAAAGGAAAGAAAATAAACATCTATACAGACTCAAGGTATGCCTTTGGAGTTGTGCACGCACACGGGGCCATTTGGAAAGAAAGAGGACTGTTAAATTCTCATGGAAAAACATCAAACATGCACAAGAAATAATGCGGCTGTTAGAAGCAGTCCAGCTACCTGAGAAGGTAGCAATCATGCACATAAGGGCGCATCAAAAGGTGAGCTCAGAATTGGAAGAAGGAAATGAACTGGTGGACAGAGAGGCAAAAGAAGCAGCAAAAGGTGAGGTAACAATAACTGGAGTCTTGATCCCAGATGGACAACTTTCCCTAGAGGGTAAGCCAACATATAATAAAAAAGACAAGAAATTGATTAAAGATGAAAGGGGTACATTTAACCAAGAGGGATGGGCTATTGATGCAGAAGGAAAAGTAGTTCTTCCCTCTCATTTGCTATGGGCCGTAGTTAGAGAGGAGCACCAGAAAACACACTGGAGAGCAAATGCCTTATATAACTACTTAATTGGGAAAATTATCGCCAGAAACTTATATGAAACTGTTGTGCAAGTAACTCGACAGTGTAATCTTTGCTTCCAGACTAACCCCAGAAACACCCCCAAACCAAAAATGGGCCAGATTGGGAGAGGTCATGGGCCTGGACAGCAGTGGCAAATTGATTTCACAGAACTTCCAAGAAAAGGGGGGTACCGATATTTATTAGTGCTAACAGATACTTTTTCAGGATGGCCAGAAGCTTTTCCTACTAGGACCGCTAAGGCTTGAGAAGTAACCAAAGGTGTTACTACAAGAAATAATACTGCGCTTCAGAGTTCCAGCCACAATGTCCTCAGATAGGGGACCACATTTTATTTCAAGGGTGGTACAACAAACTAGCCGACATTTAGGCATAGACTGGGAACTCCACACTCCATACCATCCCCAGTCAAGTGGCCAAGTAGAGAAAATGAACCATTTGATTAAACAGCAAATTGTGAGATTAGGGCAAGAAGCTAACCTACCCTGGCCCCAGTCTCTTCCACTTGCATTGTTACGAATTCGGACCAAGCCCAGAATTAAGGAAAAGTTAAGTCCCTTTGAAATACTCTATGGGAGACCAGATGGGGTACAGAAAGGCATATCTACCCAAATGGGGGAAGAGACGCTATCCACCTACATGATTGCCTTAGATAAACAGCTTAGAGAAATTGGAAAACATGTGGCTGGAACTCGAAGTCAAGGCTTGGACGGTCCTGTACATGACATTCAGCCTGGAGATTATGTATATGTTAAGTGTCTTACAGAAAAGACTCTGGAACCACAGTGGGAAGGACCATTCCAGGTGCTCCTCACCACTTACACCGCAATTAAGATCAGAGAACAGAGTGCCTGGATTTACCACACCCGAGTAAAGAAGGCTCCAGAGACCCCTTGGAAAGTGACCCCTGGGGATGATGAACCGAAATTGAAGTTTACCCAAACAAAATGAAAATGTTAGGGTGGCACGCAAGTATAACCCAGAAAATTGTTTTTCTCACAGTTATAATTGTAACCTTCAGCTGGGAAGTTATTCATAAGAGAGAAGACGTATGGTCCCAAGCCTTTATGCGGGTTACTGGACTCATGGGGAAATATTCTGACATAAAAAATTTAAACCTGTTGACTGTAGTCATGCACGGAAACCAAGTGTATACAAAGCAAGAATGGGAAAAACAAAGAACTTGGCAGCTCCAGGCGACTGCAGGAGAAAAAATCAAGATAGGATGCCTAATGATTAACGGGACTACTCATAGAAAAGCAACCCAAATCAGTATCTCAACTACTCCTACAGACAGACACCGTGAAATCTGTAGTTATTCAAGTGAAGCAGATTGTTGGTATAATTTTACATTAGTACAGACTGTGGAAGTGGTTTGTCTTTGGGGCCAAGACAGCAATGGACTCTCATTCAAATTCCAGATAAATGCCATGGCTAGGCCTACTACCTACTCTGACAATCAGATCCAAACCCAGGTCACATTACTTAAATCTGAACCAAAGGTTTATGAGATTGGCCCTTATGTAGTGAGGAACACAGGCCAGCAATTACTGCTGTTTAATCCAGAATGGTCTCTTAAGCGTGTAGAACTACTAATGCAAATTAACATCTCTGAAATCCAACCAGCCTGCTCCCCTTTAATTCAAACATCCCTTGAAGGGTGGACAGCCTGGCTGCAGAAGCAAACACCCCTCAAAGGCAGAATGCGGAGAGACCTGACTGGCATGCTGGGAACAGGACTGGGAGTCATAAATGGGATTGATTCAGGGATACTGATGAACAAACTGGCCACAGCGACCAGTGACCTGACCAAATTAAAACAGCCCCTACAATCCTCCCTCTTAGCATTAGGAAACAGCCAGTGGCAAGTCTCAAAAATACTCCCAGACCTAGCAAAACTCAGCAACCTGGACCACGAACTGATATTAAACACACTTGGCACAGCTCAAGACAACGTCTCATTAGCCCTTAGCTGCATACAAGCTCAATTGTGGATGCGGTCCACAGCTTCCTTAATCATAAGAGAAGGTAATGAAGGTGTATTTCCTATTGAAATCCGAGAGGCTGTTTGGAACAATGCTACTAAATTAGAAAGAAAGCTCCAATCCTGGTGGACCTTGGTAAATTTCACCTATGATCCCATGACTAACATAGCTACTGCCTTTGTGCTTACGATACGGAATGCCACAGTTTATGTAATTCATCCTATTGTTGCATTGGGATTAAACCATAAAGGGACAGTTTTTTACCCCTCTGAACATAGAGTATGGGCTCTGATGGTAGGAGAAGAATGGCAAACGGTGAATTTAGAATCTTGCATCACACGGGAACAACAAGGATTCATCTGTGAAAGTAATACACTTGATGCCAGAGACATATGTCTTGATGCAGAACAAGGCATGTGTCACTTTGAGATCCACCCAGACACTTCACCAAAAACTGTACTTGTATATATTGGTCAAGGCTGTGTATGCTTAAGAACTACCTGCACTTCTATGATGATAGATGACAATGTTATTAATGTAACTGCCAGGAATCACTCTAATTTTTGTATTTGTAATTTTGCCAAGATTGTTGGGTGTGACTTTTCGTATTTAGCACCAGTTGTATCTCATCAATTAATAAGGTCTAACTACACCATTTACCATAAATTGCTACCCACACCTATTGGGATGGACCCAATAGGTCCCCCTGGCTTCAAAGGAAGAGGCAGCTTTAGGATAAACATTATTAGTCATGTTAATTAAAATTATTATTAAAATTATTATTATTAAAATTATTATTAAAATTATTATTAAAATTATTATTAATTAGTAAAGCAATTAGTGAGACATCAGGACCTAATGGAGATTTTGAGAGAAATCCAAAGAAACGGGGAAAAGACCTTAATCACCGTCCATTATGACACACAAGAAATCAGCAGAATCTTGCAAAGAGTAAAACAAGACGCAAGCCATAACTGGTGAGACTCGCTTTTCGGGTGGTCACCTACCGCAACTGATATCCTAAATACGTTATGTCACCCCATCATTGTCTTATTAACCTTGGTTAGTACCTGCCTTGTGCTCTCTATCACGTTACTTATTTGGAACTAGAGAGTACTCAAAAGGTTATCAGTTCTAACTACTTTGTGAAACGCACAAGAAAAAACATTAAGGGATGCCTACCAAAAAAATTCATTAGAAAAAGAATTTAAGTATTAGTAAAAGAATTTACTAACTCTTTAGAAAAGGGGGGACTGAATCAGGGGGATGGGAAGCAGGAGAATTAGTTTGTCAGGAACAATGCATCCAGCTTGGTCAGCATACCAGGGCAGGAAGAAAAGATAAGAGACCTCTGATAAAACCAGGGGGAGTCTCAGACAGATATCCTGCGAACTAGCTCAAACCAGTCTCAAAGGCCAGGGGTACAAAAGAGCATGCGCGAGGGAGAAAGGTGAAAAGTTCAGGACGAGGAAGACCTCCTGCCTTCATCAAAAAGACCCTCGGAGACCCCTACCAAAAAACACCAAGCAACACTGCGCAAGCGCAACGCGGATGTAAATGACTTTTGGGTTCATTATAATACGAAGCGAGGCTGGGCGGGGCTAGGTGATGAATATGTATATGCGTGTTGTGAAACTTAATGAATATGGAACTTGTAACCCGATAAATACCAAGCTGAATGCAGCTGTCGGCACACATGATTTTGGAGGAGCGATCCCCTGTGCGTCCCAGCTGGAATGAAATATACCTACTTTACTACTTCCTTAGTAGTGGAGTTCTTTCCGCTCATCAGTGGTCCCAAGGAAGGGAGACATAAAGAATGGTGGTCCCATGGTTTGGTTCTATGGTGAATGGGGGTCCAAAGGACAGGGAGCGGTTGGGTGGCATTTGGGTCACAGCTCCTACACTGGATGCCTCAAATTTTGGGGTGACCCAGGGCCCAGCACAGCCCCCCCAAAAGGGTCACAACAGGGCGTCCCCATGGTGCTCCAAGTCTGCGACACTGCCCTCGCCCAGGGCTTTTTCCTCTCTTTATTCAATGTTTTCCCTTATTTTCCTCACTATTGCACCTCTCCCTCCTCCCCAGTTTCTGGCTTGGCGATCCTGGAGGTGCGGGAGCTGCAGAGGGGGGTGGGTGGCCTGTGGGGAATGGGGGTGTCCGGCTGTGCCCCCAACACTTTCACTTTCTCTCTCCGGCAGTAGAAGGAAGAGGCCGTTTGTGCTGAGAGTCAGTCGGGGGGCGGGTTCTGACCTGGAGGGGCACATCCAGAGGGGTCCTGTCCTGGGGGAGGTCCCTGTTCTGAGGTGACACATCCTGAGGGGATCCTGTCCCAGGGCTGCCCCATCCCGGCCAGGGGGGTCCTCTCCTGGGGGATGGCGGTGCTGGGGGGGGGTCTCTGGACACATTCCTGAGGGGGGGCCCTCTCCCTGTGGTGGCACATCCTGGGGAGCCCTGTGCAGGGGGAGTCCTGCCTGCTCCCACTGTCCCCAGCCGCCCCTGCTTTTTAGGGTGTTGGAGGTGAGGATTTTTCCTTTTGTTTTCTTTCTCCCCGAGAATTTTCTCCCATTTGCTGTTAAGAGACAATAACGACCATACTTTAGAGAGACAAAATAAGTGGCCAAGATGTGGGGAAGAGTTGATGCTGGCTGAAGCCTCTTAGCCAGTGGAGCTTTTCTCTTTGGAAGGGCAGAGATACCGAGAGATTTTGGCTTGGGGGTGAGGGGTGGGCTTAGCTCCAGCTCTTCCTTGGTCTGGGGATCAGAGGGAACAGTCGAGCTGCTGCTCAGTGCAGGGAGAATTCGGAGTCCAGCCCTGTCCTGCTTCTCCCTTCCTGTGGGTGAGCCTTTGCTCGGAAGAGCAGCTGTTGAACTGCGACCTTATTAACAGCGGACCCCACTGGAAAAAGACCCTCACCATCTGCTCGGGTGCCTCAGGGGAAAACCTGGGGTCCCAAGCCCCTCCCTCTCTGAGGGAGCCTCTCCCGGCTGCGTTTGGGAGCCAGGCTGCCACTGCCCAGCCCCGCCGTTTTTCTGCCACTGCTCTGGTTTTTTTCACTACACTCTAACCCAGCACCGCCTGCCTGCCGGGACACCCCGCGGCTCCTGCTACAGCTGCGGAGCTTCTGTTGCATTT